>NW_005871186.1:65283-67729 GCF_000147115.1 Myotis lucifugus
CGAAGGCCCGGGCCCGGCAGCCGCCGCCGAGGGGGTTGGCGGGGAGACGGCGCAGAGACCCGAGCAGAGCTTGATCGGCGGCGGCTCAAGTTTCTGCGGCCGCGGGCGGCTGCGGCTCCATCCCGCGCGGCCCCTCCCGCCTCAGCAACCGACCCCCCGGCCCGGCCCCCACCTCGGCCGGTGAGACCCGGAGCATCGCGCGAGGCCCAGCCCGGTCCGGTCCGGATCCCCTTCCGCTGCTCCGCGCCCGCCAGCCGGCCCGCCTGCCTCCCTCCCCTCGAGCTCCCGCTCCAGCTCCTGTTCCCTCCCTCTTGGCTGCTCGATCCTCGCTCCCTTTTGTTGCAAATAAACTTTGTGGCAGAGGAAAGGGGGCGGGGGGCGGGGCCTCCACCCCAAAGAGGGGGTGGGCTCCCCGCGCGCCAAAGGCTGGGAATCGGGAGTAGGGGGTGGGGAGGGAAGCGGGGAGGAGCCAGAGGGGAGGATGAGACCGCGGCAGCGACCCTCGCGGCCCGAGCTGCCCCCGAAGGACTCACTCCGACTCCGCCGCTCTGAGTGCGCTCAGCTCCGCGGACGTAGAGCGGGGACGCTGCACCCCCTGCGGTCAAACAGCTCCTGCCCAGGGACCAACATGGCAACCTCGGACCACACACCCGTGCACACGGATACTCAGGTACACGGCTCTCCAGGCGGGGAAGGGGCGGGGCTCGCGCCAGGGGGAGTCGTGGGCGCCGGGGCGAACTCGGCTCGGCCGCTCCCCGCCCCGCCTTTCGCAGCGCCTTTCTGGGCCGTCGGAGAGATCGCGTTGGATTGCGACCCGCCACCTCTGCGGTCCGTCCAGCTCCGAGGTTCCCCCAACCAGTCCCACGCCTGTGACCACGCCCCCGCCCGCTCTCAGGTTTCCAGCTGCCCGCCCGGCGCCGGGCCTCCTCCTCCTTCCCTTGAGCTCCAGGGCACGTGGCTCTTCCGCCCTCTACCGGCCGGGTTTGCCCACCCCCCCCCCCTGGAAATCCTGGGCAGGTAAATCAGCACCCACCATCCAGAACCCCTCGGAGGGTAGGAAAGACCGCTTCCTTTACTTCCTTTCAGTTGCTTCCTAGTTCCTTCAGGAGCCTTTTAATTTTTATTTATTTATTTATTTAAAATATATTTTTATTGATTTCAGAGAAGAAGAGAGAGATAGAAACATCAATGATGAGAGAGAATCATGGATCGGCTGCCTCCTGCAGGCCCCACACTGGGGATCGAGCCCGCAACCCCGGAATGTGCCCTTGACTGGAATCGAACCTGGGACCCTTCAGTCCGCAGTCCGACGCTCTATCCACTGAGCCAAACCAGCCAGGGCCTGGAGCCTTTTAAAAATTAATCCCTTCACAAAGTGCACTCCCTCCTCCATCCTCACGTACCGAAGGAGCTTCGATAGGACCGCCCTTGACTCGCCACAGCCAAACCTACAGCTGCTCCACCCTCCTTGACAGGAAAGGTGTGGATCGCTTCTCCCTCCTACCTCTCCCCCAGGCCTCTGCTCCCAGTCTGGTTTGGCAAGTCTCGCGTCCTAGGGAAAACTGGGGCTTTCCCTTCCCCGCCGGCCTCTACCAGGTCCCATTCATTTTCCCTGGCCCAGTTTAAATGCATGACAGCGCTGCATCCGAGTGGACGAATGGGGATTTGTGCAGCGTCTTGGATGTATTGGTAATATTATTTCATTTATTTAGTCCTTGAACCACCCTTGGAGGTAGATATTATTACCCCTTCTATGGGTCATGAAGGAGAAGTAACTTTGACCACCGGTGTTACAGTCAGGAAATGGCAGCGACTGCGATGACTCAAATTCAGATTTCAGGAGCTTCAAACACCATGTTCCTCCAGACAGCCTTTCCTGGCCCCAGCAGTCTCCTCCTCCTGGGTTCTGGGCTCACCCTCCCCAGGAGCAGAGGATCCTTCTGGTCCCCTCAGCCCAAGAGGACTGAGGCTGGGCCTAAGATGGGAGGACCTGGGAGCAGGAGGCCCTGGTCCAGATGAGAGGGGCAGGGATGGGCAAAGGGCAGGATGGTAGACACTGGAGGGATTGCCTGTGACCGCATGAGAGAAGTAGGGCTCGCCCAGGCCCCCGGGCCCTGCTTGCTGCTTCCCTGGGGTTGTGGAAAGTCTCTGCAGGGAGAAGAAAGCTCTTTCTCTGTGACCTGCGACCAGCCTCTTCACTGTGAGTCCCTCACTGCAGCTGTGTCTCACTTCTGCCTTGAAGGGGGCAAGCACGTTTTTCTCTCTTTACTGGGAAATTGATGACCAGGAAGCAAGCCCTGCCTGGCCCAGTGCCGCTCGGCCCTTGCCTTGCTGTGTGACCTTGGGTAAATCCCTGGCCTCAGTTGCCACATCTGACAAGTAGGGAGTGGGTCTGGCCAACTGTCTGCCTCTATTTGAAGTCAGACTCTTGTCTCTTCTAGAGTTT
>NW_005871186.1:68865-71767 GCF_000147115.1 Myotis lucifugus
GATGATTCATAACCTTTTGTGCATGACACATTCTCACCAGTTGTTTGACTCCCACGAAAAACCAAAACAACTAGGACCTTTACAATGTCCTACATCTCATTATATAGTTCCCCCACCCATTCTCCTACTGCTCCCACCACCAAGATAACCCATCCCCTCCTGTGCCCATCATTCCCTTTTTATATAGTTTTTTTTTTTTTTGCATCTGTGGATTTCCTTAAAGTGTACATTTTAATCTTAGTTGTTTTTAAATTTACAAAAAGGGCATCTTGCTGTATGTAATTTGGGGAACTTCTTTTTACTTAACTTATGCTGCTAATATTTGTCCATATCGTTGTATGCTAGTGTAGTGCATTCTGGCTGCGTGCAGTATTCCAATGTGTGAATATGGCATTCATCCTCTCTCCAGCGGGTGGGCATTTGAATGTTTCCAGGTGTCTGCACTTGTGAACAGTGCTGCTCTGAGTGTTTTGCACACTCCAGGGCACATTTGCAGAAGAGCTCAGGGCAGTGGGCCATGTGGCTACTCCACATGAGGAGGCATTGTCAAGCTAGAACCGAATATCTTTCCTGGTTTTTTTTTTTTGTTTGTTTGTTTTTGTTTTTCTTTTAATCCTTACCCGAGTATATTTTTCCATTGATTTTTAGACATGGCACGTTTTTGTGCAATATTTTGAAATATTGATGTGAGAGAAACACATTGATTGGTTGCCTCCTGCATGTGCCCTGAACAGGGCCCGGGCTGGGGAGAAGCCTGCAACCAAGGTACGTGCCCTTGTCTGGAAATAACCCAGGACCCTTCGGTCCTCAGGCCAACACTCTATCCACTGAGCCAAACCGGCTAGAGCTTTTCTGGTTTTTTGATTATCTGCATTTCCTTTTCTATGGAGTGCCTCTTTGCGCCTCTTATCCTTTCTTTTGTTGGGTTATAATACTTTGTTGTACTTCATGAGAATTCTGCTCTAACCTTTCCATGCTCAACACCCCCGGTGGCCTAGGGAGAGCTGATAGCAGTATCCACTTTACAGGTAAGGAAACAGAGGCTCAGAGAAGTGTGGGGTTTGTTCAAAGTCACAGGCTTAGTGACAGCTCTTCTTTACTGAGCTACTGCCTTCTGAGGCCATTGGGCTTCAGCTAAGAAACCTTCTCTGCCCTTCTCACTGGGTCAGGGCCCGTGTGGTCCCCAGCATCTGCTGACCTAGGGCAGTGATGGTGAACCTTTTGAGCTCGGCATGTCAGCATTTTGAAAAACCCTAACTTAACTCTGGTGCCATGTCACATATAGAAATTTTTTTTAATATATATTTTATTGATTTTTTACAGAGAAGAAGGAAGAGGGATAGAGAGTTAGAAACATCGATGAGAGAGAAACATCTATCAGCTGCCTCCTGCACACTCCCTACTGGGTATGTGCCCGCAACCAAGGTACATGCCCTTGACCGGAATCGAACCTGGGACCTTTGAGTCCACAGGCCGATGCTCTTTCCACTGAGCCAAACTGGTTAGGGCTAGAAATGTTTTGATATTTGCAACCATAGTAAAACAAAGATTTATATTTTTGCTATTTATTTTATATATTTAAATGCCATTTAACAAAGAAAAATCAACCAAAAAAATGAGTTCGCGTGTCACCTCTGACACGTGTGTCATAGGTTCGCCATCACTGCCCTAGGGAGACCTTCTGTGCCCCTAGCCCTCTGTATGTTTCTGAACTCTTCTCTCCAATTGTAATGATTCAGATGTGTTTGTGGTTATTTCATTATTGTCATTCTCCATCAGACTAGGAACTCCCCGAGGGCAGGGACCCACTGCCAGCATGCTGCCTGGAATACAGTAGGTGCTCAATCAATGTTTACTGGATGAACTGTCTCCTTGTCTGCATCCCCAGCCCTCTGGATTCTTTCTGAGGGTTGGGTCTGGGTCTGAGCTGCCTCAGGGTTCCCAACACCATCTCCAAGGAGCACAGAGAATGTTTGTTAAATGAATGAGGGAGGGAGGAGGCAGCTGCATCCATTGCTAGGACAGATCCAGTGCCCCCAGGCTTTTCCTACTTTGAATGGAAATCTCCCCAAATCAGGCCCTGGTTCCTGACTCTCTGGGTCCCCCATGTTCCCCGCCCCCCTTCCCTGTCCTCAATTGCTGACATGAGCCTGGTCTCCCTCAGAACCATCCTTTCTTTACTTCTCCACCCATCACTTAAACTTCCTTTCCTCCAGCCCCTCCCTCCCTCACCCAACTCCACTGCCTCATCACATCACACACGCCACACCCTTCCCCCCCTCCCTCAGGCTTCTACCTCCACTTCTCTGGCTCCTCCTCCTCCCCAGTCCCCTAATGTTGGTGTTCTAGGTCTCTACTCAGCCCCCTTCTTACTTTCCCCTTCAAGAAGCCCATCCACCCCCTCAGATTCCAGCCAAAGGTGAGGTAACCCCGCCCCAGGCTTTGCACCTTTTCCAAAAACCCTTCCTGGACGTCTCCAGACCCTGTGGACTCCTCGCTACCACCGGGTGGAGGGCTCCACCCCAGGTCAGGACTCCGCCTGCCTCCACCCAGGTCTACTACCAGGATGGAATCTGAGTAAAGGGGTTTGTTTGGGCTGTGGGTAACAAAGATTAAAACATTAGGGCTTTAAAAAAGTAGATACTTATCTCTCAGGCAAAAATCTGCACTTAGTGGCCCCAAACTGGAATGGTCAAAGACCCAAGCTGCTGGCATGGCTCAGTGGTTGAGCGTCGACCTGTGAACCAGGTCACGGTTCAATTCCCGGTCAGGGCACATGCCCGGGTTGCAGGCTCGATCCCCAGTGTGGGGCATGCAGGAGGCAACCGATCAATGATTCTCTCTCATCATCAATGTTTCTGTCTCTCCTCCCTTCCTCTCTGAAGTCAATAAAAATATTTTT
>NW_005871186.1:75407-81805 GCF_000147115.1 Myotis lucifugus
GGCCCAAGGCACAGAGGGCCGTGGTAACTCTTAATGATTCAACATGAACAAAATATTCACGCACCGTGAGCCGACCAAGGACAGCATCTACCTCCTTGGCCTGAGCTCCACCTTCCAAAGCCATGGTCCTTCTTCTGGCTACAGTTTTCTTATCTGCAAAATAAGAGGGAACGAGGTGATTGAGGAGTTCCCTAAGCCTCCTTCCACTTGACTTAAGGCTGCAAAGGCTGGAGCCACAGCGCCCTCTGGTGACTACAGTAAAAACAGCTTTCCTGAAGGCAGACGGCAGAGGGAGCAACCGCGTCAACAGCTTACTTAATAGGGAGGGGAATCCAGACGCAGTCGGGGAAGTGGCTGCTCAATCTTAGTGAATTGGAGGCAGAGCCCAAGTGGGAATTGGAGCCGGAGCCCAACCACCTGACTCAGGAGGCATCTTGGTGTAGCCCATGGACATGGAATGTAGAGGTTCCAAGCCCAGCTTCAGAGAATCAGGAGGCTTGGTTCAAATCCTGCCTTCCCTTCTGCCATGCTGTTCAACCCAGGGCTTCCACTTACCTTTTCTGGGCATGTGTCCTCATCAGAAAGATGCATGCTGGGCCTGACATGCAGCAGGTGTTTAATAAACACCATGCCTTGCTTTTTATCCTACACCTGATCCCTCCACTCATCCCTTCAGGCTGACGTTTGGGGGAGCCGGTAGCACAGATGCCTGAAGGATTTGCCCCTGGTGGATGAGCAACTTCTTGTTGCTCACTTCTCAATTGGCATTTTCACATTTACTGGTGTCCATAGAGAATTCACTACTTAACTCCGTGGACCTGCCATTGAGAAAGTGAGTCAAATCCCCCCCCCCCCCCTATGTTACAGACGGGAGAAACGGAGGCCCAGAAAAAATACAAAGTCCTGCAAGTGCACTCAGAGGGTGCTAGAGGGTCGAGGCTGAGTATATGGGCTCTGGTCCAGATGCCCAGGTTCAAATCCCGGCTCTGCCACGTGTGAGCTGTGTGGCCTGAGGCTCATTACTCAACCTCCATGCCTCCGTTTCCCCGTCTATAAAATGGGGTAATATAGTACCTGCCTCATGGTGCTGTTGTGAAGTCAGTGCTTGGCACAGGGCCATTGGTAGCTGTCCCTAATGTGGATATACTGCTAAGTAAAGTTATGAGATTTTAAAAAGTTATAATAGAGCAAAACATAACTCCCCACACTAATTTCTTCCAACTTAAAATCTGATTTTGATGAAAATATTTTACCCAGATTCTGGGCAACTGCAAAACGATGATGTTCGGATTCTCCAGTCTGTTATATCACGCGCCATATCACCTTAAGTCACCTAAGATTCTTGTCGATTTCATCCCATGAGTTAGTGCTGGGTGCCCAGCTCACCAGTTAGGCACAAGGGGGAGGCCAAGGAGGAGGCCTGGCGATACCCCCACTGTAGCCAGGAAGGCAAGATTAGTACAGTTTATCCATTCGCCTCTTCACTCACTGTTCAGACCATTCTTTCATTCATGCATTTATTTTCTGGTTTCTGCAGGCTAGGCACTTAATGAGTACTTACTGCCTGCTGGGTGCATGAGCACACAGTATATAGATGCAGACGAAGGTGGATAGATACAGATACAGAAATACATACGCACATTTACCTATACTTATACAGGGTGGGGCAAAGGTAGGTTTACAAGAATAAGCGGTTTATTCTTATATTTTTATTTATTAGTTATTGTCTTATTATCTAGAATAACAACTGTAAACCTATTTTTGCCCTACTCAGTATATGGACTAGTCTGAGAGGCGAGACCAGTGCGACCCATAGGGTGGAAGAGACTTTTCAGAGGATGAAGGATGGAGCAAGCCCGTGATGGTCGAGGGGGGTTGCCCTGGGTGGAGAGGGGTGTGAGGACGCTTGGGGAGTTCCCAGGTGGGGAGGAAGGTGGAGCAGGCAGGGCCTGAGGAGAGCAGCCTGCTGGGCCAGAGGGTCCTGGGAGGAGGAGGAAGCTGGTGGAAGGAACCGTGCTGTGCCCCTGAACCCTTCTTTGAGGGGCCTGTCACCCTCAGACACACCCCAGAGACCCCTCTGACTTCAGTGCAGGACGCAGTGCTGCATGAAAGGATCCAGGGCAAACCTTCAGGTCTGCTCCAGGCCTGGCTGTCACCTGGCTCCCGCATCCATTCTGCCTTCCCAGGACATAGGAGGGGTGAGCTGTTCTCCCAGTCCTGGCAGGAGCTGGTTGAGAGAGAGAGAGAGAGAGAGAGAGAGAGAGAGAGAGAGAGCGCGAGAGAGAGACCTCTGCCAGGCAGCAGTGACATTGGTTCCCCACAGCCATCATATCTGTCACCCATTCTTAGACCCTGAGGCCCAGACCAGCTCAGACCCCAGCCACTTCTGTCCTTTGGGGAAAAGCTCAAACCCCTGTCCTGACAGTCAAGCCACTGCTGAGCCTTCGAGCCTCAGCTGAAGTACCCCAGGCCCTCAGCGCTGCCCCTCCACCACACTGTTCCCAAGACACGGAGACGGCCAGCAAGCCAGGCTTCCTCTCCAGCCGCCCCATCTACTGTTCCCTTCACACAAAGTGCCATTCGCCCCATCTCTGCTCCTCAAAAACCTGTGTCCATCAAGCTCCACATCCAATCTTGCTTCTTCCTTTCCTTTTTTAAAAAATACGTTTTCATTGATTTTAGAGAAAGAACAAGGGAGAGAGAGAGAAACATCGATCTGAGAAAACATTGATCACTTGCCTCCCAGGAACTGAACCCATGACTGGAATCGAATTGGTGACCTCTGGGTGCACGGGAAGATGCTCAACCAACTGAGCTCACCGGCCGGGGTGCTTCTTCCTTTGCCGATCCCCCAGCTGGGTGGGGTCCCTTCCTCTGGGCACCCCCAACTCTGTGGACCTCCTTCAGGTCAGTGCTAAGCCCAGCCTGCCTGCCCAAAGTCACAGTCCCTGTGGCCGACCCCAGCCCCACTCCGCACTGGCCCACGGTCCCGAGATGCACCAACACTCACATGCAGCCTCCTGTCCCTGAAGCGCCGTGGTGGCCCTGAGTGTGTTGGAGCAAGGGGAAGCCAGGCATGAGGCTCCACACCCTCAGCCCAGGCTGTGACACCTCTGATGGGCGGGCAGCTTCCTCTGTTTCCTGGCAGGGCTGTCTCTGACTGAAATAGCCCCTGTGGGGCCACCCCCCTCCCTAATACCCTAACACCAAGGTCTGGCGGAAACTGGGCCTAAGAGGAGCAAGGAGGTCGAGGAAAGGTCTCCTTCCCGGAACCCTCCCCCACCCAGCGAGGAAAGAGGGTGATGAGGAGGAGAGAGAACGGGGGGAGTAGGGAGACCAGAGGCTGCTGGTCGAAGGTCAGCCCTATAGACTCAGCAGCTTCTTTTCTCCTCAGCCTCTTCTCAGTCTTCTCATCTGTCAAATGGACAGGTTAGTGACCAAAGAGCTTCTGACTCCTCCTTCAGCTGTTACGCCCAGAGCCATCTTCCCAGTCACTCACTCCTCCACCCACCACCCCCACCTTGTTCTCCATTTATTGAATAGCTCATTCGCTGACCTGCCCAGTCCTCTATGTAGCTATCCACTTATGCACCCTCTCCCTCCCTTTTTAGATCTCTTCCTTTTCTCCGAAAGCATTTATTGCACACCTACTATCTGCCATCAGATATTCCCACATTTCCCCTTTAGCCGGCCCGGAGCTCACTGGGAGTGATAGGTATGGGCTGTGGGGTTAGAGGTGATGCCTCTGAGAACCCACCTGAGTGAGGTTCTCCCTGCCTGTGCTAGTCCTCCCCCGACTCCTCCTTGCTGCCAAACCAGGACTCAAAGCTGTGGGCCCAGACTCTTGCTCTATCTTGGCCCCTATTCACTGTGTGATCCTGACCTTCTCGGTAGAATGTGGTCATAATGGCCACCCGCAGGCAGTGAAGATGAGCTGCCAGAGGGAGAGAGGACCCTTTTATTCTGCACATATAAGCACTGACCTCACCCCCGAACCCATTTTACAGGCCAGCAGAGTGAGGAACCAAGTCAGGGCCAAAAGTTTAGACCAAACTGAGAACATTCAGGTTTGAATTGCCGGTAAACACTTGGTCCGTCGTGCATGAATTGAACACCTACTGCAAACTCAGGTCTGCTAGGAGGCTGCTTGTGCGGGTTAGAAGCATGGATTTCCTGGCCTGATTTGAGCTGGGCTGGGATCCAGAAGGGCAAGGAGGCCTGGCCTTCAGTCCAGCAGCCAGTTCTCGGAGGAACTCCTGTGGTCACACCCACCAGGGTGTGTCCCAAGAATGGGAGCAGCGCCAAGGGCTTCCTGGGGGTGTCAGCCTCAGGGCAGGGCTTGGGACTCAGTTCCTGCCACCTGGGGGGAGAGCTCAGGTGTTAGGGCTCATGGTACACCTGGGAGGGAGGGACCTGGAAGGGCCGCTGGAGAAGACATGTCTGTTGCTGGGCCTTAAAGGGCCAAGGGGACTTGGACTTGGAAAAGTGAAGAGACATCCCGGGCGGGAGGCACTGAGGTGGGGATTGGGCCTACCTTGTGTGGGAAATGAAGGATAAATATTGCAGCCAGAGCATGGGATGAGTGAGCAAAGAGGGACCAGAGGGGAGGCCTGAGGGCGCTGGCCCATCATAAAACCCCCAAGCAGAGCCCCAGTGCCACTGCCCAGCCTCAGCCTTCCCCACCTGGCTTCCCAGCCGCTCCGCCCATGTACAAGTTCTCTCCTCTGCCGGACACCTTCCCCCTCCAGGTACTATTAGCAGAAACACTGAACGCAGTCTCTCACCCCACAGAAGGGACAACCTTTTTACAATTCAGGCAACAACCACCGGTCAGTTTATGCTGCAGAAGCAATTCAGTTTAGACGTAAGGAAGCGCTGACAAGGGTTGGAGCGCCTTGGGCTGCTTGGGTCTTAGGGTCTCAGGACACCCTGCAGATGACCTAGCAGCCTCCCTTCTTCCTCTGCCCCCGCCCCAAGGACCTCATATCTGGAAGGGATGAGCAGGCCTGCTGGCCAGAGGCAGGAGCTGGAAGCCTGAGTCACGCCTGCCAGCCAGCCAGGAACCAGCCCAGACCAGGCTGGATGTGGGAAGAGGCCTCCCAACCTTGGCTGGCCTGGCTGCTGGGAAACTAGCCCGGAATCCCCCTTGCCCAGCCCCTGGCCTGTGAATCTAGCAGCAAAGGCACAGGATGGGGGGGGGGGGGGGCGCAAGACTCAGCTTCCTTCCCCTGAGGAGTCAGATAAGCCGGGATCCACCACCAATTGCTGTGTGACCTGGCACGGGCCACCTACCCTCAAGGAACCTGCATCTCTGGCTGATGGACAGGGCTAATCACGGTGCCTCTCGGACAGGGTCATCACGTCCTCTGTGCTCCAGTCACCAGCCCATCCCTGACCCAGGCAGCATCCAGCCCCCTGAAGTCCACCTCAGGCCGGCCTGAGGCCAGGTTCCCGATGCCAGCGTCTCTCTGGCACCCAGAAGACAGTGGGCAGGGGCCGAGCCACCCCCTTTCGGAGTTTTGGTCTCAGCTGTGGTAGCAGGCTGACCACAAAAGCAGGCAAACCTGGCAGGAGGAGGGCACGGGGAGGGCAGGAAAGCTGATTTCTCTTCTCTTTCCCACTTCCCCTCCTCACCTTCGTTTCAACAAGAATTAAAGCGGGAACTGAAACAACTATTCTGAGTGCAGGGAAGGGGAAGCTGCAGCTTTGGGGAATTTGGGGCCCGAGCTGCTTCCTTTGGTGTCTCTCCAGCCTCTACGGGCTGAGCAAAGAGGGAACTTGCCTCTCCCGAGCCTCTGCTATGTGCCAGGCCCAGCTGTCCGTCACTGAGCTCACGTCATCCCCACCACAATCTGGACATGGACTGTGCACCAAGCTCTGTGCAAAATGCTTTTCAAGCCACATCTCATTTCCTCTTCACAATGCCCATCTCCACGCTACGGATGAGGAAGCTGAGGTTGGCAAAGTCAGCAACAGGTTCTGCCTTGGAAATGAGATGAGGAGGCCAGACACCGTGATGGACCTGGTGAGCCCAGGGCTGAGAAGTCACAAGTGGCCTTGGGAGGGGAGAGAGAGAGAGAGGGAGAACAGGGCTCAGAAGGCAGCAGTGACAGAGAGGGAGAGTCTGTGGTGCCTGGTTTAACTAGTCATGCCCTTGGGGCGGCAGCTCCTCCCACCCAGGGCTCTGGGAGATCCCAAGACCCTCCCATAAGCCCCTTTTCCCGGGGGCTGGTGTGGGAGGGTCTTTGTTCTTTGCCTGGACCCCCCAGGATGTTCCGCTTTTTCCCTGTGGAGATGTATCACTTGGGTCTCTCTTTAAGAAAGAACCAGCCGTTTAGCTGCAAGCAGTGCAGTTGGCCCACAGCCTCCTTTGTGTCTTCAGGACCCGCCCATCCTCC
>NW_005871186.1:81905-107959 GCF_000147115.1 Myotis lucifugus
ACTGTTTAGTAAAAATATAATAAAGGGTTTTCAGACCCGCTCTTCTCCCAAAAATCAGCATCAATGGACGGCCTGCTGAATGCCCTATCCAGTCATCCTTACATCCCTATTAGCAGTTTTCTATCTGATTGTCAAAAATTTATTCGTCCCAATTCCCAGGCTAATCTGACAATTGAGAACACTTTCTGTTAATCCTTGGAGAAAACCCTCCTTCCTTCCTAGCGTCTTGAGGATCTGGCGCGGTGGGCATGTGACCCAGGCCTGCCGATGAGGGAAGAGGGGGATCCTCAGGCCCCACCACTGGCTCAGGGGTGGATGGGAGGCCTTCAACTGGGAGACTCCGTCAATTCTGGAGCTTTTGCTGGAACATTGGGAAGGAGGCAGATGTTCCACTGGGTTTGCAAAGCTGGTGGGAAGTGAGCCTGGAGCTGCTGGCACCAGGTGAACTGTGTGCCGGGCACTGTCCTACGCACTGCAGACACCGTCCGAGGTAAACCAAGGGATGGCAGAGTTGAGAGCTGGAAACACACAGGTTCCTGGGCGCCCTGTCCAGCTGTGCCTGAAGCTTTGCCTTCCAACGACCTGTGGGTGGTGTCTCAGTCCATTTCCTGAGATTCTGTCACGTGAGATCAGGAGTCCTGTAGACCTGCACCCCCATGCTTCCCTCACCTCTCCCCACAGCATAGGTTCACAGCTTTGGGCCCTGAACCCTAACATTCCTGTAGGGGAGGCTAGAACTGACCATGTACCTGGAGGCCACCAGCAGAGGGGCAGGCGGGGACCGAGGGACTGTGAGGTCACTCCACCTCTCCGAACCTCCCTTTCCTGAGCCGCTTCACTGCTACAGTCTTGGCTACTCGGCAGGGGCCAGCCACTGAGCTAACTGCTTTTATTGCAGGATCTCATTTGCTCTTACAACAACCCTGTGTGGTGAGTTGTATTGTCCAAATTTTATTTTTTATTTTTTAAAATATATTTTATTGATTTTTTACAGAGAGGAAAGGAGAAGGATAGAGAGTTAGAAACATCGATGAGAGAGAAACATCGATCAGCTGCCTCCTGCACACCCCTTACTGGGGATGTGCCCACAACCAAGGTACATGCCCTTGACTGGAATGGAACCTGGGACCCTTCAGTCTGCAGGCCAACACTCTATCCACTGAGCCAAACCGGCTAGGGCTATTGTCCCAATTTTAGAGATGAGGAAACAGGCTTAGAGAAGGCTGGTGACGTGCCCAGGGTGGCACAGTCAGTGGTGGGCCAGGACTAGGAAGCAGGTCTGAATAATGATAAAGCCTGTACCCAGGAAGAGAGTGACAATTCCCTGTGGGAAAACAGAGGCCAGAGAAATTAGGAACTTGCCCAAAGTGTCCAGTAAACCCACCATGCCACCTGCCTCTCAGGAACACAGTGGCCGGAGAAAGGACAAAGAAATGGTGGCCAGGAGATAGGGGAGAAAAGACCAGTCCAAGTATCAATGTCAGCCACACTCCCTCCATTCTGTAATTCTGTTAGGAATTGGGTACAAGGTCTGCTTTGTCCCTGGGGCCCCAGAGACCAGCATAGGTGCCAGCTCCCAAGAAGCGCGGGGAAATGTTGGAGGGAACCCAGTCTGTACAGATGAGCCATGTGGCTCTGTCCTTGGTGCTGCCTGGATCAATAAGATTGTAAAAAATCTTTGTCTTGGATGATGACAGAGGGGACTTGTTCAGGGGGAAATAAAATAATGGAGTAGCACCCCTGAGCCTTCCTGGGTACCCCAGCCCCTGACCCTCCAGAGGGCAGACCACCAACACTGCTTGAAGGTTTCACACACTGAGGCCCCAAAGGCAGGCAGCTTTGTCATGGCTCTTACAGGAAAGTTTTGGGTGTGGAGGAAGCCTGAGAACCGCTTCCCTCCCATGAAAGACAGCCCCCTGCCTTGGCCCTGTTCACCATCGCCAGCACCCAAGCTGACCTGGAAGAAATAAGAGACCAAACTGGACCCCAAAGTCCAGATGTCAATGACAGGACTCTAGCTCTGGACCCTCAGGGCCAGAGAGGCCTTAAGAGCATCTGACCCAGAGTTCTCCCCAACCCCTGAGAGAAGGAGGCCCCCTGAATCCTCTTTGACAGGACTTGTTTGGTCTCTGCTTGCATACTTCCCATGATAGGGACCTCACTCCTTCCCTCCCAGGCCACAGCATTCCACCTTGAGAAAGCTCCATGGGAGACATGCTTTGTCGCACGAACCCCTGAGATCTGCCCCTCGGCAATGCTTTTTCCCTAGTCTGGCCTGCCTCTGAGCCACCAAGCCTCAGGACACCACAGAGACTGCCCCAAGACTACTCATCAGTTGATCTTCATTCCCACTGGGCAATCCTAGTGCTGATGTCCAGTGACAGATCCTAGTGGTGGAGCCCATAAACCAGGCATGAGGCCAGGGGGCCATGACCATTTCCCAATCTGAGGACAAAGCCCTTTGCCACTGTCCTGTCTCATCCCCTGCTTGGGTCCTGTGGGGGTGGGTGGTGAGAAGGGCAGCATGGTCTCTCACCATTTTTGGAAGAGGAAACCGAGGCTGCCAAAAGCGTAGAATGTTACCAAGGCCCCAGTCACTTGGTGGTCTTCCAATCAGCTGGACCGCCTTCCACCAAACACCAGATCCTCACCCTCAAACATCAGCCATGGGGGACTGGGGCCCCATTTGTAGCCAACTCCATGTGGTGTGGAAGGAGCAGGGTTTTATAGGCATCGGAGGGTGGCTGGGGCAACTGCCTGGCTCAGAGTGTAATGAGAGAGGTCAGCAGTGACACGGTGGTTCCTGGGAAGAAGAGTGTGCTGTTGCATGTGGAGAGTGTGTTAAGAACACAGGACCCCCTGCTGAGGCTCCTCAGGGATCTTTGGGAAGACAGAGGAGGCCTCTGTCCCTGCCTGGGATATCAAGGAAGGCTCCCTGGAGGAGGTGATTCTTTGGTGGAGTGTGGACAAGGAAGTGGAGAGTGTTCCTGGCAGGAAGAGCTGCTGGAGATGGGAGGGCATGGGGTATCTGCAAGTGTTTGTGTTTATAGGTCATCAGAGCCAGGTCCTGATCGGCCTCACATGCCAGGCCACACATTTGGCATCTGCATTGTGTGTGCCAGCCAAGGAGCCCTTCATGGCTTGTAAAGCAGGGCAGAGGTGTGATCAAATTTTGAGATTTAGGGATCCCATGTACTGCTGCATGGAGGACAGGTTAGATGTGGTTATAATCCAGGTCAGAGACAGTAGGGTCTGAAGGAGGGCCCTGCCCTGGGACAGAGAGGCTCCAGTCTGGGCTGGGGATCGGGCCCAATCAGGGGCCCCGAATGCCAGGTTCATAGCAACCTTTCATCCCTCTTCTACACACCCCTCCACAGCCCTGGCAGCCAGAATGCTAGAAAGACAGATTGGGAGGAGGTGAGGCTTCTCAGAGATGCCCTACTCCAGTCCTCAGGTTACGGAGGGAATCCAGGGTCCAGAACAGACAAGAGGATGGCCTATAGCCCTTTAGTGTGCCCCTGGGGGCTCCTGCGCTGGACCCCATTCCCAAGCCTGTTTCTCCAATCTGCCCCCTCTCCTCAGGCCTGGCTTTGGTACATGGGGACTTGGAGGAGTCTGGAAGGATGACTTGCTCCTACTGCCAGGCCCATGCAGGCCCTCCCATCTCCGACTGGGGAGGAAGCCCTCAGAGCTTCCGGAGTTCTCCCCTCTCCTTCTCCACACCAGCGTGCAGCTGGGGAAACCAGAGCTCAGAGAGGAGAGGCATTGGGCTCCTGGGATATAAACACAGCGATCTGGCCGAGGGGTGTCAGCTGTAGAAAACAGAATGCTTGGGTCCCAGACCTGGCCCTGCTGCCGGCAGCTGGGTTCCCGATTCCTGAGGTCACCCAGCTGGTGACTGGAGCTCCTACAGCACAGCCTGGCCCTGGCCTGGCCCTTGTGCTCAGCATTGTTCCCAGGGCGGACTCCCCTCCCACATCGGCCTGTGTCTCTACAAGGCATGGCTGAGGAGGACAAACAGGAAGGAACCACGTGCCACCTGCTCCAGGGAACTGTGGGTGTGGGCTGGTCCCTTCTCTGGTGGAGTAGCCTGGGCTCCACCCTGCCCAAGGGAGTCCGATGTCCTATCAACACAGCTCAGCCAGGGTGGGGCTGGTGGGGAGGCCTGGCTCTGGTCCCTGGGGCTTGCAGACTCGACCCAGCCTCCTCAATGTCTGGCCTTGTGCTTGACCGGGTCCTACCTGCGTGGGGGACGGGCTGGGGAGAACATGGGACCACATGGGAGATATGTAACTGTGTAACGTGGTCAGTGCCAGGTCCCTGGCATCTTCCCATCTCCCGGGAGAAGCCAGTGGGGCAAGGCCTGCTCATTGCCATTTCCCTGGTGGGAAAAGTGTGGACGAAAAAGGGGCCACAGGGGAGCTCAGGGGAGGCCTGCATGGCGGCCTTACAAACTCAGAGACCTAAGTAACCAATAGGATGGTCTGAAATGAAAACTTTCTAACTAAAAGCAGGTCATGGCGGGTAGTCACGTCCTAGGCCGGGATCGTCCCTGACAAAGGTCAATCTTGACCTAAATCTTTACCTAAACTGGCTAGTATCTTTTTGCACGGAGGGTAACAGACCTTTGGAATGTCAGGGTCACTTCCTTATTTTTCCGGACTCCCAAGGGCACAGCCACTTCACCAGAACAGAGATCACAAACACCCTCATTGTTATTGTTATTGTGCTAATTGTTGACTATTAACTATCCTATACCCACCAATGCGTCTAAGCATTTTATATTTTATAAAATAAAAAAGTATGTTGTTTGCTCGTTTTATATTTATCCAATCCCAGAGATCCCCCGCCCCTTTGCTCTCTCCCGCCTCCCTAATCTATCACCAATGAATTTCATGTAACCCCCTTACATCCTGCCCTTTGATCCTGATGTATAAAATAAACGGTAAAATTGCCATTTTCTGGAGCGTTTTCTCAATCCATTGAGATTTTACTTCCTGGCAACTATTGTCAGTTTGGCTCAAATAAACTCATAAAAAAATTCTTACAGGTTTGGACGTTTCTTACATTGACGAAACCGAGGCCCCATTTCAAATCAGTCACCAAGCCCTGCCTGGTCTCCATCCTTACCGTCCCCTTCCGTGAAACTGTCCATGCTCTCATCCTGTTGTCCGTACCTCAGCCTGACTGCAGCCACCTCACACTGTCTGTCTTCCATCTACCTCCCTGACCAATCCACGTCCTTTCTGCAGCCAGAGGGGTCTCTGCTCAGCAGAAATCTGACCTCATCACTCCGCTGCCCAAGTGTTTTATGGCTTCTCTGTGCCTGAGAATCCAGGCAAACCCCAGCCCCGCTGACCTCTCTGTTCTCCACACCCGTTCCCACCCCTCCCACGTGACCTGCAGGGCTCTGAGCCATGTTCAGTTCCTGGGACCGGCCGTGTTCTCCTCTGCTCCGTGGTCAGTGCTGTTTCTGCTCCTAGACTGCCCGCTCCCCACACCTGCAGCTGGCAGGCTCCCGCTGTGAACTCAACAACAAGGAGACCCAGGCTGTGTCCTCGGGAGCTCACTGTAAGCAAGGGGCATGCACCTGAAGATCCATAATCCTAGGCAGACATCATGCTGCAGAGCCCTCAGGGGGCCCAGGCGAAGAGATGGTTCTGCAGGCACGGAAGGCTCAGTGGAGGAGGCAACCATGAAATGGCCAAGCGTACGTGGGGGCAAAGACATTTCGGGCAGAGGGAACAGCAAGGGCAGAGGCTGCAGGAGGCGCCTTGGAGGAAGGTGAACACAGCTGGGGCTGCCAGTGCACCCGTAAATGTGGTTGGAAAAGAGGTCCGAGCAGCATAATGATGATACAGTTATTGAACCTTACTGTGCCAGATGCACATTATACTTAGTCCCCGCGAGAGGACAGAACTGGTTTTATCTCCATTTTACACCAGGCACAGAGCGGTTAGCTGACTTGCCCAAGGTGGCACAGAGAGAATGAATGGTTACTGGGCTGTGAACTCAAGCAGTTTAACTCCAGAGTCCATGTTCTTAGCTCCTGCAATACACCAGGGCTAGGAAAACCCACCGCTCTATTGCTCTGCCTGACTGCCTGGGACCCTGCTTGACCGGGGCTCCCACTCCCCCCAGCTGTAGGGCTCCCTCTCCCCCCAGCTGTAGGCCTCCCCCTCCCCCCAGCTGTAGGGCAGCTCCAGAAATGCTGCCTCCTCCAGGGACCAACTAAAAGGGTTCCCTCTACTTCTTCCAGTGCCCCCCACGGGAAGGTGAGGAAGGGGAGAAATGCCCTTTCAAGGTGAACCTCATGACCCTCTGGAGAGGAATGTTGGCCTGGCAAGCATTTCTTGCTATGGGGAGCCCCCTCCCCCATTCCCTGGTAACCTTGTTCATTCAAGGGGGGCACCTGACCCAAAGCTGATCAATCAGAGCATCCATCCAGACCCGTGAGCAGTGATTGGTTCAGGGGAAGCCAGTTAGAGTCTGTTCCAGGAGTTTTGGTAGAACCAGATGAAAGGTTCTCTCCCCTTTCCTCCAGGATGATTAGCTGTGAGGGCCCTGGACACCTGGTGCTTCTGGAAAGATCTTGGATGAGAATGTAAGAAGCCAGTAGGAAGTCAGTAGAAAGAATGCAAAAGGAGAGTGCTGATGGCATCCTGTCAGTGCTGGCTCCAGCCATGTCTGATGTAGGTCAACTTTGGACCCTTTCTTTACATAATCTAGTACCTTTATTGCCCAAGCTAGTTGCATTGTCATTTGCAATCAAAACAGCCCTGACCAAAATGACACCAAAACCACAGGCAACAACAGAAAAAAATAGATAAATTAGAATTTATCACAATTAAAAACTTTTGTCCACCAAAGGACACTATCAACAGAATGAAAAGACAACCCACAGAATGGGAGTTGGGGGTTGCATATAACTGATAAGGGGTTAACATTCAGAATATATAAATAACTGCTACAATTCAACAACAATAAACAGGACTCAATTCAAATGCTGGCAAACGACCTGAATGGACATTTCTCCAAAGAAAATATCCAAATGGCCAATAAGCACATGAAAAGATGATCAAAGTCACTAATCATTAGGAAAATGCAAATCAAAACCACAATGAGCCCTGGCTGGTGTTGCTAAATGGTTAGAGCATTGGACTCAGCACTGAAGGGTTGGGGGTTCGATTCCTGGTCAAGGGCATGTACCTAGGTTGCAGGTTCCATCCCTGGCCCTGGTTGGGGCACATGCGGGAGGCAACCAATCAATGTGTCTCTCTCACATCAATGTTTCTCCCCCACCCCACCCCATCTCCCTTGCTCCCTCCTTCCCTTTCTTCTATTCTCACTAAAAAATAAAAAAAAAAATCAATGATAAAAATATCCTTGGGTAAGGATAGCAACAACAATAAAAACACAATGAGCTACCACTTCACATTCATTAGGATGGCTATTATTTAAAAAACTAGGAAACAGCAAGTATTGGAGAGGATGTGGAAAAATTGGAACCCTGTCCACTGCTGGTGGGAATGTAAAATGGTGCAGCTGCTGTGAAAAGCAGCTGGAAGTTCCTCAGAAAAAGAAAAATAGAGTTACCATAAGATCCAGCAATTTCACTTCCAGGTGAAAAGAATTGAAAGCAGTGGCTCAAACAGATATTTATACACCAATGTCCACAGCAGCATTATTCACAGTAGCCAAAAGGTAGAAACAACCTAACTATCCACCAACAGAAGAATGGATCAACAAACTGGTATACCCACCCATACAACAGAATATTATTCAGCCTTAAAAAGCAAGGGAATTCCGGTACATGCTACAACATGGATGAACCTTGAAAACATTATGCAAGTGAAATAAAGCCAGGTGCAAAAGGACAAATACTGTATGATTTCACTTACGTGAGGTACCCAAAATAGTCAAATTCATGACAGAGAGAAGGACAGTGGTTACCTGGGGCTGAGGGAGGGAGTGGTTTAATGGGTACAGTGTTTCAGTTTGGGAAGATAAAGTTCTGGAGATGGATAATGGTGATGGTTGCACAACACTGTGAATGTGCTTAATGTCACTGAATTACACATTCAAAAGGACTAAATGGTAAACGTTATGTGTGCCATAAAAATATACATAATGTGTCTCTGCCCCTGGTTCCTGACACAGAGCTCCTAAACCCCTTGGAATTTCCTGAGCGATAGGAGCATCTCTTGTTCTAATGAGTTGACTCCTGGCAGGCCCCTGGGAACTTCAGGATGGTGGCTGGTCGCCAAAGCCTTGATTTGGTCTTGGCACTGTCAGCCCCATCCCTCATCTCCAGGGATGGAAGAAGGGCTGGAGTTCAATCACCAATGGCCAGTGATCTAATCAATCATGCCCACGTGATAACGAAGCCTCCTCATAACCCTAACCAACAGGGTTCAGAGAGCTTCTGGGTGGGTGGGGCATGGGGATGCCGGGAGGTGGTGTACCCGAGAGGGCACGGAAGCTCCACTCTGTACCCCTTCGCCCATCCCTTGCTCAGTGCATCTCTTCCATTTTACTGTTCCTGAGTTATTATCCCTTATAATAATTCGGTAATAGTAAATAAAGTGCTCTCCCGAGTTCTGTGAGCTGCTTTAGCAAATTATTGAACTGGAGGAGGGGCTGGTGGCAGCTCCCAATATGCAGCTGGTCAGTCAGAAGTATGGGAGACCCAGAACTTGCAACTGGCGTCTTGACTAGGGAGGGTCTGGTGGGACTGAGCCTTACCTGGAGGGGCTGTGCTAACTCGCAGAGCTGGTGTCAGAACTGGTTGGTTTAAGGAGGAGAAAACCCTACACATTTGGTATCCGAAGAGCTGTGAGTAAAAATGTACATTTTACCACCAAAAAATAATGAAAATGTAAAATCTATGTTATACTGTATATATTTTACTATAATAAAAAATCATATAAATAAAAACAGCCCGGACCATTAGATCTGTGTGCCAGGAGACAATTCTCCACGGGTCTCTCAGATTTCTGCATGGCTTGTGAGCAGAGACAGACTGCCCTTGTTCCAGACCAATTTTTTCAAGGATGCTTGCATAGCAAACAGCCTTGGAGGACAGTGATAGTGTCTATCTCTGGAGAAAAAGGCCGGTTTGTTCACTGTCTAGTCCAGTGATGGCGAACCTTTTGAGCTCGGCGTGTCAGCATTTTGAAAAACCCTAACTTAACTCTGGTGCCGTGTCACATATAGAAATTTTTTGCTATTTGCAACCATAGCAAAACAAAGATTTATATTTTTGATATTTATTTTATATATTTAAATGCCATTTAACAAAGAAAAATCAACCAAAAAAATTAGTGTCATAGGTTTGCCATCACCGGTCTAGTCTGACAAAGATGATGCCTTCCTCTGGGGCAAAGGTCAGGCAGGCTTACTGCCCGTTATAAAATATCCGAGCTGCCCAATGTCCAGCTTACTTTCTTGTAATGCAGCTCACTGCATGTGCAGGTATTATTTGGCGTCCTTTGCACTGCCTTGTGGGACTTGGGGCTTGAGGAACCCGTGCTAACGCTTATATTCTACCTGTTCCTATCGCTGTGAGAAACCAAGTTCTTTGTCTCTAGCCAGGAGTCGGTTTTCTGCCAGCACCCCTGACACTGTCGCTGGCTAACTTGTTAACCTGCAAGTGTGGTAAACTGCAGATCCTCACAGTTCTCCACACTGCTTGCATCAGAATCTCAGGTGGGAGATGCAGGGAACTTGTGTTGTTGACAATTCGGTATGATAGGCTTGTGAGAATCCTGCCCTAGAACTAAGCCCTGGAAGAGTTGGTTTCCTTAAGGAGCTGGCACTTTTCCTCCTCTTGGAGGCTGCTTCTCTCTTTTTATTTTTTAATGTTTTTTTTTTAATATCAGAGAGAGGAAGGGAGAGGGAGAGAAGGATAGAAACATCAATGATGAGAATCATTGATCGGCTGCCTCCTGCATGCCCCCCCCCCCTGGGGACCATGCTTGCAACCTGGGCACATGCCCTAACTGAGAATCAAACCATGACCTCTGGTTCATAGGATGACACTCAACCACTGAGCCACATGGCCTAGCTGCTTCTCCCTTTTTGCTTTAGCTGCTAGGAAGCTCAAAGTGAAATGTCTGTGCTCTCCTACCTTAGGATCAAAGTTAGTCTTAACCTTCTGTGTACCTTATATATTCATGCTACTTTAAAAAAAAATTAGGATGTACTTCACCTACAATAAAATTCACCCTTTAAAGAGTATAATTCAGTGAGTTTGAGTATATTTACTAGACTGCAACTATCTAATTTTAGAACATTTTAATCACCACAAAAGAAATCCTATACCCATTAGCAGTTAGTCCTCACTCTTCTCTCCCTCCATCCTGTGGAAACTACGGTACTTATCTACTTTCTGTATTTGTGGATTTACCTATTGTGGATTTGCCATTTTATTTCTGGCTTATTTTGCTTAGCCTGATGTCTTCAAGATTCACCTGTGTTGTAACATGGATCAGAATTTCATTTTATGGCTGAAGAATATTCCATTGCACAGATAGGCCATATTTTGGCTACCTGTTCATCAATTGGTGCACATTTGGGTTGTTTTCACCTTTTGGCTATTATGAATAACACTGCCATGAACATTTGTGTATAAGCTTTTGTGTGAATGTGTATTTTCAGTTTTCTTGGGTATATAGCTAAGAATGGAACTGCTGGGTCATATAATAGCTCTATATTTAACTTTTTGAGGAACTGAGACACTTTTTCAAAGTGGCTGCACTATTTTCCATTCCCGCCAGCAGCGTGTGAGAGTTCCACTTGCTCCATAGCCCCCTCAACCCTTGTTTTCCTCTGTCTTCTTCATTATAGCCATCCTCCTCGGTGTAAAGTGATATATTACAGTCTTGATTTGCATTTCCTTAATAGCTTCCTTTTTAAAATTGTCATTCCCATTTTCCCATTTTATTTTATGTATTTCTCATTTGAGGCCTGACATCTTTTGTGGACTAGTACCCCATGAAGTAGGAGAGGCATGGGTGTCAGGCAGTCCTGGTTTTGAATCCTCCCTCTGCTTCTTAGCTGTAACCTTGAGCAAGTTATGTAATACGCTGGGTCTCAGTTTCCCTGCTTATTGACCATGGGTTACAGTATTAACATTTCATGATTGTTGGCTCCTATTGTAAAGACTAGGGGCCCGGTGCACAAAATTCGTGCACATTAAAAGGGAATTAATTAGCCGAGGCCGGTTTGGCTCAGTGGATAGAGCGTCAGCCTGCGGACTGAAGGGTCCCAGGTTCGATTCCAGTCAAGGGCATGTACCTGGGTTGTGGACACATCCCCAGGAGGAGATGTGCAGGAGGCAGCTGGTCGATGTTTCTCTCTCATCGATGTTTCTAACTCTCTATCTCTCTCCCTTCCTCTCTGTAAAAAATCAATAAAATATATTTTTTAAAAAAGGGAATTAATTAGAGGAAACATTTTAATATGGCTATTTTCCCTTTCTCTATAATGGAAGTGTCAGAGATGAAAGAAAATTAGTAAAATGTATATGAAAATCTTCCTCCTGTCGGAGTCTGGGGCATGCCACGGGACCCAGAGTCAAGTCCCCGCCCACCCACGTGCACCTCAAATTCGCACGAGACCCAGACTCAGCTGGCCCCATCCCCATTGGGCGAGATCCAGACCTGGCCGGCCCCACCCCTGCCAAGCCTCGCTGGATGGGGCGCAGCCCCATCCCCATTGGGCGAGATCCAGACCCGGCCGGCCCCACCCCCGTCAAGCCTCGCTGGACAGGGGGTGCAGCCTCAGGTCCCTGCTGATCACTTGTTATGGCTCGTTACTGGAACCCCGCCTCTGCTGTGGGCACAGCCATCTTGTGACGGCGTGACGGAGTGAGGGCCAATTTGCATATTACCTCTTTATTATATAGGAGGATAAACCTGTATTAAAGTCATGGAGGGGCCTGGCACAAAGTAGGTGAATCTCACTGTGAGTCTGGGGGTCTGACAGGGAGGTTTCTGGCTTGGTCTGGAGACATAGGCTGCGAACGGTTTACATTTTACTGTATTATCTGCTTTATCTTTTCACAACAGAGGCACTTCAGGGCGCCTCAAATATCAGCCTCTCTGTGCCTCTATTTCCCCTTTGTGACATGAAAAATGAGACTCTGCACCACAATGTCAAGTGTTGGTGAGTCCGAGGGGTTTATTCTAACATCTTACCAGTTTTGTCTCTTGCCTCAACCATCAGACTAGCTGCTGCCTGAAGGAATATCTCCGCCTCAGGTGAAGGGCTCTCCAGGGGAGGAGGGAAGGGAACTAAAATTTCCTAAGAACCTACAAGTAATGTTACGTGCCTTATCTTATTTTATCCACTCTCTGAGCTGGTTAGGTAGGTTCTATTATCCCATTTTACAGACTGGGACGCTGAGATTCCAAGAAGTTAAATAACTTGTCTGAGAAGCCACAGCCAGCAAATGCTGGCCCTGGATCGAAACCTAGCTCTGATTTCAACATGTGATTTCTTTTTTCCTGTGCAAAGTGTGCCTCCCCATCCCCAACAGAAAGCACTCAGGGGACGTCAGGCTGACCTGAATGGCCGGTTCCCATTCCACTGGCATGACAGAGAAATGTCATCCTTCACTCTGTGCACAGATCTGCCTTGTAGATGTCAGAGTCAGCTCTTCCCTGGGGCCACAGAACAACCCCGCTCCACTCCAGCCCATGAAAACAAGCTCTGCACTGGGAGCCAGGATGCTACGCTCTGCCCCGACTCCTCCTGACTTAGCCCACTGAGCCCATCTGTTTTTTAAGCAGAGGACTGGATCGACTAGCCCCTAGGTCCCTAGGCCCATGGTCGGCAAACTGCGGCTCGCGAGCCACACGCGGCTCTTTGGCCCCTCGAGTGTGGCTCTTCCACAAAATACTGGCTCTTCCACAAAATACCGACGTCTGCGCATGGGCCACGAAGTTTCAATCGCACTGTACGTGCGCGCCCGCACGTGGTATTTTGTGGAAGAGCCACACTCAAGGGGCCAAAGAGCCGCATGTGGCTGGCGAGCCGCGGTTTGCCGACCACTGCCCTAGGCCATCTCCATAGACACGTAACTGCATCGCGCACAGGCCTGCCCTCCGACGGGGGCTGTTAATGACAGGGCAGGGGGAACAGGAGGATACTTCACATGCCCAGGCCAGGACACTTGCCCTTACTACACATGCCCACAATCAGAGGGAGAGTCAGAGCTGGGACAGCAGATCCCTAACCCAGACTGAAATAGAAACTCACTTCA
This sequence comes from Myotis lucifugus, assembly GCF_000147115.1. NCBI lineage: Eukaryota > Metazoa > Chordata > Mammalia > Chiroptera > Vespertilionidae > Myotis > Myotis lucifugus. The sequence continues at coordinate 95,173 of NW_005871186.1, forward strand.
GAGACAAATGGGGAAATGGCCCCTAGACAGGAGGGGCTGGGGTGGCGTGTCACTGGGGAGGGCCCTGCAGACACACAGCCTCTGCCACCATGGGCACCTGTCACCAGGCTCTGCCGACTCCTCCCTCCTCTAGGGAGGGCAAATGCCCTCCCCCCAGGTCCCACACTGAACAGATGCTTTCACTTCTTTGAGCCTCAGCCTCCTCAATTGCACAATGGGGATAACAATTATCTTGGCTGCATTTGCTTTTATGTGATGCACTTAACACATAGTAGGTGCTCAACAAATGACAGCCCCTTGTTAATATCACTTAACCTTCTCTGTCAGCTCAATATTGACCAAGTGATTTATTTATTTGTTTTTATCATTCATGTATCCATTCCGCCCACCAGCCAGCACACGCCCACTAGGCAGGCCACAATAGTTTAAGAATAAAGTTTTTGGAGTTAGGTAGGAGTTAAAACACCAGCACTGGTGGGGTAACTCTGGGAAAGCCATTTCCTCTCCCTGAGACTTCATTTCCTTGCCTGTAAAATGGGAATAATAAGAGCACCTCCAGCGGGTGCTGGGATGTTGACAGAGCCAATGGGACAATGAAGTGAGAGCAGTCAGCGCAGAGCCTTGAAGGGAAAAGCGGTGGCAGGTGGGCTGCATAGAGGAGTGGGCAAGCCGCCAGCCCTGCGGACCAGGCCGTGCTGGAGCACCAGGCGGCTGGCCTCCAGGGACAGCCACAGGATGAGGCAAGGGCGGGAGGGAGGGGAGAAGAGTCACTAGGCTCAGAGACAATTGCTAGGTTTCCGGACCATGGACCGATCCCTTTCTGGTAAACTAAGAAACAGCGAGGAAACACACAAAAAAAGACTTTTAACAAGTTTAGAGGAGAAAAGCCCAAGCCAAACAGGGAGCCTTGGGCGGTGTGGAGTGACTGCACCCCACCGAGCCAGGGGAACGTGCGCACTCACACACATTGCACACACGTGTGCACACACTCACAAGCTGCACATTCTCACTTGTGCATACACACCCAAGGGCTTTCACACACATGCAGATGTACCATCAGAGGCAGAGCACCTTACAGTTTGCAAAGAGCCTTGTCATGAATCATCTCATATGATAACAAGGGGTGGAGAGACTGTCCTTGAATTGGCTGAGGACCTGGTCTAGAGACGGCAAGAGATGTGAATCCCAGAGATCCTAAGAGGCCAGGACTGTCCCATAGGCTGTGCTGCCTCCCTTTTCCCCAGAGGTGGTGTCAGCGGGAGCTGAAAGGCAACAGAAACCCCAGAAAAGTTTACCCCAGCTCCCCCAGATACACTCGTTTTCCCTGCCTTGTTCCTCTTTAACAAGTCACACCTTGACTTAGGGACACACTTTCCCCGCCGGTCATGGGGTCAGCTTCAGGGTCTCTTGAAATGAGCTGGGATGGCACAGGCCAGAGCTTCCCAAGGACCTCCTCTGGGGACTTCCATCTGGTCACCTAATCATGGCAGCCCCTCCCGCACAGGCTCCTCCTCAAGGGACCCTCACCAGCACAGGACACTTAACAGTTTTCAAACACTTGGGGGGAGACCACTGTTATCCCTGTTTTAGAGAGTAAGAAATTGAGGCCCAGAGAGGAAAAGTGTCCTATGTCATTCAGGACTCAAACCCCGGCTGAGGTGGTTGCCAATCCTGCCTCCACTATTCCACTCCCCCACCATGGCCCAGTCCCGTCCCCATATCTCCATCTCCTCTGCCCTCCACGCTGCATAGCCTGCAGGCTCCAGGCACAATCAGGCCGCGGAGGGAGGAGGAGCCCCCAAGCCTGCTCCTGCTCCAGTCTGCGAGGAGCCACGATGGCTGCGAGCAGACGGTGTAGGGAGCTCTGAGAGGAGGTAGGGGCCCAGGGATGCTCGCAGCATTGACCCAGGACACTCACCCAGGAGTTAGTGAGCTCCACGTTGGCCGGTGAAGTGTTGGAGCAAATTCTGACTCCCGGAGCAGCCCCTACTGCTAGCCAGTTTCTGCGCCACAAACTGTCACGTGCACGTCTCCCAGAAGTCCCAGAAGGCAGCCGATGAGGAAACTGAGATATCTGAAGGGGGAAGTAACTGGCCGCAGCACAGAGCTGGCAAGGTGCAGGCCCGGGACCCAACGCCCAAGAACATACCAGCTCAAGTCCCTAACACCAAGGCTGACTCAGCCCCTAACCAGCTGCGAGCTGTCACTTCACCCTGAGCGTGCTCATCAACTCAGCCTTGAGGGCTGTGAGGAAGACTGAGTGAGGTGACATGTAAGGACCAGGGCTTGACACAGGGTAAGTGCTCACCAGGGGACCATTTTTCTCCTCCTCCTCTCCACCCCACCCCTCAGCCCTCTCCTGGCCTTTCTCAAGTCTGGAGAGAGCCCTGGTCCTACTCATTGCTGTCACAGGGAATGATTAACCTGGTTTTCTCAGCAGTGCCTGGAAGGTCCATTAGGAGCGGCCGAGGCCCTGAGATGAATGGCTCTGCTGACTGCAGCTCTGACTCCACTGGTCCAGATGCCACCCTGTCTCCTTGGGGACTGAGGATGGCTCTTCAGATTGAAGGCGACTTGGAGGAAAATCTGAGCCCGGTCACCACCCCCTTCCCCAGCTCCAATCCATCCTTGAGCTTGGACTGGATGAGAAGGAAGCCAGGTGGCTCTGCCTCAGGCTAATGGTGGACTGGATGGCCCCCCCATTCATAAGATGAGTCCTCCTCCTTCTCTTTCTCCTCTTCTTTTTTTTATGGGCACTTATTGGGCGCCTTCTCAGTGTAGGTAATGTTTAAGGCATTCAAGAGCATAAAACAAAGAACTGCCCTTGTAGCACCTACATTCTAGCGTGGAGACCAGTTTATTTTAGTTGATGAGTAGTGATTAAGAACTACAGTGAAACATAGGGAGGGTAAGCAGCAGAGAGCCAGTGAGCTGCAATTTCAGACAGGACACCTGGCTCCGTGGGGATTTGCTGGGTCCTCTTCTCACACCACCTCCTGTCCAGCCTGGAGGAGCCCCCAGGCCCTGAGCCCCCTCTGTGTGTCAGGCCCTGTCTTGATTGATCTCAGCAGCAGGCCAGGGACCAAGGCTAGGGGCTCCCTAGGCACAGGCTTCAGCTCAGGACTACCAGGGCTTCCTTTACAAGCTCGGAGAGGGAGTGCATTCTCCAACCAGCCCCAATGTTCCACTGTAGAGGGGAACAATGGGGGGCAGAGACGTGTCTGGAACACACAGCAACGCAAAGGTGTCCTTGTTCCCCTTCCTGCCCTCTTCTCTGGCATGTCCACAAGGGTGGACGAGGGGCTGAGCCTCAGCAGAGCGCTGGCCTGTGATGGGGCTGTCTGTGCCCTCAGCCAGCTCCTGGGAAAGCTGTGTGAGGTGCTCCTCTCTTGGGCCCACCTGGGGGTCCCCGCCTCCCCAACCTTCCAGTTCTTATTCTCTAAGCCCCAAGAAAGCGAAAACTTCTTCCAAGCCCAAGTTCAGGAGACGAGTTTTGGCCAATTATGCCTCATGTTGCTGTGTGACCCCAGGCAGGTCCCATCCCCCTCTGGGCCTGGGTTCCCTCATCTGTCAAATGGAGGAAATGAAGGCACCTACCTCTCAAGGCTTTCACGAAGAATGAGGAAGACACTGGAAAGAAGGCAGTTTGCAAAGCGTAGGCGCTACCCAGATGACAGGGCTTGTCATACGTTCAACAGCCTGGCTTACCCGAATCCCTCTTCATGCTGTGAGGCCCTGAGTCAGCCCCCAGAGCAAGCCCTTGGCCTTTGACAGGAAATAAGTGGAAATTCCACAGAACCAGTTCTTCAGAAAAGACAAAGCCACATCTGCTCCCAACCATCTGGCAGGCAGCTCAGGAAGGGCCCCTTCTCTGTCCTTGTGGTGAGAAGGTGAGGAGGGAGCGATGGGAAGGGGCAAGGCTGGGAGGCCTGGGGAGCTTGTGCCGGGAAGAGAAGGAGCAGGCCTGAGGGAACTGTGAGGGTAGGCATCTCCCACCTCAGGCCCTCAGACTGGAAAGGACATAGTTCATAAATGTCACCCATATGCATGTTTGCATGGGGGGTGGCGGTGTCAGCCATGTGTGGGTCTGACCTGGAAGTTGCACATGTACTCACATGTGTTTGGAATAGCACCAATGTATGTTTGCCTGTGCCTGTGTCTCAGCATGTGATGTACACACATGCACACACATGCCTACTCCTGGGGAGCCCACAAACGCAGTTCACAGGCCTTGTTTTCCCGGGGGGGAGGGGGTGGGCAGTTTTTGTCACAATCCCAGGCTGGCTCAGATGCCACAGGCGATTTGTGGGGTTCCTGGTCACTGCAGGTTCTCAATTTTCCCCAGGAACAAAAGCACTTAGACAAGAGGGGGAGGAGGAAGGCTTAGAGGATTAACTCGGGCTCTCCCAGGTCAGCCCTGGGTGTAGGCATCTGGAGAGGGTGGTTGGGAGGGGGGTTGGTGTGTGCCCAAGGCCAAAGCCCTCCAGGGGTCCTCAGACCCTCCACAGCCATTCCTTCCTTCAGTCACAGCAGGAACCCCTCAGCCCCTGCACAACAGTCAAGCACCTCACAGTTGACACCCTGCATGTCCTGTTGCACCAGCATTACGCCAGGCTGACCTTAGACCCTGCCTCTGGAGGCCCCACCCCCAAGCAGCCACTGCCAGCTGGGGTTCAGGGCACCTCCTCCTGGCTCTGGGCTGGGCTCCCTGTACAGCACAGGCCACTTCACTGGGTGGGTCTCACCCCTTCCTGAACCTTGGTTTCCCCAGCTGCAGAGTGGAGCTATTCCTGTCCACGTGAGTCAAGGGCTGACAGGAATAGCTCGCACACAACTGGGCACCCGAGACCACTGCCCATTGGTCCTTTGCTGCTTCCAGAAGCCAGGAGGAAAACGCTATCCTCAGCCCTCTGTCCGGGACAGCCTGGTCCTGGTCTGATAGAGCAGACTCGGTACCTCTGGGATTCAGGTCAGATCCTGAAGAGAGCTGCCCCCACTTCAGCTTGGCAGGCAGCATGCTTGGTGGTCCCGCAGACACGGGGAGGCTGGTCCCTCTCGCTGCACCTGTTTCCCTTCTCTGCAACCTGGACATTTTGCAGTTCTGTCCAGGTCTGGGGTCTGTTGCTTACCATTGCAGGAAAGCACAGAGGAGCCACGGAGACCTGGCAGAAGAGAAAAGAGGGTGTGCCCGCGGGTGCAATCCTGCACTGGGGCGTGCACAGCACACCCAGACCCTGACGCAGCTCCATACAACCCACAGAGGTCCACGTGTGTGCATGTGCCCAGGCACCTGCCATCCCAGAAGCACATCCCTCCCATCATGCACACCTGCCCCGCACGGGTATGCATTTGCATGCAGCTCAGCGTACACAGGGCTCCTGAGCAGCTCAGCAGCGAGTTTCACACAAGGAACTTCCAGGACCAGGAAAGGGAGGGAGGGGAAGAACTGAGTCCTCGACTGCCCAGGCTCTTTCCCGGCCCTCACCAAGGGGTTACCAAGAACACAGATGTTCAGTTTTTCCTCCTCAGCCATCTGGCACAAGCCCTAGCCAGAATGCTCAGGGGCCCCTGACCTGTCCAGCCAGCCACCAGCCCTGCTTGTCACCAGCCTAAAACGAGGCTGTAGGCTAATTGATCACTGGATTTGGAAGCTCAAAGGACAGAATGTGGGAAAGTGGAGTTCTAGCAGGGACAGGGCCATTCCCAGGCAGAGGGAGCACAGCGCCCCCCTGGAGCCCGCACCTCACTAGACTTTAGGTTCATTCACGTACTTAATCCACTGAGCTCTTCCAAGTGCTGGTGACTTAGTGGTGAAGAAGAGCACCCTTGTCTCAGACTCAGCTCAGGGTCCAGCCTCCTCAGGTCTTCGGGATGGGGTGGGGGCCCCAGTCCCAGGCTTCTCTCTCACCCTCTGGATCTCTGGGATGGATCCCAGGCACCGCCTGACCTAAGTCCTCACGTACAGACCGAAGTGTGAACTCTGCTCAGGACCACAGGCATCCTCTGAGATCATGTCAGGAATGCATGCTGAGGCCCTACCCACTGACTCAGACTTCAGGCACAGATGTGCACACTGATATTTGGGAAGCACTGATCTAGAACATTCCACACAGAGCTGGCCCCTCCTCCTGCCAGCCCTCCCTGGATGGCTGAGAGACATTCGGGTCATAACTATACTGGCAAGAGCACAGTGCTTATACTATCTCATTTAATCCTCACATGCCCTTATAAGATAGGTACCATCATTATTCCTGTATTACAGATGGGAACATGAGGCATGCTGAGTGCTTAATAACTTGCCCAAGGTTCTGAGTAGCAAAGCCAGAATTTGAACACAATGCTTTCAACCAATACACTGCCCCATTCAGCAGCAATAGCTCCATGTCTGGGTAGGGGTCAGTGTGGAGGGAAAGGCCATAAAGAAAAGTGGCCTGGCTGGTGCGGCTCAGTGGTTGAGCATCAACCTATGAACCAGGAGGTCACGGTTTGATTCCTGGTCAGAGCACATGCCTAGGTTTCAACCTTGATCTCCAGTAGGGGGTGTGCAGGAGGCAGCTGATCAATGATTCTCTCTCCTGAATGATGTTTATATTTCTCCCTCTCTCTCCTTTCCTCTCTGGAATCAATAAAAATATTTTTAAAAAAACAAGAAAAAGAAAAGTGAAAAATCCAAGGAGCCAGTGGACCTTCTCATAACAATCAGGAAATACTAGGTTTTACTTATTGATTGCTTTAGAATTTACAACTCTGTCCATAAAGGAGCTCAGACAATACTTACGTACTACCAAAGATTCTATTAGACCAGTGGTTCTCAACCTTCCTAATGCCGCGACCCTTTAATACAGTTCCTCATGTTGTGGTGACCCCCAACCATAAAATAACTTTCGTTGCTACTTCATAACTGTAATTTTGCTACTGTTATGAATCATAATGTAAATATCTGATATGCAGGATGTATTTAGGCGACCCCTGTGAAAGGGTCGTTCGACCCCCAAAGGGGTCGTGACCCACAGGTTGAGAACCGCTGTATTAGACAAAGGACAGAAAAAAGCAGCAGCAGAAACCTAGACTAAGATGGCAACTGAGCTTCCTAGCAGCCAAAGTAAAAAGGAGGGAAGGTTGGGGCTGGAGGTGGGGAGGCTGCTGTGAGGATTCCAGAACTCGGCCAAAATCACCCAACAGGGCGGAGACAAGGGGACCAGTGAAGAGATATTTGGGAGGCAGGTTCCATGGGGCTTGACAATTACATGGGGGGAGTTAAGAAGAAGGAGAAATGGAGGAAGACGCCCGGGATGCACCCAAACCCGTCACTCTTGCCAGGTGGCTGGCTGAGGACAGAGGACACCCAGGTAAGGACTGAGCACAGTGCCTCACAGCAGGTGCCTGGTACATGCGTGCCACCTGCGCGGCTCTTTATTCAGGCCAACACCTGCTCAGGTGTGAGCCATTCCCACGGTCCCCCTGCCTCACACATTGGCCTCCACTCTTCCTCCAACTTCCTGGGGGCTTCTGCTTACTACACCGGCCCTCTGAAGCCATAGCTCCCTCCTTCAATCACTAGCTCGGGGGCTGGGGCAGGGGTTGATGATCATGGGGAGATAATCATGGAGAGTTTCATGAATCCACAACCCTGCTGCCGGAGGGCCAGGGCAGGGCTGGCAGGAAAAATGCTGCAGGGCAAGGGGTGACACCCAGGAGTACCCACCCCGCCCAATCTCTTACACTCTCAGACAATCCTGGTTCTTCCAGAGGACAACCCCCCCCCCCCCCCACCCCCCACCCCCAGTTCTTTTAGTTCTGAGATCAATTTCTCACACATGGGCTGAGGCTGGGTGGGGAAGAGGGGAAGGGAGACGGGAGACATGCCTTATGCTGCATTTTCACATCTCTTCATCTGATCCTTCATTTGCTCATTCATTCCTCACTCGTTCAACCGTTCAACTGTTTACAGACTGGTCAAGGTCCAGGCATTCCACAATAGTGCTGATGTCCCAGTGACGGGAAAGAGAGGTCAGGGAGTTTCAGTGCTGTGTGTCGATTTGCCAGATGAGGAAAATGAGGTCTGGAGAGGGACAGTGACGTTTCCAGAGCCACACAGCTGAACGGGGACCGGCCATCAGCTGTCCACTCCCCAGTCCATGCTGAGTTCCAGCCGGGCTGCACATAAATGGTGCTGCTTCTGCTAACTCCTCAGTCCTTTATTCCTCTCCATGTTCCCTCCAGGAACCGGAGACCCTACCCTTCCCTTATCCTGAGGGGACCGATGACGATCTGGATCCTAACCTTTCCCTCTCCTGGGCCACCCTCGCCTGAGAACCACAAGTTGCTCCAAGCACCCCCACTGCCCGGGTGAGGAGGGGACTTTGTTACCCATCCCAGGAGGCATGTGGCCATTTCCCCAGGGAACTTCCCTCACCACAGAGGAGCCGCAATGGCTATGACTGGCTACAGAGGGACCTTTCCTGGGGCTTCTCAAGTAATTTCGCAGAAGTGACCCCTAGTAAGTCTTCCCTGGTTGTTTATAAGCTAGAAAGTGTCCAACTGCCAGAGCTGGGCCAGAATCCTCCGACGTTTGAACTGGGATCAGAGAATGTTACAGCCAGAGCACAGAAAGTTAGAGTTCGGGCCATAAATTTTCAGAATGTTTGCATTGAGTTTATGGACTCTTCAGAGTAAGGCTGTTAGGATCATAAACAGTGATAGCTGGGGTTGTGAATTAAAGGCGACCGGGGCCAGAAGTGACGCCACAGCGCTCTGTCCCACGTCGCTGAAAGCTGAGAAGAGAGAGCCGGCCTTGTCACCTTGCCGGTCGGGGCTGGACCAGGCCTCCTGCTGCCCGCAGAGTGCGTCCTGGAGGCCTCCAGGAGCAGCACTCAGGGCCTCTGGGACGAAGCACTCCTTGCCTGAGGACATGGGGACAGTGGTCCGCCTCTGCCCTGGCCCCAGCCTCACCGCCAGCCCATCAGAGCACCCCGTCACCACACTGGATATATTTAGGTGCCCTCCCCAAATATGTTTCCACAGCTCCCAACACTGCCTTTTATGTCCCCTCATCCTCTGAGGCCTCCGGGCACCTTCTCTAAGCTGACCCGATAAAGTCACTAGGAACAAGGGCTCTTGCTCTGCCAACACAAATGTTTTCCCTCCCAAACCCTCAGCCTGAGGGTTTTCCTGGCCCACTGTCGCCTGGAGCTCAGACCCACCTGCTCTAACTCTGACCTCGCAGCCTCCCTCCAGCTTCCAGAACCTGCCTTGACTTTCCTCATTCTAGGCAGAGAGCACGCCTACCCCTGCAGTCCACACACACACACACACACACACACACACACACACGCTCAAGGGCACAGGCAAACATTTTTCTGTTCCTCTGGTATTTGTCAGGAGAGAGAGGCCTCCATCCAAGCTCCATGGCTGCCTCTGCACTTGTTTTTTTTTTATTTTTTAAATATATTTTTAATGATTTCAGAGGAAGGGAGAAGGAGAGAGAGAGATAGAAACATCAATGATGAGAGAGAATCATTGATCGGCTGCCTCTTGCACGCCCCACACTGGGGATCGAGCCCGTAACCCGGGCATGTGGCCTTGACCAGAATCGAACCCAGGACCCTTCAGTCCACAGGTGGACGCTCTATCCACTGAGACAAACCAGTTAGGGCCCCCTGCAGTTCTCCTCCGGCTTCTGTCCCATGCCCCATGCCAGGCCTTGCCAGAGACTTGGCACCTTCCCATTTCAGACTGCATCTTCCCAGAAGCCAGATAGTCACTGAGAGTTCAACATTGATAGAGCCGGGGGACAGGAATGGCTACCCCAGGCAGACTTAAATGGGGGGGGGCTCTCAGATTCCCACCTGCCTGGCTTATGGGGAATCATTGGTTCTGTGGGAATTGAGGGTCCCTGGGTGGGCAGGAACCCACTCCTGTCAGGGTGGGGGGCTCCATCATTATTATCATAGTTTTATTACCAGCTGTTAAGGGTTCTTAATGTGTTGGAGATGGTGCCAGGCACTTTATATCCAGAGACTCAGTTCTCACTATAACCCTACAGAGCAAATACTGTTAACGTCTCCATTTTATAAAGGAAGAAACGCAGGCACAGAGAGATTTTTACTCCAAGCCCTGCATGTACAGAGTGCCGGAGCTGGGATTTAAACCAAGCCTGGGTAACACAACTCCATCAGCTGCATCAGTGCTTCTCACCTCCATTACCTGGCTCAGCACACACACAGGGCGATGCATGTGCCACACACAGGACACACATCTCACAACACGACAGTCCCAGGTGGTCGCCGCTATGGGAACCCCCTCCCCTGTGGTCCTCTGGGGTCCGGCAACCTCTTCTTGCCCCACCCGTGGAGCAAAGGTGAGAACCTCATTGGTGGTCAGGGCTCCTCCCCAGAAGCCAGCTCCCCTGTCCCCACACTAGAAATAATCAAGACAGTGCCCACACTGTCCCCACACTGTCCCCACACCACCGTGACCCCCTCCGTCATGCACAGCACCGATGGCCTTACACAGCTCCCGCTTCCTGCCACACAACGGTGCTGACACATGCACACAGCACGGCCACACGGCCACCTCCCTCCGCAGGTCTGGGTCCTGCCGTCCCTGCTGGGAGGACAGGCGGGAGGTTTGTTCTCTCCAGGTGCCGGAGGGCTCCCAGCACAGGACAAACCTGCTCATTATCCAGTGAGTCAACTCACTGGATGGTAACTTCTCAGACCGATATATTTACTCCAAAAGAAATGCAGAAATGTTACAGAGGAATGCAAAGTCCACATGCATTTTGAAGAGTGAAAGATGAGACTCCAAATAAGCTTCCAGGGTGTGAGAAAGTGCTTGGGACTATTTGCACTTCCTCCACCCAGGTCCGGGGTGAACTTTTACTCTCGTAAGGGTGCTGGGTGGAAAAGTCAGAACCATCCTGGGGCTGTGGTAACAGTTATATCAATGCTTCTCACCTCCATTACCCGGCTCAGCACACCACACAGGGCTATGGGTGTGCCACACACAGGACACGCATCTCACAACACACACAACACACAGGTATGCACCAATGTGCCTTGGCTCCCGACATATACCATGGACACACATGGAACCCCTGGGTTGCCTTGGCACAGTCACCCAAAGCTATAGATAGGTACCCCATACCCTTCGTGCACGCTGACCCACACCACAATCCATTGGTTATACTGGGCACACACCACACATACCACACACTAATCGCATACAACCCAGTGCTTACTGCCCACTCTAATCTCTTACATACTGCCCCCAGCGCGCACACACACACACACACACACACACACACACACACACTCATCCCCAGAATCCCACCGGGGCCGCAAGGGGAGCCTGGAGTGGACAGACCTACACTGCAGCCCCCACCTCCCCCTCCACCCGCGCACCCGCACTACTGCCCCTGGGTCTCCGCCTCCGCACAGCCCTTCCTCACCTGGGCCGCTCAGCACAAGCAGGGGTTGAGCCAGGGACGCACTCCTCAGGCGCTGGGAAGCAAACCTGCAAACCCAGGGGCAGCACAGGCAGCAGCTGCAGCTCGGGTCCCAAGCGTCTCTCGTCTAGTCTCGTGCATCCCGCGTCCCGCTCCTCAAGCGCAAAGGGGCGGGGCAGGGGTGGGGCCAGACTAGCTGGCCGGGCCAGGCTACCCGCCCCGGGGAAAACAGGCGTCAGGGAAAGGCGCTCTGGGCTAGGACCTGGGACTCCTGGATTCCCATCCAGGTCCCCTGGCGACTCCTACCCTTCTCTGGCCTCAGTTTCCCTCTTTGCATTGGGGACAGTGGCTTAAGGGGTGATTCCTCAAAACTGGCTCTGACATGGGATGGTGGGAGAGAGGGAGGGATAACACTGTTATTTCTTGAGCACCTACTATGTGCCAGGCACCTCATTTAATCACCATAGCAATTCCAGAGGAGTTCTTTTTTTTAATATATTTTTATTGATTTCAGAGAGGAAGGGAGAGGGAGAGAGATAGAAACATCAATGATGAGAGAGAATCATTGATCGGCTGCCTCCTGTATATCCCATACTGGGGATCGAGCTCACAACCCTGGCATGTGAACCTCCTGGTTCATAGGTTGATGCTCAACCACTGAGCCACGCTGGCTGGGCTCCAGAGGAGTTCTTAACTCCATTTTACAGGAGGGGAAACAGCGGCACAGAGAGCTGATGTGACTTGCCCAAGGTCACACAGCTAATAAATGGCAAACCTAAGATTTGAATCCAGGCAGTCTGACTCCAGAGCCTAAGCACCCCTACAGCGTGGGTTGGTGGCACTTTCCACACCGTACATTGCTCCCTGAACCTCACAACAACCCCGGGGCTTGGTGTTACAAATCCATTTTAGATTAAAAAACTGAGGTTCAGGGAGATTATTTTACCCCAGGTCACCCAGGGGGACATCACATTACAGAGGGGATGGCGTGGGAGATGCTGGGGATGGTGTCAGGATAGTGTACTGGGACAGCACCTGGCCCATAGTGGGTGCTCGTCAGTGTCAACATTCCCCTTGAAGGTCACTCCCCTCCCCTTTCTTCTTTTCTTTTATCTTCTAATATCTTCTATGGGACAGTGGCCTCCAATTCCATCATCCCTGAAACCTTCCATGACCTGTAGCCCTCAGACAGCTGGGCCCTCCTCTCACCACCATTGCAGCTTTTATTCTAACAGTATGGAGCCTTGCAGGGTAGCTCACTTGGTGAGAGCGTCATACCCACGTGCCAGGGTTGTAGGATTGATCCCTGGTCAGGCACATGCAAGAATCAGCCATTTA
>NW_005871186.1:108182-111627 GCF_000147115.1 Myotis lucifugus
TTCTCTAAAGTCAATTAAAAACCAAACAAACAGACATTAACGAGTTCCACTATGTGCCAGATTCTGTGCTAGGCGCTGAGGATGTATATGAACAAAACAGTCCCAAATAGCACTGGCCTCATGGAGTTTATAATCTGGTGGGGAACACAGATGTCAAACAAAGCGTCACATACATTTATACATAATTATACACTGCAGTAAGTGTGAAAACGGAAAGTGGAGGGCTAGAGGAGCTATTACAATAGGAGGGCATCTAGTTTACATTGGGAGATCTGGGAAGGCTTCCCAGAGGAAGTGCCATTTAGCTGAGGACCAGAGTGAGAAGTTGGCCTCAGCAGGTGACAGTGAGGGGAAGAGTCCCAGGCAGAGGGAACTCTACAGAGGGCTGAGACAGGGAAGGGTTTTGTCATTGGTCCAGGTAATAAAGCACAGCCCAAAGTGTGTGTGTGTGTGTCTGTGTGTGTCTCTGTATGTGTGTGTGTGTCTGTGTGTGTCTCTCTGTGTGTGTGTGTGTGTGTGTGTGTGTGTGTGTGTGTGTGTGTGTGAGGGGTTTGGGGGGGAGATGATGGACAAGCCAGGAGGCACTGTTGGAGATGAGGCCGGAGGACCAGCAGTGGCCAGCCCAGCAGGGCCTTGTGGCAACGGTCTGGAATTTGGCCTTTGTTTGAAGAGCTGTGGAAGTCACCGAAGTGTTTAGAGCAGCAGTGACACAATCAAATCTCATTTTAATAGAGCTTTCAGGCTGCTGGATGGAGAATGAGGGAAGAACGGGAGGGGCCAGGTGGCAGCAGGAGCCCAGCTAGAAAGCTGTTCCTTCGGGAGGCGATGATGGTGATGGGCCCAGGGAGGGGGTGGAGGGTGGAGATCTGAGGACAGGCCCAGGGTGTTTGGTGTCATGGGCTGTGGTGGTGGCCATCTCTCTCTGAAGAAGGGGCCTTGAGGCAAGGCCTTATCTGCCAGCCTCTTGTAGAAAGGTGTTTGCCTGTGACTCAGTGGACGTGGGCCCCTAGAGACCATCACCTGGGGAAGCTGTGTCATCTCCCTTCATGGTGGCCCTTCCAAATCTTCCCTCTCCACAGCCTTAACTCCCCGACACCTCAATCTTAGCTTAGTGGATTCCATTTTCTACCTTATTTGCCAAGACAATTCACCCATCAAATGCTCACTGGCCCTTCCCTGTGCCAAGCAGACAAAGCTCAATGGAGGGGGCTCTCTTCAGGTCCTGCCCAACTTTGCCCAGCATCTGTCTCCCCAAGTTTCCAAGAAGTGGCTCTTCCTTCATCTGAAGGTGAAAGCCCCAACCCTACCCAGAGCTGCTGTTCTGCTTCTGCCAGGTCCCCACAGCCTTGGGTACCCCACCTTCTCCTGGTTCACTTCCCTGCAGGCCTGGTGTCAACAAAAGTTAATTGCCACCAAACTAATGTCAACAATAATCTCAAATCTGGGTGCAGAAAAAGAAGAAACTTTAGTCAGATGAACAGTTGGCAAAGCTGGGAAACAGCCTCCGGTGGAAACGGAAAGTGCACTCAACGGAGACAAAAGGGAGGCTGCCTTTCAGAAAGTTCCCGCCCTGGTTACTAATTGGTCCATTTTATTCAAATAGAGATTCCAAATCTGCACTGTCTAATTGGTCCAAACCTCATAGTCCTGATTGGTTAGAATTGTGCATTCTGATTGGCTGTTATGGAGCTGCTCTGATTGGGCAGTATAGATGCAAATGAGGATATAGCTGTGCAGTTCTGATAGGACAGGGCAGCTTTCAGTTCTATTGGTATAAAGACAAAGCCAAGGTTGACTCAGTTGTCAGGAACACAATGCAAGAGGCTGGCAGCTCAGTCTGTAGCTTTCCCCTCAAATGCCGTGTGCTTGAGAGGCCTCTGTCAGCAATGGCTGCTAGACTCTGGTTATGAATTTGGGCCCAGTTAACCACAAGGAGTTCTTGGCAGATATAGTCCTTCTTGGGGCTCACACGATGAACATGCTCCAGCATCTCCCCAAGCCCTGCCTTAGAGCTATCTCCTCTGGGTATTGCTCCCCTCTCTTCCCTTAACTGCCAGGGGTTGGTCAGGGAGGAGTTGCCTCCTCTGCAGTCCTCTGCCCATTTATCTAGCCTCTATGCCCAGAGCACTCCCAGTGACCTCCATGCCTCTGAAGGAGTGCATAAGAAGTCACCCCACAGACACATTTAAGAACTCTCCATATGGCCCCACAACCTTCCCCATTCTCCTCCTGCTTTCCAGACACCTTCCAGGGCTCTGTGCCCCCATCATTGCTCACTCTACACATTCTACACATTCTACACATTCTCCCTGGGGGAGGGTAGTGTGCTGGACAATTACAGTTCCCACGTTCAACCAGCCTTTCTCATGCACACAGACCTACTGCTCCCTGGACAGCTCCCTTCCGCTGATTAAAGCACCCTCTTCACTACAGTAATCTCCCCCCGCCCCGGCCCCCATCTGAAACCAGCCCCTTCTTCCATCCCCAACTCATAGCCAACATTTATTGAATTCCCACCATGTGCCAGGATTAATGAAGAATTTCTTAAACAAAACCAACAACAAAAAAAGAAAAAAAAATTATGAGGGAAAATATTGCTAAACTCAAGCATAATAAAAAATTTTAAAATTCTGTTACTCCAAACACACAAACACACACACACACACACACACACACACACACACACACACACAAAGAGACAGACCACAAACTGAGGGAAGATACTTGCAACACATATAACAAACAATGGATTATAATTCAGCACATATAAAAAAATTCCTATATATCAATAAGAAAAAGCCAAACAACCTAATAGAAAAATGAGCAAAAGACACGAACAGCCATTTCACAGAAGAGAAAGCAAGTATGGCCAGTACACATATGAAAATATGTCAACCTCACTATCAACCAGGGAAATTTCAGTTGAAACCACAGTGAAGTACCATTTTGTACACATGAGATTAGCAAAAACTGAAGAGTTCGATAATACCAGGTTTGTTGAGAGTGTGGAGAGATAGGAAATTTTGTGCACTGCTGGTGGGACTAGAAACTGAACACAACTAAAATGAAGAGCAATTTATCAATATCTAGTGGCTGAAGATGCACATAGTCTAAGACTAAGCCGTTTCACCCCAACGTATATAAGCAGGAGCAACTCTGGCAGGCGTGTAAAAATCCACACCGCAGTATTTTTTTTCTATTTTTTTTTATTGCTTAAAGTATTACAAAGGGTATTACATATGTCCCCTTTTTCCCCCCACCCTTGACAATCCCCTGGCCTCCCGTCACCTCAGTATTATGTCTAAAGCAAAACATTGGGAACAATCTAAATACCCATCAATAAGAGAATGGAGTCCCAGGGCCCTCCGTGAGAAGCTGCGGGGGTGGAAGTAATAGTGAGTGCTGAGGTCATGGCAGAGACCGCGCCAGCATCTGCTGCAGGTCA
>NW_005871186.1:112725-145776 GCF_000147115.1 Myotis lucifugus
GTGGGTGAGTCATTGCCCATTTCTGGGTCTGTTTCCACAACTACAAAATTGGGTTAGCCATCCCGGCCCTGCCTCCCTTCCGTGGCTGGCTCTGAGGGTTCAGACTTTGTAAATTCTGCTGTTTATACATGCAATTCTTTCTTTATCTTCTTAGTGAGTCCTGTTCATCCTTCCAAGCTCTACTAATAAAACATGCTACCATTTATGTCACATGTGCTCCATGAGCCAGCATTGTGCTAAGTGTTTTGCATATATTATCATGCTTCATTTGTACATGGAGTCTGAGTAAATACTATGATTATTCCCATTTCACAGATGAGAAAACTGAGGCTCAGAGAGTCTGCATGACTTGCTTTAGGTTATACGTCTAGGAAGTGTGGGTCAAAACTAGAACTCAGGACTTCTGAGGCAAGATTTAGGCCTTTCTCTTTTCAGCCCAGCTCCTTCCTACCAGAACCATGATCACCAGAGCTGTTCCTGATTCAGAAGTTAACATGCATTAAAGGGAGCGTAGTGCCCGTGGGAAAGGAGGTGATAGTCCATAGAGGTCTGCTGCTCAAACTACCTCTGGAGCCTCATTGGCCTCTGCAACACTGCTTGCTGCTGGGGGCCTAGGGGGTAACAAAATCAACAGGTGGAGCCAGAAGCCAAATTTCATGAGAGTTGAGCCTGTGGATCAGGGGACAAATCCTTCACTTGATACCAACAGATTCCTGTCCCTTTTAAGTCAGTCTTGTACATCCTGACATTGTTTGGTTAAATAGTTTACACTTCATAATAAAGAGAGTTGATGTTTTCATTAATTTCAGCTCTTTAAAAAATCAACAAATCAATGTCCAAAGATTGGAAATGACCTAAATATTTATTCATAGGGGACTGGTGAAGTAAATGATGGCTGTAAACAGAGCAAGTAAGCTTTTTGTGTACTAGTGTGGAAAGACCTTCGAGAAATCTGCAGAAAAAAGTTAGAAGTATGTGTGTAAGTACGCAGCCTTTTGTGTATAAAGGAAATAAAAAAGAGTACATGGCTTTTAGGGCTTCTATATGCATACAATTATCTGAAAAAATAAAGGAGAAACCATGAATGGTGGTTACTTAATAGAATCAGTGAGAGGGACTCTTAACTTTACCTTTCGGCATTTGTTTGTTTGAATGGAGTGAATGCATTATTTAGTTGAAAATTTAATAAAAAACAAATACATCATTTTTAAAAATCAAGATGTCACATTTATTGTCCCAAATACTCTGGCTTAATAGTGTCCTATTATTGAGAAAAATTATAAATTTTTATAAACAAAAATTTATATGGGGATTTGTTGTTTTCTAAGTAGTTTTGCATAAATTAACACATTCATCTTCTTAAGCCTTATATAGAAGAGATGATTACTCTCATTTTTCAGAGGCGGAAACTGAGGCGCAGAGAGGTCAGTGGTCTTGTCCAAGGTCACCCAATCTATCAGGAAAGAAGCTGGAACCGGAGCTCAGAAGGCTGGTGACAGGCACAAGAGAAAATGCACAATAAAGACCACACCTTTGCCCGTCAGAATCAGTCACTCATAAAAAGGAGAATATTTCTGTCCCCTCGAGTGGTTTGAGGATTAACTGAGGTGATATATGTAAAATTCTTAACACTGTGCCTAGCAGAGTCAATAATTAAAACCTTTAACTATTACTTAAATAATGGAGTAAGATGTTCCAATTCAACTGATGTGTCTTTCTTTTTTAAAAAAATTATTTCTTGTTTATTGCTACATTTATATAAAAAGTTTGATATATTTGGTAAAAGAAAGCTGCAGTGTATATAAGAAAAGTTGTAGGAAGTTAAAAAATATATGGTTTTAGTATTTGGAAAAGCAGTTACGAATTGCTTCTTGGGTTTATTTATCCAGGTGATCAAAATTCTGGGTTTGTCAGAGAAGTAGGGAGAGGG
Source organism: Myotis lucifugus (assembly GCF_000147115.1). NCBI lineage: Eukaryota > Metazoa > Chordata > Mammalia > Chiroptera > Vespertilionidae > Myotis > Myotis lucifugus. Next base: position 114,656 of record NW_005871186.1, read on the forward strand.
AGAGATAGATAGAAACATCAATGATGAGAGAGAATCACCGATCAGCCGCATCCTGCACACCCCCCACTGGGGATCGAGCCCACAGCCTGGGCATGTGTCCTGACTGGGAATGGAACCGTGACCTCCTGGCTCATAGGTCACCGCTCAACCACTGAGCTATGCCGGCCATGCTCAACTGATATTTCTTGAGTTCCCTATATGACTGCTGTATAATTTAAGAAGGGGAGAAGCACTGGAGAATGAAGGGAATTTAGGAAACAATCTTTGCCCTAACAATACTTATGGTCTTATTGGTGAGAGGAAGTTTAAGGAGACACACTCCTCTTTTCTAGGATCACAATGTATCATTGTCAGTGTTTACCTGATTTTTCCATGTTAAACCTCACTGTAAAATTAAAAAGCAGCTGAATTGTTTATCCAATTTCATGTGCAGTAGTTTTAAATGATAAATGGCAAAATTTGCAGTGAGAACTAAATGTTTTTTCAGAATATTTGATGCCATTTTAGATAGTGTTGTGTGAAACTTTTATACTACCCTCCACCCTGACGTCCTGGGTACATACCTAGTCCTCTAATCATCCTGTATTAATACTGTTTTGGGTATTAATGGTGATATTGTCATGTGTTCTCTTCATTATCTGAAGTGTTGTTGTATTCACATACATAATGCTTACATTTGGCTTTTGGCAATTCACAGATCAAAAAAAATAACAGAATAATGCTGTATTTCACTAAAAATGATTATATAAGAAATTACAACACTGTTCTTTCCGATTTAATCCCCCCACAGAAGCTTGAGAATAAGAAGATGTGATTCACAATTCAAATGAAAAAACCTTGATGACTTCTTCTCTCTTGTGGAACAGACCACAGATGTGCTTACTCAACAGAGAGCTTGGTTTGGTGGAAATATCTTCACGTGCCACCATCTAAAGCAGTGGTTCTCAACCTTCTGGCCCTTTAAATACAGTTCCTCATGCTGTGACCCAACCATAAAATTATTTTCGTTGCTACTTCATAACTGTAATGTTGCTACTGTTATGAATCGTAATGTAAATATCTGATATGCAGGATTGTCTTAGGCGACCCCTGTGAAAGGGTCGTTCGACCGCCAAAGGGGTCGCGACCCACAGGTTGAGAACCACTGATAAAGCAATGGCTGCCAGAAGCCCTCAGATGTTGCCACTCTTGGAAGTACAGTGGGGCCTTGACTTACGAGTGTCCCGACTAAAGAGTTTTTTGAGATACCAGCTGTCTCTCGGCTGATTTTTTGCATTGAGTTGATAGAGTAATTTGAGTTAACGAGCTCCTTAACGAGCTCGGTCTTGGAACGAATTAAACTCATAAGTCAAGGCCCCACTGTACACAGGCAAGGCCAGAATAACAAAGGTAAGGGTACCTAGGATAATAGACCAAAGGTAAAGTTAAGAGTCCCTCTCACTGATTCAGGAGGGTTTGCGTCCACCTTGAGCTGTTTAAGGTCAGGTTGGGAGAGAGGCATTTCATCGGAATCCTGCTGCCTCTTCCAGTAACAAAACTGACAAGAAAGAATCCTTCCATAGTTTTTGGTACTTCTGGGTTTAGGTAAGCTAGCTGCAGCATTCAGCTTTTCTCCAGGTGACTTACAGACTCACTGTATATGTCCAGGATTTGGAAAAGAGCAGGAGACAGAATGGTGCCTGACAGTAATAAAACATGTCCAGGTCCCTTTCTCATCACCTGTGCACCTTTGTAGATGGGGTTGACTAAGTGTTGTTAGTCAACCCCATCTACAGGGCACAGGTGATGAGAGAGCAAGGAACGAGCCAAGATTACCTATGAGGGAAATGATGGAATAGTCTGAGGAGCCTGGCTAGTGTGATCAGGTGGTGAGCATCATCTGATGACCAGGAGGTCAACAGTTCATTCCCGGTCAGGCAAATGCTGGGTGTGGCTCGATCCCGTAGGAGGGCGGAGCAGGAGCAGCCATGATGATCTCTCTCATCATGATGTTCTATCTCCTCTCTCGCCTCTCTCTAAATCATAAAAACATATTTTTAAAGTCTGAAGAAGACTGAACATTCCTCCATATAGATGAACACAGGACAAAATCTCTCCGTGGAAAACATCAATAATAAAAATTTGGATCTCCTTACATTATCTCTACTTTCCTGGATTTTAACCAGCATTTTCTTTTTTTCTCAGGCTTTAAATAGGGGGCTCAGCATGGACCCTGCATTGGAATAGAAAACTCACCAGTTCATAGGCCCCGGAGAAGAATGTTTAAGATACATGAATACTACTGACCCAAAGAAAAGAGAAATGGCATTGATGTGAGAACTACAGGTGCTGAAGAGCTTTGATTTGACTTGAGCAGTTTAGATTAAATGAAAGAAATTAAGGCTGGATACTGTGATATTAATGCCTATCCAAATGAAAAGTACCACTCAGTGACATAGGTGCTGGTGCAAGATGTCTAGAGGACCAAGAAGTTATCATACAGGTAATGGCTGAGACACTGCCCTTTCAGAAGGTTGGCCTAAGCATGTGCCTTGTATGGGCAGTGGCTCCAGCAAATCCCATCACACACACACACACACACACACACACACACACACACACACCCACCTTCAACACCAAACATACCTGTGGCTAAAAAGGGGGCACTATAATAAAGCTAACTAAAAGTATCCTCACAGGGCGATCTAATCATAAATTCCTAACTGGGCAGGTCATGGTAGGTAATCTGCCTCAGGCATGTTTTATTTCTTTAGTAAAAAATTTTCTTGCCCTGACTGGTTTGGCTCAGTGGATAGAGCGTTGGCCTGTGGACTCAAGGGTCCCGGGTTCAATTCCAGTCAAGGGCATGTACCTCGGTTACGAGCACATCCCCAGTGGGGGATGTGCAGGAGGCAGCTGGTCGATGTTTCTCTCTTATCGGTGTTTCTAACTCTCTATCCCTCTCCTTTTCTCTCTGTAAAAAAATCAATAAAATATATTTAAAAAAATGTCTGCCTTAAACAAGCCCTGTCCACTGTTTTTGTGCATCTAGGTTAACACACCTTTGAAATTTCTCTTACCCTGGCTGGGTGGCTCAGTTGGTTGGAGTGTCGTTCCCATACGCCACAGTTGCAGGTTTGGTCTCCAGTCAGGGCACATACAAGAAGCATCCAGCTCTCTCTCTCTCTCTCCCACTCTCAGATCAATTAAAAAAATAATTCCTCTTTTTTAGACTCCTTGGAAAAGAACCACCCTCAAGAGAGCACATCATCTTAACTATCCTATAATCTAATCCCCATCTTGCTTTCTCACCTTCAAATAACCTTCCTTGCGTTTCCTCCTTAATTTCAACTGCATAAAAGAAATTACAAAACTGTCATTCTTCGGGAGCATTTGAGATCTTGCTTCCCAGCATGACTATCAGTTTGGTTCCAATAAACATAAAAATGCTCTGCCGGTTTGGACATTTCTTATATCTGATTCAATGATGAATTACAGGTGGCTACAAAGCAATCCTAGGTCATTAATGCCAGCACATGGTATTTAGACATGACAATAAAGAGAAAGAAAATCAGCTGAGTCATGCAACTGATAGAGGAGTTGATGTTCTTTGACTCAGAGGTCTTCAACATATTGGGGGTAAAAACAGAAGTCAGTGAAGCATTGGTTGAAGAGGAAATAGAGCATGGAGGTGTGAAGGTAAGAATTTAGAACAATTAAGAGTGCTGAAGGCCAGCTTCACCACCATGATGACTTGTTGACAGCTTGTTAACCCAGTAAGTGTAAGTTCAGGCCCTGAGAAGTACTTTCCACCAGGCATCCCCATGTGGGGAGAGATGTGCAAAGAAAATGCAGCCTTTTCACCTGTAACAGACCCCTGGTTCTCATGAGGGCCTGCCAAGCTGAGTGGCAGATGCCTTGGTCTGCTGCAGCTGCCGTAACAAAGTACCATGGGCTGGGGGCTTAAACAACACAAATTTAATTTCTCACCGTTTTGGAGGCTAGACATCCAAGATCACAGTGATGGCAGAATTGGTTCCGTCTGAGGGCCGTGAGCGATGGATCTGTTCCAGACCCATTTCCTTGGCTTGTAGATATCTGTCTTCTCTCGGTGTCTTCACATCAACTTCCCTCTAAAGGAGTCTGTGTCCGAATTTCCTCTTCTTATAATAATACCAGTCATCCTGGATGAGGGTTCACTCCGGTGACCGCATTGTAACTCAATTACCTCTTTAAAGACTTCTTCTCCAAATAAGGTTACATTCTGAACTACTGGGTATTAGAACTTCGAAAGATGAATTTGTGAGGGAACACAATTCAGCTTCTAACAGGGGAGAAAAAACAAAATGTGGTCCAGTCTCTTCTCTGTTTCAGATTTCCTCCCCCTGCGTTTCTTCAAGATAAATGGCTGCTGAGCGTAGGGAGTCGGGACCTTACCCTTTGTCCCAGTGAGGGGAGGCGGGACCTTGGCTTCAACTTTCATTCCTGTGTCTAATTCCTGTGTCTACTCCTTTGCTATGCCCCCCCATTTATTTAGGAAGAGACCAGATTGTTTATCTTGTGAACGTTCTCAAGTTCTGGATCCAGCTAACTGTAGAATGTTGTCATTTCCATGTTGTCAATTAGCATGTTCTTCAGTACCCTGTATTTCCTGGAGAAAACTGGTAGTTAAATCTAGAGGTTTCATCAGATTCAGGTTTAGTTTTTTGGCAAGAACTCATAGGTAGTGGTGTGTACCTCCTTTAAATAGGTCCGTGGTCGGCAAACTGCGGCTCGCGAGCCACATGCAGCTCTTTGGCCCCTTGAGTGTGGCTCTTCCTAAGCCTTCGGAGTACCCTAATGAAGTTAATAACAATGTACCTACCTATATAGTTTAAGTTTAAAAAATTTGGCTCTCAAAAGAAATTTCAATCGTTGTACTGTTGATATTTGGCTCTGTTGACTAATGAGTTTGCCGACCACTGAGCTAGGTGGAATGACCCCCTGTAGTTAACGTGACTGGTACCCTCTAATGAAACCAGCTGACGCCAGTTCACCCAGGAGGGGTGGGCCTGTATCACCTGAAAGGAATATTCTTATGCAGAGAAGTGGGCCCATTAACACTTGGAGTGCGGGTGAATTTCCCGCCAAAATATAAGATGGCTCTGTCTTTTGGTTTTGTTCCATCCACCAAAAGGGTGGATTACAAACAAATATTTGGTAATACGCAGTTACAATCGGCCCGAGTTTACACGTTTCCCGCACTCCACCGCAAATCTATATGAACCGAGTTAAAGACGGCTCCCGCGGAGTACGCGCAATTCACGCGAGCCGACTTAACTCGTTGTTTACTGCTGTGGAGGGTACAGCTCTTAACAAGCACATACTGTGTGGCTACAAGCTCCCTGTGTCAGCAGGTGCCACTTGACTATACATGACAAGCCTCATCCACTTTGGGGAGCAGCAACCCATTGTCTTGCTGTCGCCCAAGACTCTGCTTCTGTCCATAGATTCCCTTAATAAACGCCTCTCCTCCTCTCCCTGCCTCCCAACAGCCTCCTCCCCAGATCCTCTATGCAGAGAAACTAGAGGAAAGGAAAAGTCTTTTTAACTTGAGCAGGACTGTGAGTGAAATGCTCTTTGGGTGTGACTCTTTCCTGACAACCCGGAGACTGACCATGTCCTCTGTTGGTGGCAGGCTGTCCAGCAAGAAATCCCTCCCCTGCACATGTGTCTGTCTGTACCCAGGGCGATGAGCCAGTGCAGTGATCAGCAAGTCTTCACCGAGGAAGCGTTTTGGAAGTGAGCGTCGGAGGAGGAGGAGACGTTTACCAGGGGAGCAGGGCACAGTCCATCGGGGGCACTGCAGCCAGAGGAGCAGCACAGGCAGAGGCAAGATGCCAGGCACGGATCCTGCCGTGCACCCAGGGCCTGCATTACTACTCAGAGATGCTGTGCAGCTGCCCTGACTTCCCTGGTGCCCAAGACATAGGGCCATTTCCTAATCTATTTAATAAAAGACAAACACTCTGGTGTCTGCTCAGTTCAGCCCAGGGTCTTGGAACAAATGGAACCAATTAAAAGGCCATCATAGGGGGATTCAGGGGAAGAGGAAAAAGCCATTGATCAAATCAACGCCCAGCTGCCCGGGCGCTGGTTTGTGACCTGCGTTAGCAGAATCCTCCCTCGAACTCTGCTCTCTTCTCCCAGACGCTGCCCTAGACCCAGGGACCTTCCCGACACCCCTCCCCTGTCCTCCGCTCCTTTGCCCCGCCCACTGGCCAGCTGTGTGGCACCTCACTAGACCTCCTCTGGATCGCAGTTTCACTGCCTGTCAAATCTTGCAGGAAAAAACGATCAGGAATCCTGTTGGCTATTCCTTCAAAATACATTCGATTTTGATCCATTTCTCACCACCTTGCGGGGGCAGAAACATAATCTTCCTCCCACCTTCCTAAGTTCTTCTGGCTGGACTAATAATCAAATGAATGGAACAGGAGAAAATGACCAGGTTTATTACGTATGTACATACCGGTTCCCATAAGACTATGCGACCCGGGGACACATTGGGCTGCCGAGGCTTATAAACCATTCCCCATTAAGGAGAGAGCGACAGGGGTCTGGGATTTCAAAGGGATAGTAGGCAATTCAAAGGTAGACGAGAAAGAGCGAATATGTGGTAAACGAATTCTCGAATTCTCGCGGGGCCACCCAAACAATGGGACACATGGGGGAGACTAAGGCTTGCTTGGGTCCTCCCTGTCTACCGGTGAACTCCGATATGCTAACGTGACGAGGGTGGTGATGAGGGTGTCCTTACAGGAGCAGGTTTTTCTGATTTCCTTCGGGCAGGTAAAGGGGGAAGGTCATAGGTTCTTTCTGAGCCTTTGGTTTCTTACTAACCAGCTTAGAATCAATATCCTCAATACCCGCTGGGAGTGGAATTCTTGCACTATCCCAAGGAAAACAATTTTCTGAGACTCGTGTGATAGAATGATTGGTCTTTATTTCTGTGGAATTACATCCCTGAGTCTCCAAGGTCCCATTCCCCCTCGTCCCACAGAAGGACGGTAGCTCTGGCTTCAGTTGGGCTAAAATCAGAGCCAGTGTCCAGAGTTCCCTCTCCGCGCTGGAGCGGCCCATGCAGCATCGGGCTAGCTTAGCTTGTGCTTCCATCGGCCCATGGCACGTGGGGTCTGCATGGCCGTGGGCCATAGGGTGAACGCAAGGAAGCCAGAACGAGGGAGCCACAAGAGCCAAGAGTGCCAAGTGCATGGACCCCTTTGTTAAGGGGATTTTCTATTCCCAAGTTTTTGTGGGCTTGCAGTGGCCCCACCCATCCTGGCCAACAATCTCTGCTCCCAGGTATGACAGGCACCCTCTCTATGTCTATGGTGAGGACATGAGGGAGGGGGCCAAGGGCTGGCTGAGACTTCCTCTCTCACCTTGGTGTTTCCCACTCCACCCCTAGGGCTCCGCCCTTGGGCCTTCCCCTCCCATATGACTGAGAGCTAGATGCATTTGACCTGCTGATGTGCTGGGGGGTCCACATTGTGGGGAGTGGGTAAAGCCTGATTTCTGCCCAGATGCAGTCACACCTCCCAAGGGATAGAATCCAGTTTTGGAGGCGGCCATGTGAGGAGGCAAGGACTTCTAGGGGCAGGCAGAGGGCGTGGCCTCTGGTGGGGGCAGGGGAGGTAGCTGGGTGTGCCAGCCTGGAGGAGGGCCAGCGTGGGGTCATGGTCATAGCCTCCCAGGCCTGCCCTGAGCTGAGGGCAGAGATGCTGTGTGCTCCAAGGCTGAGCTGGGGAGGCAGGGCCCCGTGAGGAAGGCTCTCCCACAGGGAGAGGGGGTGCCTTGGAAGCAGTGTTCTCTCCATCTCTGGAGGTGGGGGGAGGGTGCAAACGATGCTGGGGTGTGAGGGGGTGCAGAGGGGAATCTTATGGAGGAGAGAAACCTTTTCAGAGCCCCCCCCCACTTCTCTGAGAGGGAAGAAGGTTCTGGCTTCCCTTCAGAAGAGCTCCCAGACCAGAGGGCGGTGCTGGCCCTCAGCACCTGGAGTCCAGCCTCTCCTTTGGGGGGGGGTGGTGGTTGCTGTAGCCTGTCTCCCCAACACTCAGCTGTGTCCTCAGACCCAGGGCTTGTGTGTCTTCCTGGCAGTAGAGGTGGGGGACCCCATCTGGGGCCTCCTTGAAAGTAAGCAGGAGGTCAAAGGGACGCCCAAGGCCAGACAGAGGACATCATGGGGCCGTCTTCAGGGAACCTCCTCCTAGCGGAACCAGAGAGGGCAGTCAGCTCCTTCGAAACTCCAAGCTGGGAGGCGGGAGGCAGCGCCCCGAGGTCAGAGCAGCTGTCTGTCCCTCAGGTTTGCCTTTACAGAGTCATCAGCTGGACACTGTGTGCTCTTTTGTGGGAATAAAATACCCCACAGTGTGGAGTGCTGTCCTGGTGCCAGAGACATCATGGTTGGTCAGCCAGGGGCTGGGGGGCTCTGGATGGGACAGTTCCTGGGAGCCATGGGGGCAGGGAGCTGGGATTGAGAGCCAAAATGTCACAGGCTGTCACTCTTTTCCCCAGGAAGAGGCAGCACCTCTTGTCAATGCTAGGTAGCCCGTGCCACCAGGAACACACCTGTAGCCAACAAGGCAGAGTTTATTACTTACAGCAGCAGACTTCACATCAGGGGTCCCTGGGGTGCCTCCAAAAGGGGGAGTTAGGGAAGGGTGCTTATAGGGTTGTGGGGGCTGAAGTTAGTCAAAGGGTGGTTTTCGGCAAGGATTGGTCAGAATTTGCAAAACAGGGTGTTGCTGGAACAGTCTGCGATCCTGGCTGAGAACACGGAGCGTTTCTATTAGATCAGGTTGCTTGTGGTCTTCTCTTGGAACATGCAGGTCTGGACACAGGGTGTTTATGAGTGTGACTTTAGATCGCCTGAGCTAGACATCATGGCTCGGTCAGGCACTTGGTCAGTTTTGCAGGTCAGGGTATGTTTTGCAAATTATTTCTCCTGTTTTAATTCTTAGTCCTACCTCCATCTCACACCCCACAACAACCTGGTTGCCAGCAGGATCATTTTCTTCTCATCATCCTCAGGTGAAGGTCTGCACCCCACTCCTGCCTGTGCAGCCAGCTCTGGACACCAGGGGGCAGCAGGGCAGCATCCATGCACCTGGAGCCCACAGTAGACTGAACAGCCCCGGAAGGGCACTGAGCCAGCCTCAAGGGTGAAGGAATGATGGGTCTAAAGCTCTCAAGTGGCCTATTTGCTTCCCTTTGCTCCCAGGAATTCTGAGCAGGGGGCACAAAGAGGAGGAAAATGGGAGGGGGAAAGGGGAACTGAGGGAAAGGAGGAAGAATAGGAGGGAGGGAAGGAGGGAAGGAAAGGGGCTCCACAGAGCTGGCAGCTGGATCTTCTTCCCACTGCCCATCTTTTTCTGCCATCCCCCAGGCTGGCTACTTTCATGTCCTGGTTTTAATCTGACCTCCTGGCAGCCCCTCCTGGTCCCTCTCTGCCTCCTATAGGCTGGCCATCCACCTGTGGCCCATCTGTCTCCAGGTATCTACTTGGTGCCAGTAGGGACTGCACCTCCCCCTCAGCATTCACACACACACACACACACACACACACACACACACGCGCGCGCATGCACACACACATACATGCACAAACACAAGCATTCACACACACATGCACACACGTGCATGCACACACACATACTCACATGCAGACTTTTAATTTCCTCCCCCACATTTTGCAATTGCTTTGGTCACAAAGGCTGGTCTAACAGTTTAATCCCACCATCAGGTGGGACTTTTCAGATGGCCGCTGGTTTGAAATTTGGCTCCAGGACATAAATCTGAGGACACACAGGGATAAAACATCCTACTTTCTAAAGAAACCTGAAAACAACTGGGGTCAGGCACCTTCTCAGAGTTTACCCCCAACCTCTACCACCTTCCACTGTGGGGGAAGAGGGGGAGTGAGCAGTCAATTCAGTAGGGACTGGAACGTTAAACGGGACAGAACTTTGTTACTCAAAAGTGACACAAAGTTTTGGAGTTTGCCAAACATGCAGTTTATGGATGGGGAAGAGCAATTAGACATCCTTATATAGAGAACTGATGGGAGGAAAAGAAAACAGCTGTATGTTTGTGCCTTACTGCAGTCTCACTGTTCAGTAACCTGGGAAAAGAGGTATCATCAGCTCCATTTTACAGATGAAGAAACTGAGTTTATGATCACAGAGCTGGTGATGGCTGGCCTGGGCCGAACCGTGCGCCTCCTGCCTCAGCTTCCCTGTGTCCCCAGAGCTGCTACTTGTAACTGTGAGTTCAGTGTAAGCCAAAGCCATAGCTGGTAAAAAAACAAACAAACAAACAAGACTGAATAGGGATCTCCAAAGTCAGATCCCAAGATATACCCTTGCCTCCCTCCCATGTCATTCAGGCTTCTTTCCAGGACGCCCACCCCCAGCCTTGAAAGTGAGCTCTCACTCTCAGGAGGCACCGACCAGCACTGGGGAAGGCAGCCGAGGCAGGAGCAGCCCGAGGACCCTGGCCTCACATGTAGTCTCCATGCTGACCGCTCTGTGACCTTGGACAAGGCACAGCCCTTTCTGGGCCTCCAGTCCTCTAAGCAGCCAAAAATCCCTGGGGTCCCTGCCAGGAGAGGAAACGGATTCCAAGTGGTCATGTCTCCCAGGGAACTCACGTGCTGTTTCATTGTGGGCCTCAGGAGTTCACAGCCCCAGGAAGCAATGTCACGGTGGGGCGGGGAAGAGCAGGCAGGGAGGCCCAGGAGGTAGGGGCAGGGTAGATATTTTGGAGCAGGCAATATCCCCTGATCACTGCCGGACAATGGTCCAGGGCAGCCATTGTGCCGGGAGTGGAAAATCCTTTTCTGACTCCATCTCCAAGGGCTGAAAATAGTCCAGGGTGGAGCCCCTGGGGACTGGGTTTGGGGCAGATGAGTGACTTGCCCAGGCTGGCCCATTGTTTCAGGATGGGACAGGGCTGGGACCGAAGACCTGGCTAAGCTGGAGCTAAGGCAGAGGCAAGGCCAGGAAGCCCCTGCTAACGGAAGAATCGCTGGACTGAGCCAAGCCCTACTGAAGATGCAGGCACCGAAGCCCAGCGAGAAGGGATTCAGCAAGTCACATGGTGTATCAGGGCTGAGGAGGATGAGAGTTTGACTTCTGGGGCTCATTTCCCCCCGTCACCCACCCCCCACAAGCACATTCCCCTTGGGAAGGCAAGAAAATTCCTCACCCTGCAGCCACTTCTGGCCAAGCTCCACCCACCAGCCTGCAGGAGACAGGAGCATCAGATTGGACTGGCTCCATTCAAGGCACAGTGTGGTGCCAATGGAGTCACTTTACCTCTCTGGTCACTTGATGCCAGAGAGACTCACTACCCCCACTCTAGTTCTCAAAACTGAGAGCTCAGCGGGCTTTGGGTATGCCTGGAGGAGCAGCTGTTAGCTGTGCCTGTGATGAAAATCTAGATCCCTGATGCCCTAATTGAGATAGGGAGAACTGGAACGTGGGAGGCAAGTTCTCCAGAGCGGCCCAGAGAGGGAAGGCAGGTGGCCTCAGATCACACAGCAAAAGCTGCCTATTTATTGCCTGCTTAGGCCCAGATCCAATCCAGGACTCCCACACGGGAATCTTGGTTGAACCACGGAGTGGCTGCAGCACCCCATGGCAGGCACCATTAGTCAGAGAGAAATGGCTTAATCTGCTTCCACGGGTGGGTGGGAGCTCTCTAGCCCAAAGGGACTGGCAGCAGAAGCTTGACATCAAGGGCATCCCCCTCCTCCTCCTCCTCCTCCTCCTCCTCTACCTCCTCCTCCTCCTCCTCCTCCCTCGGTCCATTCTCCCCACTGCCCTCCCACGGCCAGACATCTGGACCAGGTTCTGTAAACACACGGGCCCATGTGCCTGAAGGCTACACGGTGCCAGGTTGGGTAGAGGGTGGTCCCAGCCCTTACTCCAGAAAGGACCTGCTCCCCTCCTCCTACACCCCGGGAAGCCTTGGCCACAGGAGACCCGTGGTGCTCACTGGCCGGACACGCTGTTCTTTTCTTCAAATAACTTATACTCATGTGGTTACATATTAAATTATGTCAACTCCATGAAGTCAGGGTCTGGCTGCTTCGCCTTCATAGCCTCTTGCACAGTGCCTGAGTGAGAACGTTTGCCATGTGCCAGGCCCTATTCTAAGTGCTCCATGTGTATTAACTCAGGTAAGCCTCCCAGTGACCTGCATGGGGGGCTGTGCTTCCTTTTAGAAAAGAGAATACCAAGGCACTGCCAGGTTAAGTAATTTGCCCAGGGCTCCAGGGCTGGAAGAATTGGAGACCATACTCAAACCCAGATGGTCTGGGCGTAGAATCTGTGCTCTTAACCCCATTCTCGTCACCTGGCCCTCCTTCCCTATAGGGGTTTCGAGTGGCCAGGGAAACTGGAAAGGGAACTAACCTGGGCCTCAGACGGACCTGGGCTCAGTCTCGAGTCACTTAACTGCCTGTATAACTTGGAGCAAGCCGTCACTTCCCGGAGCCTGTCCCCTCATCTGCTGAGCGGGGATAAGAATGTCTATTTCACACGGTTGTGGTGAAGAAATAGTGACATAATGGATGGGATAGGGTCTGGCATGGTGCCTGGGGCATAGATTTGGAAATGAGTTCCCTTCCTCGTGCACCTCACTCGGAACAGATCAGCTCAAATCTGCCTTGACAAGGGGCCTAGACCGGAGCAAATTGTGTCTGGGGAGTATGTTATTCAGGGGCTCCCCTAGCCTTCGAGGGTGAGAGTGGGAATGTCTCTGGGACTCTCCCTCCCTCATGGGCCCTGGGATACCTGCTACCCAGGGCAGAGACCCCTCTGTGCAGGGTCCCTGCCCGGGTTGCAGGGAGCTCCTTGAGAACAGCTGCTGCAGGAAAGTCAGCAGGCATTTACTTCCCCCACCCCACTCTTACCCCAACCCCCTGCCCCCTGTTCCTGGCCTCTGTCCACTTGGGGCAGAGGTGACAGCAGGATTCCCACTAAGGCACCAACCTGCAGTAAAGGAAGCAGGGCAGCAGGGCCAGCCTGAGCCCTAGGCATATGTCCAGGCGCCATCTGACCTCGTGAGTGATCTTGGGCAAGGCCCCGCCCCTCTCTGGCCTTGAGTCTGCAGCTGGGCTGGATAATCCCTGGGGTCCCTCCCTGTCAGGGGGCTGTGCCCTTTCACAGTGGCCTTCAGGAGTCAACAGCCTCAGGAAGTGATGTCAGGGTGAGGAGGTGGGAAGGTGGGGAGGGGCAGGAGGCCCAGGAGTAAGAGGAGATATTTTGAGAGCAGGCATGTCCCCCCATGTCACTGTTGGACAATGGTCTGGGGCTGGGAGTGGAAAATCCTGATCTTGCTTGAGCTGAAAATAGCACAAGGCAACAGGGTCAGGAACCTCACCCACCAGGCGGGTGGCCTGGGCACTGAGCTGCAGGCCAGATGTCCACACCGAGCGGGCCAGGTAGTCCAACTGGGGTCCAGAGGTGGGACCCTGGGCCTGTCCCTGGGTTCCTTAGGGTCTCCATTCCCCACTCCCTGCCACAAGATTAGGGGGTGAGTCAGCCACTCTGTGTCCCGTAGGTCCTGTGTCCTTAGAAATCTGCAGGCAGCTGGGTGAAGGAAGACTTCATGGGGCTCGGCCATAGTGTTGTCTCCATGCGCTGTGGTGTCTTGGGTTTTTGGGGTCTCCAGGGTAGCTGCTGGAGGGGTTGGTGGGCAAGATATGAAAAGAATAGGGACTAAGGGACCTTGGGCCCACGGTGTCCACAGTCCCACCCCCAACCACTGATGTACTCTCAAGAGTCCCCAAAATCATGACATAGAACCCCTGATTCTGGATCTAAGAAGGACTAAAGGAGTCAGAGCCCAACATTTACACTTCTGGCCAGCACAGCATCTTACCTGGGTAGGGTGTCCCTATACCCTGGGGTGGGTTTCAGCCTGAACAGCAGCCAGTAGGAAAAAGACAGACTCAAACCTACAGGAAAGGCGCAAAGACAACCCGAAAGAGGTTGTCACGAAAAAAGTTCTTAGGGACTCAGGTTACATTAACAGAAGTATAAGACCTAGAATGTGGGAGGTAAGCCTTTAACTCTATTCTGGGCAGGTCACCCACATTGTGCCATGCAGAGTAATCATTTGGGTCATGGCTTGTGATGGGTCCCTGTCACATGAGGAGCTGAGAAGCTAGTCTCTAAATAGAGCAACCTTTGGGGGTGCCCCTTTTTGCCAAGGTGGAGTGGGAAGGGTGGAGAAGTCATAGGAGGCTGGGAAAGTGAGGCGAGGAAAGAGCCTTATTTCAAGTAGAGTGGGCCCTTAGGGAGGGAATGAGTCCTTATCCTTGAGGTTAACTGTGAGGCCTGTCAGTTTTGCCCCGTCCCTGCCCAAAGGCTAGTGGTCCCTGTCCAGCTGAGCTCCACAAATCTCTAGAGTGGTCCTGGCTGGACCCAGAACCTGGTATAGGTGAGACCCATCTCCCCCACACTAAGCTCTGACCCAACCGGAACACCAACCATTTTGCCATGTAGCTGGATTTTCCACGAAGGCAGAGGACTGGACAGAAGAGGAGTGAGTCTCTCCCACACTACTCAGTGCTAAGGGAACCACATGATCAGGGCAAGGGGGGAGCCCTGACTTGACCTCCTTGTGACCCAGCCCCCACCTCATTCCTGCTTTTAGCTTGGGCACCAGCTGCCCAGCCTGCTTCCAGTTCCTGCACACCCTGCTCTCCTGGCCCCATGTCTTTGCCCAGGATGCACCCTGCACTTGGACGTTTCCAATGAACTGCTTTCCCCAGAAACTATAGCTTAGGAGTCCATAGCCCCAACCATTCAGCATTGTCCAGTGATGTGTTGGAACAATTTGTACTGTTTGCAAGAGCCAATTGTTAAATTCTCAGGAATTCTGCAGAAAGTTGACATTATATTGGTAGCCTGAAATTTGCCATTGTAGGAATGTTTGTACCACGGCAATTGGCAATGCTACAAATAAGGGGTTCCCCTCACCCACCTGGAGGGCCAGTTAAATGTTTTAACATTTACCAGTACATGATTGCCATTAAATCCTAAACTGGGGGATCCCAAGGACTGGGACCCCACCTGACTCCTCTCTGTGCCAGTAGAGGTAGGTACAAAAGCCAGTTAGCTTTAAGGTGGGGGCTGACCTGGGGTCTAGAGAGGGGACACCTGATATGAGACCACCACGGAGGCAGCTAGTGGGAAGGCAGGTGGCTGATGAGAACAGGTTGGAGAAAGAAACCTATTGTGCTTGGTGAGAGCTTCTCAGGCTGCATCCCCATCCTCCAACCACACAATAGGGCACAAGCATAGCAGACAACAACACTTTTAGTATGAGTTACAGCCTCAAACTGGCTCCCAGCCCACGGGAGCCTCCAGATGGGTTTATGAATCAGTTTCCAGATGTTCATCTCTTGGGCTGGGGGTACTTCTCATTGCTTAGTCCACTGTGGCACCCAGACCGGCCCCAGTTCCCCTGTGGGAAGCCCTGGCTCAGCACTGGCTGCAACCAGGGTCCTCTAGTCAGCCTGGGACCCCACCCCTCCCAGGTAGCTCAGGCCCAGAGCCTCTGTGTGACGTTGGTAAGTCACTTGCCTCTCTTGGCCTGTTTCTCTATTTGACTTGGTTCAGCAGGGCTCTAGCCTAGGTCCCTTGGCAGGCACGGCCAGCTATTTTTGTGGGTGAGTCAGGCCCTGAACCCTTTCCTTCTTGAAACCTTATTCCCCAATTGACACATACAAATGGCGATGGGGCTGTGGGGGACTGTTGAGCTCGCGGACCACAGAGTGTCCTGAGCCCCTGCCGAGTGACAGAGCGTTGGGGTCATGGCTCCCTTGACCATCAGCATGAGTCATGATGATCCATATCTGGGGAGACCACCTCATTTGAGCAAGTCATAGCCCCTACAGCGTCCCCCATACAAGCTTGCACAGGCCGGAGGGGTTTAGGCCTTACAGCCTGATGTCCTTAGTGTTCCCACCACCAGCCAACGGGGACTGCCTGCTGGAGTTCTCACTGCTGGCTGACCCGTCTTCTGCCTTGGGGTCAGTTCTATGAAACTTGCGCAGGTCCAGCCTGCGGCTAGCCTGGGCAGTAGGAGTGGGATTCGTGGGTGGCTTGGAGTCCCGGGCAAAGCGCACAAGCCTCTGCCCAGCCAGGAAGTAGAGCACGGGGTCAAGGCAACTGTTGGCACTGGCCAGCGGCCGGGTGATCTTGTAAGCCATGTTGATGGCGTTGAGGGTGTGGCAGCTGAGGTCCAGCGAGCGGAAGGAGTAGTAGAGGGTCCGGGTGACGTGGAAAGGCAGGAAGCAGAGGGCGAAAACCGCCAGGACCACGGCGATGGTGCGCACGGACTTGCGCTTGGCGCGCGGCAGGCCGCCCGCGGTCCCGTAGGCCGGCTTGAGCAGCCGCCGCGCCATGAGCACGTAGCAGACCAGGATGGTGGCGAAGGGCACCGCGAAGAGCAGGCCCAGCATGACCGAGATGTAGACCAAGAAGTGGCTGAAGAGATTAGGGGCCGAGGTGTCGTGGCAGGTGATGCGGTTGCCGCGTGTGCTGGTGGTGACGAAATAGAGCACGGGCGCTTGGCAGGCCAGCACCAGCACCCACACGGCGGCTGCCACCCGCCGGGCGTAGCGCGCCCGGCCCCAGCGCAGCGAGCGCAGTGGGCGCAGGACCCCCAGGCAGCGGTGCACGCTGATGCAGGTGAGGAAGAGGATGCTGCAGTAAAGGTTGGTGTAGAAGAGGAACCGCACCAGCTTGCAGAGCACCGTGCTGAAGGGCCAGTGGTCGCCGCGGGCGTAGTAATAGACCAGCAGCGGCAGGGAGGCCGCGTACAGCGCGTCGGACACCGCCAGGTGGAACATGTAGGTGGTGGAGGCGTTCCATGTCTTGAGGCGGCAGAGGAAGATGTAGAGCACGGCGACGTTCAGACACAGCCCGAGCACGCACACCACACCGTAGGACACAGGCAGCAGCACGTACTTGAAGTCCTCGTTGAAGCGGCACTTGTAGCCCAGCTCATCCCCATACCACGTGTCATTGTTGGTGCCGTTCCAGAGGCCCGGGCCTGCGGCCATTGCCCTGAAGGAAAGGGGGCGGGGTGGGGAGAACAGACATCAGGGTTTTGTCCAGGGCTCATCAAAGAGGCCTGACACACCCACCTGACCAGGGATACGAGGGACCTCAAGTATTAAGCAGATTCCTTTGGTTAAGATCTGCCCAACCACGTTCAAGGCCTTCTGACCTGGCTCCCTGGACCCAGAGGACCCAGAACCTCAGAACCCTGGAACCTCAAAAATGCATGAGAATGCATGAGATCCATAAATATCAGGATCATACAATTCTAAAACTTGAGAACAGATGCAGGCAAACTACACACTAAAGGTCAAATCCAACCCAATAAAGCTTTATTGGAATACAGCGTATCCATCTGTTGTTTACAAAGAACTGAACAGTTTCGACAAAGACCATCTGTTCTGCAAAATCTAAAATCCTTACCACCTGGCCTTTTACAAAAACAAAGTTTGGCAACTCTATTCTAGAACCTCAGGAGCACAGCATTCTAGATCTGGGATTCTGAACTCTAGAATTGGAGGATTCCAGAGGGTATAATTTCAGATTCATGGACAGGGGCCCTTGAGGCCTATGGACTCCACCTCACACCCAGTGCCCCTTGCCTTCTGAAGCGTTTCTGGCCAATGGGCAGCCCATACCTTCCTGGGGGCATCAGAACATTCTTTCCTTTAGCTTATTCTTTGGCTCCCTAGGGAGGTTCTGGCCCGGTGCCTGATATTTTGGTTTTGAGGAAGTATTTCCAAGGGTCTCCCTCTTCAGTCACTCATTCATTTTCTCAGCAAATATTTTTTAGAAACTTTCATGTTCTGGCACTTTCTGCATCTGCAAGCTGCTCTCTGGAGTGTGAGTCTACCAGATGGGACAGTGACCCTCCTGAAGATTCCAGAGAAGTCTGGGGGGGGAGGGATGGGAAGTCTGGGGACTTCATTTGTGGGTCAAATTCAGCTTCCTCCAGGCTTACCCAGCTTTCCTTCCACACTATCACAATCTTGAGGTTCCCCTGCCTTGTCCCTAGTGGGTATATAACACACTCACAGGGCCTGACTGCCCAGTGAGCACCTGGAGAACAAGGTATGCACCTTCCTCCTCTCCAATGTGACCAATCAGATCCCTCACTCATCTGGGAGGCAGGAGACAGATATCCCAACATGGAGGGTGATGATGTGCCCAAAGGTCCCAGAAGGCAGGCTGGAAATCCTAGCAGGAGTCCCCGGTGGACAGTTTGGGACAAACACAAAGAATAGCTTTCTAGCCCAGCCAGTGTGGCTCAGTGGTTGAGCATCAATCCATGAACCAAGAGGTCACCAGCTCAATTCCTAGTCAGGGCACATGCCCAGATTGTGGGCTTGATCCCCAGCAGGGGGTGTGCAGGAGGCAGCTGATTGATGATCCTCTCTCATCACTGATGTTTCTATCTCCCTCTCCCTCACCCTTCCTCTCTCTAAAAATCAATAAAAACATATTTTTTTAAAAAGAATAATTTTCTTTTTTTTTTGTTTTTTTTTTGTTTTTTTTTTATTGCTTAAAGCATTACAAAGGGTATTACATATATGTCCTTTTTTTCCCCCCCGCCCTTGACAATACCCCGGCTTCCCCTACCCCCCAGTGTCTTATGACCATTGGTTATGCTCATATGCATGCATACAAGCCCTTCAGTTGATCTAAAAAGAATAATTTTCTAACAGTGAATGGGCAGAGGGGGTTGACCTTTTCAAACCGTATTACTCTATGTGCTTTATAAATGTCACCTCTTTCCATCCTTACAACATGCTTCTGGGAGCCAGGCTATCATGCCCAATAAAGAGACTGAGACACAAATCATTCAAGTTATTTGACCAAGGTCACAGGCTACAATTCCTATCCAGGAATCTGAAGGTGCTATCAGAGGGAGATAGTGAACTCTCTTCTATGAGGTTGTGCAAGCAGAGTCTTCAGGAAGGCTCATCCTGCGTGTGGGGGTGTGTCTGGGAGGACACAGAGGGCAGATCATGTGTGAGTCCTTTCTACCCCCTGCTGGGGATCAAGCCCACAATCTGGGCATGTGCCCTGACTGGGAATTGAGCTGGTGACCTCTTGGTTCATGGATAATCCAGGGCTGTACAATTCCCTTCATGTTGGAAACTGGGGTCCCGAGAGGCTGGGACTTGGGGATTCTGTCAGGCCAGCGATTTCCACTCCTTTAGACCCTAAGCTTCATGCCCAGCCTGGCCTCTCAGCAGCAGTTCAAGGCCCTTGACGTTGAGGTTAGGGGGGCTGAAGGACACGTAGGTGCCTCAGTTTCCCTTATTTCCCAATACTCCACTACCCCCCACCCCAGATCTTTCCTGTCTCCTGTTGTCAGCAAAGGTGCAACCAGGAGGAAGGGAGCCTATACTGGTGACCTCCCTCCCATGGTCATAGGTTCCTTCCTAAGGAGCCACAGCAGATCCAGAGTGAGGAGGCAGGGAGAAGTCTATGTGGTACCAAGTTGAGAGAGAGCAGGGATGGAGGGGCTCTGGAAGGGCTAAACTGCGGGGATCCCTCTTGCCTGGGGCCTGGACTCAGGACCTGGCATTAGAGCATTTCCTGCCTCCCACCCCTGCTCCAAGCAGCCCACTGTCGCCTCCACCTTGCTGTTGGAGCCACTGTATCAGCCTCTCTGCCTCCAGCCTCAGTCCTCCCCAGTCCAGAGGGGTCTTTGTAAAAGACAAAGTCATTTCCCTGCTTGAAGCCCTCCTTGGCTCCTGCCTGCTGTCAGGAGAAAGCCTCTGCCGACCTCACCTCCCCCAACCATCCTCTGTGACCTGCAGTTTCCTGAATGTGCCCAACACTTCTCCTCTCTCAGCCTTAGTTCATGTTGCTCCTTCAACCAGGAATCCACTCACACCTTCCATATCTACCTGTTGAAATTGCAACTCTTTATCCTTCAGAGCAGCAAGCCCCAGTGATAACAAAGAACCTGGCCTCTGGAGTCAGACCTCCTAATTCCACTTCTATAAAATGGGGTGATACTTGGAATCTATATCACAGAACTGCGTGAGGATTAAGTAAGTAATTGGTATAAAATGTTTGGAGCAATGCTTGGCACACAGTAGGTATGCTGTGATGTTATAAGCTTCAAGGCTCAGCTCAGATATGGCCTTCTCTTGAAATCTTTGGGATGATCTCTCTGGCCACTGGTGGAGGAACAACAGGTCTTGACTTGTGGTGGGCCAGGGGAGTGCTGATGAGCCCGAAGCTAGGGCCAGGCCTAGGACCTCTGAGGGGAGAGATCTGAGAGCTTTTTGGGAGGAAGGCTGGAGAGACTGGCCCAGAGGAAGTCTGGATGGAGTTGGGCAGGAGAGAGAGGCAGACAAGAGGCCCGGCTCAGGCGTTGGGAGGAGGAGCAGGAGAGGGGAGAGGAGGGATTCAGTGTCAGACATTGTAAGTGTGGGGAGCCCTGAAGGGGTATGGTGGGATGTGGGCATGGGCGAAGGCTGGGGCCATCAGATCTGACACTTTGGGAGATGGGCTGGGAGTTGCTGACTCACAGAAGCTGCAGGAGGAGTGTGGAGGCCCGAGCATGAGGCTGAGAGCCTGTAGAAGGGCCACCAGCTTGGGGAGTCCAGCCCTGCCACAGAACCTCAGTGACATCAGCCATTTCCTGCCCTCCTGAGACTCAAACCTCTCATGGGCTGAATTCCCTGGCCTTGGAGAACTGCGGCCATAAAACCTCCCTCATGAGGTCTTCTTCCCACTGGAGATAGGGAGAGTGGTCCCTCCAGGACACCCCGTCCCACCTCTGAGCTGCTCCTTTAGCTCTAGCCCCAAGGCAGGTGTCTCCTCAGAGTCGGGCCAACATCCCATTGCTCTGCACAATGCTCTTGCTAATCACTTGTGGTGGAATCTCTGACACTAATGAGAGGGGTGGAGACTTCCTTAAGTTTCCAGTGAACCGAGGGAGCTGTCTTTTCCACCTGCTCTAAGATATCCCGGCCTCCTCCCTCCCAGACCAGCTGGGGATTCCATTGCCATGGCCCCCATCCAGACTGACTCTGCCCACGCCCTCCCTCCACGGGCTGGCTCACCAGCCTGTGATTACACCTTTCCTGCCTCCCCAGCCTTTGCTTACGGAGATAGCCAAGTCCCCAGCCCTGTCTTCTGCCTTTTCTGACCTCCGATGCCCTTGGGGCCTCACTCCCTGCTCTCTTGGGACTGGCTTCTGCCTAACTTTGTCTAACACCACTCACCAGCCCCTCCATGTCCAGTTCTGGCTGGCCCTGCCCTGAAGAGCTCCTGGTCTGGAGGGAGCTATGAGCCATGCAAGTGCCCTACCAGGCTTCCTTGCCTTTGTGCGTGCTGTTCTTTGTCTGGAAACCCACCCACACTGCACTCCATCCTGCCCATCCCTCAAGGTTCTTTTCAAATGTCACCTCATCTCTGAAGCTGTCCTCCTAACATTACCCCCAGGCATTCCTCATAGCCTGTTAGTAATTTGTCCATCCACCTTCTACCGCAACACATTCCAGATACTCCCAGAGGACTAGGACTATCTGATTCTTTTCTCTGTTCCTATCCAGCAAGAGCCTGATTTAACACGTTAAACGCCCAGCCTGTTTTGTCTTCCGGACAGAAAGTATAATGTCAGTCATGGGGCTTAACATGTTAAAGCAGGTATAACATGAATGAGATAATGAATGAATGAATGAATGAATGAATGATTCAAGCACAAAAGGCTATGGGAGCCCAGAGGAGGATGACTCTCCTTTCCCTTATTCCTCTGAGAGCCCCCCCAGAGGACAATGGCACTTAAAGATTTCTTGGCTGCTGACCCTGGGTGGCCAGGAGTCAACCCAGCTCTCCTGGGGCCCAGCCCACCTAAGGTTCCCGGACTGTCTCTCTTTCAAGAGGTGCAGAGAAGGCCCTGCCCTTCTCTGGACAGAGGGAGGGTAACTGGACCCAGATATTCTGGAGATGGGTCAGCGTCTGAGCTAACCACATTCTTTTATTTCATCCACCTCTGGCTCAGATCCTAGGCCAGTCCGGGTCAGGAGCTCCTGACCCCGGAGCCCCATCCCCTCACTTTGTAAAGGTCAAGCCTGGGATGAGCAGCCTCCACACAGCATCTCAGTTGTATTCCCCACCCTCATTCCTCAGCAGATACTGCCACTGAGCTATTTGTTCAAGGTCACACTGCCAGGAATTGGAAAAATTGGGCTTAATACCCAGGGCTGCCTGGCTCCAAAGCCTGAATTTATCACAGCCTGGGATGAGGGAGCAGGGCAGGGATCCCTTTGATCTACCCCCGGTTCAGTGTATACACACACATGCACACACCTGCCCCAACCTCCAGTGGACCCCGCCCTCGCACGTTCCTACCTGACCGGCCCTTGCTCTCGCTGTCAGGATGCTCAGTGCCCGCTCAGGTTCCTCACTCATGAATGCACAGGCTTGGACAGGGCTGCAGGGAACTCTGCAGGAAACAGGAAAAACAGGTCCCCCGCCTGGGGCCGCACCCAGCTTCCAGCATTTCTCAGGGTAGGCAGTGTTGTGGGCTCCTGAGACACAGGGAGGTGGAGACAGTGTGGGCTCTGGATCATGGGAAGCCAGCCAGGCCAAGCCCTCCCGGGGCCACCTGCTCTGCTCCAACCTTGGCCTGAAAGAGGCAGAGAGGTGACCTGGTGTGCTGGTCCCAGTAGGGATCTCCTCTACCCACCAGCCATCCACGCTCAGCTTACAGGCTCCAGGGATGGCTGTTCCCGGCCTCCTTCCCCAGGAGCCCCCTTTCACAGGAAGGTGGCTCTGCCAGAGAAGGTCTCCCCGTGTCCTGCAGAGCTGAGCTGAGCCTCTAAAGCCCCCTCCCTTGATTTTGGTTCTGTGCTTCGGCCCTACAACAGGAAACAGTCAATACCCTCCTTGCCCGGTATACACTTGACAGTACTTCAGCCAACCCAGTTTTGCTCAAGCTGAGTCTCTATCTGGAATATCCCTTTTCCCTCTAATCATTCCTCCATAGGTGTTGTAAACACACATGAACATTCACAGGCATGGACACACCTAGATACACAGCTACACGGAGATGTATACCATCACACTGAGACGGACACGAAGTGCACACACACAGTCCCAGTCAGAGCCTGAAATAGCCTTTAGAAATCAGTGTGCCAAACTCCCATTTGACAGAAGACATTGAGACTCAAGGCCTCACAGTAAGTCAGCGACGCAGGCAAGATCAGAAGCCAGGCCTTCTGGGCTCTGGCCCTGGTTTTTGTCTTGCCTGGGAGCCCCTCACACACACCAGGCACAGGGCTGCATGAGGGTGTGGTTACCTAGTAGACCCTCTGTGTGGACAGGTCCCAGCATCCATCAGAAACTCAGACACATCACAGGGGGAAAGAACATCCCTTTTCTGTCACTTTCATTTCTCCACAATGGGGAAGTGGGGTTCGAGATAGCCGAGGCCAGGTCCCCAGGCTGGGGTGCAGCACAAGCGTGGCGGAAAGTGGAGAGAGGAGATGGGAGGCTGCAGGAATAGGACGGAGTAAAGGCACCGGGAAATAACCCTGGGCACTGTGTTCCTAGTGGGCCTTGCCTCAGGATCCCAGGCTGACCTGGGCCAGTGGGCAGGTAGCTATGTGTCAATCTGCTTTGGAGTCTAGTGACAAGATGAAAGAACTTCACCTTTTCACCCGACTCCGCCCAGAGTCACACCCTGTCTTCTCAGGAGAGGCCTTCACTCAACAGACTAAGGTGGAGCACAACTCTTTCTCAAAGCCACCCTCCGATTTCTGAGAAGGGTCTCCACCATCCATCTTTCCAGGCTTCAAACCTCTAATATGCCCTTGACAACCTCTCTCTGTCCCACCCATGTGAAAACCATCACTCACCAGCTCCTGTCAGTTCAACCAGTACAGTGACTCAGGGATGGCATTTCTCCCACCTCATGGCCTTAGGCCTGCATTTCTCCTCCACATTGTACCAACCCCCTCTCTGGTCCCCTTGCCTCTACTCCTGCCCTCCTGGCCATCTTTTGTACGGCAGTCACAGGTCTTCTTAAAACATGAACCTGACCATATACTGTGGAGCTCAGGACCCTTCCATGGCTCCCTATTACCCTGACTATGTCCAAGTGCCTGAGCCTGACACTCCAGGCCCTGCCAACCCTCCAGACCAGTGGTCGCCAACTGGTGGTCCTCGGACCACTGGTGGTCCATGAGGTCCGAAAGGTTGGCGACCACTGCTCCAGACAGCCCACCCTCTCTGCCTCTGCCCTCATCTTCCTGTGCCAAGCACAGCAGAAGCAGTCTCATGGTCTATCTTTGCTCAGGAACACAGCCCTTAACTTCTAACAGTAATATAACCAGAGAGGAGTGCTTTCTCTGCCAAGTTCCATCTTTGGTGGCTTCACAGATCCCTTCTCATTTAATCCCGAGGAGCTTAGAGAAGCAAAACAACCTCTCCAAGGTCACAAAGCTAGCAAATGGCAGAGGAGCCTGGTCTGTCTGACTTGAGGAGCTGTGCCCCTGACCACCACCTCCTTCCCTCCAAGGCCTAGGTTCTCCCCTCCAGGAAGCTCCCTGACTAGCCCTCGGTGAGCCCCATGGCTCTGCTTTCCTGGTTGGCTCTCTACCACAGGGAATGCCCTACAGGCAGGGCCCAGGATCTACTCTAGGTGTGAAGCAGCCATGATGGTTATTGTACCCATCTCACAATAACTAAGGCCAGAAAGTGCCAAGCCAAACATGCAGAATACCTGCCCCACTGACTTGGCTCTGCCTCTACCCACCCTGGGTCCCAGGCCAGTGCGCCCAAGGCCGGGGGGAAGGGCTGGGCAGTTCCCAGGCCAGCTGAGGAATTTCCAGGGTGGTTAGAAGACATTCCAGCTCTTCCACTAGGGTGGCTCTGGAATGTACCCGCTCACCCACCCACCTAGCTGGCCCTGTCCAGACTGGAAGGGGATTGTGACCCATCACTGTTCTGGAAACCTCTGCTGCCTGCTTCTGCTGTGAAGGGAAGCAGAAGACCTGGGCCTGGAATATCATCGAGGGACAGGGGAGGGCCCCAGGCAGGTGGAAAATCCCAGTTCTGTCATTCTCAGCTGTGGGACCTGGACAAGTCTCCTCTCCACAACTTAAGTTTCAACCCCTTGCCATCTAAGAACAGTATCTTAGGAAGACAAGAGGGGCAGGAAACCCACAGGAATTTGGGGCACAGTAGAAACGTCACAGATCAAGTTTCCCACACTGAAGGCCACCCTCAGGGGCCCCCAGCAGGAACTTGATCCCACCACATTTCTTCACTCACTCACCCTTTTACAGAGGTTGTCACATTGATGCCTGTCCCTGTATAAGGCTCTTGGGATTCCAAGGTGGGTCACTGTCAAGGTTGGCGAAGAAGGGGTAGGTAGCACATGGGAAAAGACCCAGAAATAGGTAATGACAACTCAGGGTGATCGGGGCTGAAGAAAGCAGAGGCAACAGGGCTAAACCAGATAAGAGGACCCCTAATAGGAATGGGGAGGTGGTCAAGGAAGGCTTCCTGGAGGAGAGGACGCCTGATCTGTATTTTGGAAGGGGTCAGGTGAGCGAAGAGAGAAGAAAAGCAGAGTGAGCAAAAACCAGGGCAATAGATCACACAGTATGTTTGGGGAACTGTTAGTCATCCCTGTGGATTGAGGGGAGAAGAGAGGACAAGGCTGGGTTAAAAGACAGGGAGCATCTTGGAAGTCATTCTCTGTCCCCTCCCAAATCTCACCCACAGAGCTGAAGGCCAGTGGGCCCCAGCCCTGCCTGGAGTGCTTTCTACACCAGAAGCACTGGACTCATCTGGGGAAGTAGCTGAGGGGGTAACCTCAGATGTTATCGACAGGTGCAGTTGCAAAGTACAACCTCTGCAGCCTCTCCAGGAAGCCCTTGTGCTCTGCAGCCCCCCTGGAGGCACTCTCCCTCTTGGGAGCCCTTAGCATCTTGGCTGTGGGAGCCACATGTTGGGGTTGAGCTCAGAGCCTCTGAGTGTGTTGGTCTCAGATCAGCCTGTCTGGTCCTCCCACCTCAGATCAGGTAACTGAGACTCCTTAAGAGTAAGGGCCTTACTCAAGGTCTGGTGTTCTAATTCTAGTATTTTCAGTGTGGAGTTGAGCACCTCCACCCTCACTCCAGGGCAGGACTCCAAACTACCTGTCCTACTACCCCTGGCCTGGCACGGTCCAGCCCAGCCCCACCCAGCACAAGGCTATAGAGATGCACTGCTAAGCTGAACTAGTTCAGAACCACAAGGCCCTGGACTTCACATCAACCTATCACAATCCAGATGCCTCCAGCCAGACTGAAGAGGCAAGAACCCTGGGTTCAGGCTCCAGCTTGGAACTGCCCACGCTGTGCAATCTCGGTCAAATTGGTTCCCCTCTCTGAGCCTTGTGTTCTTCAGTGGTCAATTGGGGACAGTCACCACTACACAAGACAGCTCATGAGAAATGACAGGTGGGTGCTCCATGTGGCTAGCAAATCATGCTCTGTCCTGCTGTGAGGGCTGCATCTCCTGTCATGGCAGAGACACTGAAACACGTCTCAGCAGGGGGCCCTCCTGGGTGATCCAGCAGAGGGGCCATGGTCAGGACAGTCAGGGAAAGTTCCTGGAAAGGGCTGTGATCAGGTATGAAGAGAGGCAGAAAGAGTTCAGACTGGAAGGAAAAAGGGAGAATGGAGGACCCAAAGTAGAAAAAGGGACAAAGCTGAGGAATGGGATACAGGTGAGTCTGTGATTCTGAGACCGTCTCATTCCGAGTGCTTCCGGATTCTGGGTTCATTGGTACTTACAGTCCAATTGCAAGAGTCTCTGGTTCTTGGAGTAAATGCTAAATGTTTCTTTAATTCTGTTACTTGTTGCTCTTGAGATTCTCAGAACCACAGCAGTCTGGACCCTCAGAACAACATAATCATAAGTCATTTTCCCAGGAGCCAAAGTCTCAGCAAACACCTGCCAATGCCCCCATGGGCCTGACCTCAGAGGGACCCTGCAAATCCAGACTCAGATCAGACTCAGTCAAACCCTTGAAGAGCTCCAGTCTGAATGGGAAGAAAGCCACAGACATGGATCAAGTCTACTTGGGTGATCAAGCCATGACCAAAGGAAGCCCAGGGGCCATGGAGCTCATAGAACCCCTAATGAGCCTGGTAAGGTGGCCAGGAAGAGCTTCCCAGAGGAGGGGTCATTTGAGCTGGGTCCTGATAGATGATTAGGAGTTTGTTAGGTGGATACAGATGTAGGAGAGCATTGAAGGCAGAAGGAAGAGCAGGTACAAAGACTCAGTGGTGTGATAGTGTGGACTGTTTGCCTAAAGCCAGGGATCATGTGAGGCCGGAGTGGAGGGACAGGTGGCACAGAATGTGTATGTGCGAGGGGAAGGGCTGCAGGACTCACATGGAATGCCAGGCTGAAGAACTTGGCCTCTATCCTGAGGACAATGGGAAGCCATGGCAGGGCTTAAGCAGGGAAGGACATGGTCTGAGTTGACTTTTGTAGAGATAGTGCCACATGGGAGGTGGTTAGGAGGGGGGAGACTCCCCAAATGCAGGGGGAGAGGGGAGGGTCATGTGGGCCCCAAGAAGTCTGAGGGAGGCCCTTCTCCCATGCTCCAGGGCCCAGGCAGTGTCATTGTCAATACAGTAACAGTGACAGGGTACCAGGATAGAGGGCCAAGGAGGAAGTAGTTGCCCAAAAGGGCCCAGGCTGCCCACTCTCACAGCAGGAACTCTAGTTATTCATCCCGAAGCAGAAATGACTCAGGGCTAAGATATGCTGAGGCGAGGGAGTGGAGGAACTCCTCTGCTCAAGAACCAACTGTAGCTCTCCATGGAGCAAGGCCCTCCTCTTCCACTATCCGCCCACTTTCACCTGGTCATTCATTTCCCAAACACTTACTGGCATCTCTTTTAGCCCAACCTGTGTTGCGTGATGTGGACATAGAGAGAAAGCAGGCCTGGCCTGGCCAAGTCCTGCAACTGATCTCTCGGATGAGTACAGAGGTCAGGATGGGCCCCCACACCGGCCTCCCCACCGTCAGGCCTGAACGGCTGGGAGGCCAGGCCTGAGAACACGGGCATGCTAGACAGGTCCACAGAAGGCAGTTCAGGGAGAGGAACGATTTCATTAGGGGGACCTCTATCTCCTCTCACCAGATCAACAAGGCTTCCCTAGTCCTGAGGTTAGGCCTGAATGGGCATTAGATTATCAGCAGCTGGGTAATCAGGCCACAGCACGATGTAAAGACAGGTTTTCAGGGCATGATTCAAACTTCCTTCAGCCCGAAAGCCAGAGGGCCGGGCTGCATCTAGATGGGGCTTCTGTCTTGAATGGGGAGATCTAAGCTGGGGCAGGTAGGCAGGAGGCCAGCTTTTACCTTGGCGTTGTGACCTTGCTTCCTGAGCCCCTATTTGCTCATTTGCAAAATGGAGATAATAATTCCTCCCTAACAGGGGTGGTGGAGGGACATTTATAAATTAGTCCTAGTGAGCAGAGGTGGCACAGGCAGAGGAGGGCAGTCAACAGTTAAAATTCCCCAAACAGTTAACGTGATCCCTTGCTATTGCACCTATTTTCTGTTATTGTCTTCAAAATGCCTTTCAGTCTGTGAGTATCACACTTCTTCCCTGTGCACAAAGCCCTATCTTAAGAATCCTCATAGCATCCTGGCACTTGAAGAGGTAAGGACCATTGGCAGCCATTTATGAGGGTCTCCCACTATGATCCTCCAACCCATTTGACCAGATCTCAAGACAGCCCAAGGCAGGAAAGAGAGAAGAGTGACAAGCCGTCCATGCCAGGGCCTCCCCACTCACAAATTCTCAGCACAGGGCCTTACCGGTTCTAGCCTCCTTTTAGAGGCTGGTGAGGTAGGAATTGCCCCAAGGCCACCCGGCAAGTTGGGGGCAGAGCTGGGATGTGATCAATCACTCACTGGTCCCCTGGCTCCCTAAGGGGGAGGGAAAGTCCTAAGTGTTCTCAAATTCCTCAGCAGAAGCATCTGAGGGGTCAGGGAAGTGTTTAAACAAGGGGGTAAGGGCTCATAGTCGAAACAATGCCTGGGTGATTCTAGTATCAATATCACAAATGCCCTGACCTCCATGCACTTAGCACTACTCAATCCATTCTCCACCCTGCAGCCAGAGAGCTTTCTGAACTGTGCTCTGAACACGAATCTCTCCTGCTCATAAACCTTCCATGGCTCCCTATAGCCTTCAGATGAAATCCAAGTTTTCAGCCTGTTTACTCTGGGTCCTGTAGTGCCCCAGGACACACTGTTCTGATATCCTGTGCCACCCACTCTGATGACCTGGTTCTGGTTTCCCCTTCTTTGTAATGACATAGAGCTCCACTGTAGAAGGCCTTCATTGGAGAAGCTGGGCACAGGGCAGAGGATAGGCACTGCTGTTGCTTTCTCAGTTCAGTTCAGCCCTGTGCAGGGTGCTGGCAACACAGAAATAAGCCCCAGTTCCTGCCCTCCAGGGGGGCTCAGACCTGGGGATTGGAAAGGAGACAGACAGAGGCCATGATAGTCCAAGTGAGAGCAGGGCTGTCAGCACTGGGACTGCAAGATCCCAGAAGAACCCAAAGGAACTGGGGGATCAAGGAGGGCTTCCCAGAGGAGGAGACATCTGAGCTGGGCCGAACTGAGGAAGAGGAGAGGAGGGAGGCATTTCAAGCAGTGAGCTTAGCATACACAGTGATCCAGAGGCAAGGAACTGCCCAGTATGTGTAGCAGACTCCATGCAGTTACTAGCGGGTGAAAAGTCAGGTGGGAGAGGGGGCTAGAGAGCCTGGCAAGGATCAGTTCTTGGAGGCCTTGAGTCCCAGGCTGAGGGGTTCAGGCTGGGTCCTGTGGAAGTCCTGTGAAAGTTTAGCTCAGAGAACTGTTGGGATTTGGGTTTCAGGAAGTTCCCTCTAGGTCCTGGAGCAGTGATGGCGAACCTATGACACGCGTCAGAGGTGACACGCGAACTCATTTTTTTGGTTGATTTTTCTTTGTTAAATGGCATTTAAATATATAAAATAAATATCAAAAATATAAATCTTTGTTTTACTATGGTTGCAAATATCAAAAAATTTCTATATGTGACACGGCACCAGAGTTAAGTTAGGGTTTTTCAAAATGCTGACAGGCCGAGCTCAAAAGGTTCGCCATCACTGTCCTAGAGTCTAGGAACTGATCCCACCCCCACGCTGTGAGCCGGTCCAGGAAGACACTGGTGCTGAGCAGGACCCACACACCAGCTCCCCAAGAGCCCTCCAGTTCCCCATCGTTGTTATTTCCCTTTCGCAGGTGAGGCCACGAGGCTCGGAGTAGGAACATGCCTTGCCCAGGTCACACAGCGGCTAAGGCAGGATAGGAATAGAGATCTCTGATTCTCAGGGAGCTTTTGTGGGCTCTGTCCGCTCAAAGAATCTCCTTCCCAACCACTCCTACCCACTGAGATAACTGAGACTTTACTGGGGCCTCACCATGGCCCTCAAAAGCTCCCCATTACCCCAGCCTAGATCCCAAACACACCGGGCACCTAAGGCTGTGGCCCCAAGGATACGGAAAGGAACAGTTCTAGCCCACAGCAGGGCTTGGCCCTTACATCTGGCTCCAAGGGTCCCAAACCTGCACCCTGGTTGGGGAGTGGAGGGAGGGCACTGCCTTTTGCCAGACAGACCCTTCCTGCAGCACCACGGGCCAGATTAACAGTCCCCTGACAGCGGCTTAACTGTCCTTTCAGGCCACTGCCCCAATCACCCACACTGCCCCCCCCCCCAAGTCTTACCGACGCCCAGGCGGGGGCGGGCCACCCAGAGTGCCCCGGAATGAGCCGGCCTCTATGGGCTTGTGGGTCTCCAGCCACCACCCAGCGCCCACTCCAGAGCGCGCGTGTACACACACACACACACACACACACACACACACACACACACACACACACGTTCTACAAGTTCAGCTATTGACACTGCAGGGGCGCACGCTCTCACTCACCAACACACAGACGCTCCCAAATACGAGGACGCACACTCACGGGGTGTCCGTCCACA
>NW_005871186.1:146079-148488 GCF_000147115.1 Myotis lucifugus
CACGTGACGGGAGGCTTCACCCTTCCTGTGTGACTCAAGCACCTGCTGGTTCAGGCGGTGGCGTAATGGACTTTGGTCAGTCTCTGGAACCTCCCCGCCCCGTCCTGACTGACTCCCAGCCACCGGCTTAGGGACGCCGCCGAGCGATTCGGCCGGGGGGTCAACGCATCTGCCACGGGTGCTGCGCGGGGAGGGAGGGGCGGGCGGCCACAGTCCTGCTGCCTGGCTGAGGTTGTCAGCGACGCTAAAGTTTTGCAAAGTTTGTCTAGTGCTTGTGTGGCTCCTGTCGCTGCCCACCGCGAGACCTGGCCAGGAACCCGTGCCCTCTCCTCCCGGACCTGCTTAGAGCACCACACAGAGAACTCTCCTCCCGGGCGTGAGGCCGGGCCGGGGAGGCGAGGTGGGCGCTCCTCGCTGTCTCAGGGAGGAGGAAATCCCGGCATCCAGGGTCCTGCTAGTCTCCAGCTCCAGAGAGGAGGGCGGGAGCCTCCTCTATGCTCCTTTTGCTTAATCTCGTTCAGAGTCATTAGAAAGATCAACCAAAGGACCTGTATGCATGCATATAAGCCTAACTAATGGACACAGACAACAGGGGGGTGAGGGCATGAGCTGGGGAGGTGGTGGTGGTGGGGGTTTATGGTGGGATAAGGACATATATGTAATACCTTAATCAATAAAGAAATTTAAAAAAATAGAAATTTCCTGAACACCCCCATCTTTTTGGTCCCCCATCTTTGAGCTGCTTCCCATGAGCTGCCTTCTCAGACTACTCCAGCCAAACACACATCACTCCCTGCTCTGCCCTTAACCCTACTCTGTGGGCTTTCAGCGGATCAAGGACCCTCTCCTCCACTGTGATCTCCGGAAGAGGCGGGACCAGGTCTGCCTCCTTCTGCTGCGGTCCCGCGGTCCCAGGAATTGCTGAGCATGCGACTGGATGAATGAATGAGTAATGAATGTCCGCCCCTCTCTCATTCTGATCTAGGTGCCAGGACAGTAGGTTGTGGCTCAGCTTTAGCACTAACTCTGGAAGGCCTTGACCCTGTTCCAGTCCCTCTCAGGGCCCACTTCTCTGTGAAACAGAAGCAATCACACTCACCCTCCTGCCAACAAGTGTCCATCCGTTGGGGCTTTGGACGGTCAGGGTCTGGACAAGTGCACAGTCGTCCTTTCTGTCGCCTAGGAGCTTGCTCAGGGCCCCGGGGCCATGGGTCCTGCTGGGTTCCACATCAGCTGACGGGCACCTGGCTGCAGGCCCCAGGAGGCGCCCGGGAAGGGTGCTGGCTGAAGCTGTGCCAAGAGCAGGAGTGGAATGGACACACCGCCCTGTGCAGCTGAGCCGCCTCTGCAGTCCTCGGAGTCCTACGCCTGGAAGACACAAAGGCCTCTTGTCCAGCCTCCTCCTCCTATTGTCCAAGCTGATCCATGCAGCTTTTAGGGAACTAGGAGTCCCTGTGGCCCCTATTGATGGAGCCTGGGCCTTAGGGTCCCAGTGTGGGGACGTCTCCCTGGGCACTGGAGGCCCAATCAACCCCCCTCTGTTTTCTCCCTTCAGATTTCTACTGTAACTGCTATTTAGGCCGAGAGAAAAAAATTCCTCTCATACCAAACTGGGGACCCAGGACTCTGCTCAGCCTCCAGCTGATTGGAGAGTGGAGAGATCAGGGTCCTGCTCCTGCTCTGGTCCATCTGTTACTTTATAGTCAAAGAAACTGCATCCCTGAGACACACAGTGTCTGAGCTACCACAACAGGAGGCTTAGTGAGGCCTGAGGAGCAGAGGAAAGGGACTTGTCCTGGAACCCCACGGCCTTACCTTCAGGTCAGAGTCTCTTCTCTGAGCCTCAGTTTCCTCTTCTGCAAATGGTAATAATAACCCATTTCTCACTGCCCATCTAAAGTTCTTTTTTCAGGGTTCCTCCCATTGTCCTGAGCTGCCTGGGTTCGAGGGTTAATATTCCTTCTAATTGAGGGGCTGAAAGTCTGTCTCCGGACAACTTCCCCAGACACTTGATCTGGGCTTTGGAGATCAAGTCCAGGCTCCAAACCCTTCACTGAGTTCCCCTTACTTGGGGCTGCCTGAGGAGCCCCCATCCCACTTCAACCTGAGTGAGCACCTTTGCTTTTATCTTTGTATTTATTTATACTTTCTGGTAAGAGCTTGTTGAAAAAATATAGGACTTTTCATAGCTAAAAGATTTTAGACCCATTGACCCAACCAGGAAATCGGGGCCCAGTGAGCCCCACAGTGAACCCAAACAAGGCCCCGTCTGGTAGGGTAGACTAACACCCAGGGAGCCTCCCTACGACCAAGCAGCCGAGGCAGGCTAGTGGTGAAGGCCAAGTCACCGAATGTTCCCAGGAGCAGGCGAATGGAGCCATGGGCCGGAGTGGGTGGGGTGGGGGGAGG
>NW_005871186.1:148588-246977 GCF_000147115.1 Myotis lucifugus
GGTACAGAGGCCACCCAGGATCGCTTCTCCCATGCATTAGGAGGCTTCCTGTCTCGCCAACCCGAGGAGGCATTTGCTCTCTTAAGCCTTCTCGTCTTCCCTCTCTCGCCCTTGTGTCATCTCCCCCTGAGAAACCCTGCTCAGAGAATCTGTGCTGGGGGTGGAGCCTGGGCCCTGGCATCCCCTCCTCGCTGAGCTGGGACATGACACCTCCAAGCCCTCCTTCACAGGCCAGGGTGGGGTCTCTGTCGCCCTTCCCAAACCATTGTCCGCCTCGGGGTCTGGTAGCCCACCATCCTCAAGAATAAAACCCAGCTCTGCAGCCCGGAAAGGCCAGGCCCTCACACCTCCCCACTCACTCCTGCACCTCCTGCCTCTGAGCCAGCCATGCTGCAGTGCTGGGCCTTCACTGGCCTCCTGCCTGGCACTTGCTGCTCTGTCGGCCTGCAATGCCCTTCATGCTTTTCTGCCTTGGCTCCTTCTCATGGCTCCTCAACTGGTTCCTCTAAAGGCCCAGCCCAGGTGCCCCATCAGGTGACCCTTTGTCACAACACTTACTACCCCATTGTCACTGTTGATGTCTATCTCCCTCTAATGCAGTGGTTCTCAACCTTCCTAATGCTACGACCCTTTAATACAGTTCCTCATGTTGTGGTGACCCCCAATTTCATTGTTACAAATTGAACATAATTAAAGCATAGTGATTAATCACAAAAACAATATGTAATTATATATGTGTTTTCCGATGGTCTTAGGCGACCCCTGTGAAAGGGTCGTTCGACCCCCAAAGGGGTCGCGACCCACAGATTGAGAACCGCTGCTCTAATGGGATCTCCTTGAGGACAGGCCTAGGATCCATGCTGTTCATAGTCACAGCACCTAGCATTGTCCTTGCCACTTGGTCAGCC
The DNA here is from genome assembly GCF_000147115.1 of Myotis lucifugus. Classification (NCBI taxonomy): domain Eukaryota; kingdom Metazoa; phylum Chordata; class Mammalia; order Chiroptera; family Vespertilionidae; genus Myotis; species Myotis lucifugus. The sequence continues at coordinate 149,497 of NW_005871186.1, forward strand.
TCCATGAATATCTAGACTAAGAATTCTATCTAGTGATTTCTGGGTTCTCTGATCACTGTCTTTGAGCTAGTCATTATGTCAATGTATCTCGTCATCTTCATCAGAACCCTGTGAGGTAGGTGCTGTCACTACCATTTTATATATGGGAAAACTAACGTTCAGAAAGGGGGAGTTAATATCCCACCTCCTTTTTTTTTTTTAACTGTAATGTACAATTTATTTTTTATTTTTTAAAATTTAAATTGTTTATTGCTTAATGTATTACATAAGTCTTCTTCCCCCCACCCCCACCCCATTGACCTCTCCCCAGCTGCCCCCAACCCCCAGCACATGCCCTCACTCCCCCAACCCCCATCTGTGTCCATTGGTTATGCTCATGTGCATGCATACAGTCCTTTGATTGATCTCTTACCCCCTCACTCCCCGCCTTCCCTCATAGGTTGGACAGTCTGTCTGATACTTCTATGACTCTGGTTCTATTTTTGTTCATCAGTTTATGTTGTTCATTATATTCCACAAATGAGAGAGATCATGTGATATTTATCTTTCTCTGACTGGCTTATTTCGCTTAGCATAATGCTCTCCAGGTCCATCTATGCTGTTGCAAATGGTAAGAATTCCTTCTTTTTTATAGCAACGTAGTATTCCATTGTGTAGATGTGGCACAGTTTTTTAATCCACTCATCTGCTGATGGGCACTTAGGCTGTTTCCAAATCTTAGCTATTGTAAATTGTGCTGCTGTGAACATAGGGGTGCATATATCTTTTCTGATTGGTGTTTCTGTTTTCTTGGGATATATTCCTAGAAGTGGGATCACTGGGTCAAATGGGAGTTCCATTTTTAGTTTTTTGAGGAAACGCCATACTGTTTTACACAGTGGTTGCACCAGTCTGCATTCCCACCAGCAGTGCAAGAGGGTTCCTTTTCCTCCGCATCCTCGCCAGCACTTGTCATTTGTTGATGATAGCCATTCTGACAGGTGTGAGATGGTACCTCACTGTTGTTCTGATTTGCATCTCTTGGATGATTAGTGACATTGAGCATGTTTTCATATGTCTCTTGGTCTTCTGTATGCCCTCTTTCGAAAAGTGTCTCTTTAGGTCCTTTGCCCATTTTTTTGATTGGACTGTTTATTTTCCTTTTGTTAAGTTGTATGAGTCCCCTATAAATTTTGGAGATTAAACCGTTATCAGAGATAACATTGCCAAATATGTTCTCCCATGCAGTGGGCTTTCTTGTTGTTTTATAGATGGTTTCTTTTACAGTGCAAAGGTTTTTATTTTGATGTAGTCCCACTTGTTTATTTTCTCCTTAGTTTCCATTGCCCTAGGAGCTGTATCGGTAAAGATATTGCTACGACAAATGTCTGCTATTTTGCTGCCTATGGCTTCTTCTAAGATTTTTATGGTTTCCCACCTTACATTTAAGTCCTTTACCCATTTTGAGTTTATTTTTGTGTATGGTATAAGTTGGTGGTCTAGTTTCATTTTTTTGCGTGTATCCATCCAATTTTCCCAACAGCATTTATTGAAGAGACTATCTTGACTCCATGTATGCTCTTGGCTCCTTTGTCAAATATTAATTGAGCATAATGGCTTGGGTCGATTTCTGGGTTCTCTGTTCACTGTCTTTGAGCTAGTCATTATGTCAACGTATCTCGTCATCTTCATCAGAACCCTGTGAGGTAGGTGCTGTCACTACCATTTTACATATGGGAAAACTAACGGTCAGAAAGGGGAGTTAATATCCCAAGTCACACCATGAGTCTGCGGTAGGTCTCCGGGCCCTGGAACTGCAACCCGCTTGGAAGGAAGGCCCTGCTGAGTTCCCGGAGTGATGACTGAGACATGGTGTTGGAACCGCATGGGGTTCCAGTTACATAGGGCTGGGCCGGCTCCAACAGCCTTGTCTTGCTTGCTCTCTGGAGGCCTGAACCATCCTGCCTCCCTCACCGACCGGGAACTGTGCTCCTCAGGTTTCCCAGGGAGGGGCCCAGCCTCTGATGCCAAACGCAGCCTGGAAGCTCTGACTCTCAGATGCCGGAACACAGCACCCAGGGGAAGCAGCCTTGAGGCAAGAAGCCTGATCCAGGCCCGCAAAAGCCTCTGCCCCACCTTTCCATCAGCGGGGCCAGCCGCAGACTTTGTGGGACCCAGGGTAGAATGAAAATATTGGTCCCTTGTTCAAAAACTAATAAGAATTTCAAGACTGGATAGCAGAGCATTGAATCAAGTGCAGGGCCTTCAACGTGTGGGGCCCTGTGTTACTGTACAAGCCATACTCACACCCATGAAGCCAGCCCTGTTCTCAGGCCTTGGTTACCTCACCTGTCAACTGGGAGAATGATGACCATCTGGCCAGGCAGTGGTGAAGGTAAGGTTGGAGATGTAAGCAGGAGGTCCAGTGGACAGCCTGAGAGTTAGGTAGGGGTCCCCATGGATGTCATTTGTTATTTAGTTCCCAGTATTGGGTAGCAGAGCAAGTCTTTCCAGGAGTTTGCTTTCTCGCACAGCTCCTTTTCACAGACTTAAAACTACAGCTCAGAGAAGCAAAATGACTTGCTCAGAGACTCCATGAGGGAAACCAAGACTAGAGTCCTGTCCCTTGTTTATGGTGTGTTTTTTTTTGTAACACAGGCAAAAGAAAGAGAGAGAACGAGTGAAGGGCAGGAGGGAGGTGTGTGTGGGTGGGGTGGGGGGAATGCTGCTCAGCACAAAGAGGGCCACTGTGCGGACACAAAGCCCTGACCACAGAGGCCCCTGCGGGGGCCGGGCCGGAGGGTGGATAGAAAAGCCCGTGGTGACTGGGAGGTGCCAGGAGCTGCCTCTCAGTCCCTCCCTGGTTGTGATGGGGGTGAGGAGATGGCACGCAGGAAGTAGGAAATGGGTTGAGGAGGAGGAACGGACTCAGGGCTGTACCCCTCACCCCAGCCCCAGGCCTCCAGAGCCAGCACTGTCCACACCGCCTTCTCTCCAGCTCCTCCTAGGAGCCCGCCAGCTTAAGGAATGCCCCCTCATGCCCCTAACCACCCCTCTTTCCCCCACCTCAGTGAGTGTGGGGCTCAGGCAGCTGACTGAGACAGGCCAGTGAGCCAGGACAAGTGGACTAGGGAAGCTGAGGCAGAGAGCTGACCAAACTGAGAGCAATTTCCAGCAGATACAGAAGGCCACCTCCTTAGAAGCAACATCTAGGCCTCAGCTGTATTTCAGCTCCAGACCCAGAAAAGCAACAAAACCAGGTGGGCAACACCAGGACCGGCTGCAATGACTGAGGACCCCCTGCCCTGACTCTGACCAACCAGTGAAGACCACAACCCTGAAGACCACACCTAGAAAACTGATGGGTATTCTGTTGAAACCCTCCCCTGAGACCTCCCCTAAGATTCCTGCCTGCAACAGATACAAGCCTCAAGACAAAGGACCAGCGACCGCCCTCCCCCCCAGGAGCATGCCCCCCTCCCCCCTCCTCCCCCCACAGAGGTGCATCTCCCAAACTCCAAGGGACCCCACGAGACTTGCAACCAGGGCAGCAATGGGCAGCAGCAGTTTGTCCTGAACCTGTCCCCAGTTCCTGGTTTTCTCTGACTTCTTAGTGAGCCAAAGCAGTCCCGCCTAGGCTCACTTCCCCAGCCCTTTCTTGTTTCACTGTCCCCAGCTTTAATGAATTTCCTCAAAGATTCACCTGGACTCATGTTGTGAAGTTTGTCCTGCATGAAGTCAAGAGCCCACACACTACCAGCTGGCCCTCGGCAGGCCCCTTTCAGGGCCAGGACCCCTTTCTGGTAACACTGACCATTTACAGTCCCAACCTCACCATTCTGCTCAGAAACGTCTGGCTACTTTATTTTATTTTTTAAATGTATCTTTATTTATTTCAGAGAGGAAGGGAGAGGGAGAGATTAGAATCGTTGATCAGCTCCTCCTACATGCACTGTACTGGGATTCAAGCCTGAAACCCAGGCATGTGCCCTGACCAGGAATCGAACCGTGACCTCCTGGTTCATGGGCCAACGTACTGATCCCCCTTTTGTTTCATTTCATGCTCTTAGCCACAATTTTTATTATTTCTTATATCACTATTACCATCTCCTACTTTGCACTTATTTAATACTAGAGGCCTGGTGCACAAAATTCGTGCATGGGAGGGGGTGTCCCTCAGCCCGGCCTGCACCCTCTCTAATCTGGGACCCCTCAGGGGATGTCTGACTGCCCGTTTAGGCCCCATCCCTGCGAGATAGGGCCTAAACTGGCAGTCGGACATCCCTCTCGCAATCCAGGACCTCTGGCTCCTAACCGCTCACCTGTCTGCCGGCCTGATCCCCCTAACTGCTCTCTGCTACTGTCCTGATTACCCCTAACTGCCTCTGCCTTGGCCCCACCACCATGGCTTTGTCTGGAAGGACATCTGGTCTAATTAACATATTACCCTTTTATTTGTATAGATAGCTTTGTCTGTTTTTATGTAAATTTTTCTTTGTCATTTAATGTTTTTATTTAAATATTTGAATAAGTTATATATTTACATGTTTCAAAAATTAAAAATATTAGCAAAGAAGGATATACAGAGAAAAATCTCTCTCCATTTCTCTACCCAGTTCCCACCCCTCCCTTCACATCCTAAGCTGGAAGGTAGTTTTTTTTTAGTTCCTTGTATATCTTGAATTTCTTTGTGCAAATACACATATTTCTACTTTGTTTTTTTTAAACACAAAAATGTAGCATACCATACATATGACCTTGCACTTTATGACCTAATTGTATCTTGGGGATTTTTATAAATTGGTATGTTGGAAGCTTCCTCATTCTTTTTAGGGGCTGGATAGTATCCCATTGCACAGATGTGCTATAATATACTTAACCTGTCCTCTATTGGTGAACATTTGGGTTGTTGCCAATTTTGCTAGTATAAATAATGCTACAATGAGTGCCATGTAGATACTTTTTGTCCATGTAGGAAATATCACAGAAACATTATTCTTTTTAAAAATATATATTTTTATTGATTTCAGAAAGGAAGGGAGTGGGAGAGAGAGACAGAAACATCAATGATCCTGCATGCTTCACACTGGGGATCAAGCCTGCAACCTAGGCATGTGCCCTGACCAGGAACTGAACTGTGACTTCCTGGTTCATAGGTTGACACTCAACCACTGAGCCACACCAGCTGGGAGAGAAATATTATTATTAGATCAAAAGGATTGTGTATTTATTGGATAACAACTGCCAAATTGCCTGCTATTGGGGTTGTACCAGTTTATCTCCCATCAATATGAGAGAACCTGTTTCTCCACAGTCTTCCCAACCCTGTGAGATTACATTTTTGGAATTTTGCCAATCTGATAGGTGAAAAATCATATCTGAGTGTAGTTTGAATTTGTATTTCTCATAATTTGAGTGCATCTTTTCATAACAGAAGAGCCATTTGAGATTCATTGCATTTCCTTTTCTATTATATCCTTTGGCCATTTTTCTATTAGGTCATGGGGCTTACTGATTCCTTTTACCTTTTAATATTTTGGATTATTCCTCTGTATGTTACCTGAATTAAAAATTAAAAATTATTTTTCCCAATTTATCATTTTTATTTTGACATTCCTTGTTTTTTTTAAATTTAATTGAGAGATAGATAGATAGATTCTACTATGCATTCATTGGTTGCTTCTTGTATGTGCCCTGACCGGAGATGGAACCCACAACCTTAGCGCGTTGGGAGAAATGATGCTCTAACCAACTGAGCTACCCGGCTAGGGCCAACCTTTTCTTCTTCTTTTTTTTTTCTTCTTTTTTTTTTAATGTAGAGTTTTTATTTTTCAGCAGTGAATTTATCAATCCTTTTTCTTATGGCTTCTGGATTTAGGTCTTTACTACTCCAAGATCCCTTCCCTATGTTTTCTTTTAATATTATTACATCTCAATTTTTACATGTACATCTTTAACACATTTAGACAGTCTGTGTTATTTTTAAGTATTTCTTGTAAGCAGCATATAGTCTAGTTGAATTTTGTTTTTCAACCTGAAAATGTGAGAATTGTTGCCTTCAATAGAGAGGAATAGAGTGCAGAAATAAAATGGAGTCGTTATAGTCAAGCCGCTAAATTACTAAATCAAGTAGGCTGAGGTATGAGGAAAGATTCTATTCTTAGTTTTAACTAGCCTAAGAACTTAAACTTTTGAACTTTCCAATCTTGTGTCAATGCCTGAATATCTTAGTATATCTAGATAACTCTCTAGTTACTCCCTGAAGGGGTAAGAAAAGAAAGTTGATTATCCATACCACTATATCTAGAGGATGACCATCTCAGACCAATCCAGAGCTAAGAATGTAGGACTGATTCTACTATAAGAACCCTCAGCTCTTCTTTCTTCAGAACACTTTTAGATATTGCCTAGTTGCGTTTCCAGTTTGCCTACCTTACAACCCTTGACTAAATCTTTATCCTTTATTTCTAGCCAAAGCCTCCAGACTCTTTTTTTAGTTTGTTTGACAATAACATAGCTTAATTTATTTGTTAACTGTTTAATACGTGATGTAGTCTCATTTTACTTCTTTGTCTTTATGCTTCCTTGTTGTTGTTTTTTAGTATGTATGTATGTATTTAATCTTTATTGTTGAGAGTATTACAGATGTCTTCTCCCCCGCCCCCATTGTCCCCTCCACTGGGATCCCCCCAACCCCAGGCTTTCATCACCCTATTGTCTGTGTCCATAAGTTATGCATATATGAATAGAAGTTATTTTTTAAATATATTTTTTTTATTGATTTCAGAGAGGAAGGGAGAGGAAGAGAGAGACAGAAACATCAATGATGAGAGAGAATCATTGATCAGCTGCCTCCTGCACGCCCCCCACTGGGGACCGAGCCCACAACCCAGGCATGTGCCTCTGACTGGAATTGAACCTGAGACTTCTCAGTCTGCAGGCTGACGCTCTATCCACTGAGCCAAACTCGCCAGGGTTGAATATAAGTTCTTTGATTAACCTCTTCCCGCCTCCTCTCCCCACTTCCCTCTGAGATTCTTCAGTCTATTCCATGTTTCCATGCCTCTAGTTCTATTTTATTCATCAGTTCATTTTGTTCATTAGATTCCTTGTTTGTTTATTTTGATTTTTAGATTCAATAGTTGATAGGTATGTATTTATTGCTTTTATTGTTCATATGTTTTATCTTTTAATTTCTTTCTTTCTTTGTTTTGTTTGTTAATCCTCACCTGAGGATATTTTTCCATTGATTTTTTTTTAAGAGAGAGAGAGTGGAAGGAAGGGGGAGAGACAGAGAGAGAAACATCAATGTGAGAGAGAGACACATCAATTGGTTGCCTTTTGCAGGTGCCCCCACTGGGGCTGGGGATCAAGCCTGCAACCAAGGAATGTGCCCTTGACTGGAATCGAACCCGGGACCCTTCAGTTCGTGGGCTGATACTCTATCCAATGAGCCAAACTGGCTAGGGCTCTTCTTTTTAAAGAAGACCCTTTAACATTTATTGTAATCTTCGTTTGGTGGTAATGAACTCCTTTAGCTCTTTCTTGTTTGTGAAGCTCTTTATCTGACCTTCAATTCTAAGTGATATCTTTGCTGGGTGCTGTTACTATTTCCAGTTGTAGGTCCTTGCTATTCATCACTTTGAATATTTCTTGCCATTCCCTTCCAGCTTGCAAAGTTTCTGTTGAGAAATCAGGTGACAGTTATATGGGCGCTCCCTGATAGTCAACTAACGGCTTTTCTCTTGCTGCTTTTAAGATTCTCTCTTTGTCTTTAATCTTTGCCATTTTAATTTTGATGTGTCTTGGTGTGGGACTTTTGGGTTTCTCTTGTTTGGGACTCTCTGCGCTTCCTGAACTTGTATGTCTATTTCTTTCACCAGGAAAGGGAAGTTTTCTGTCATTATTTTTTCAAATAGGTTTTTTGTTCTTTGCTATCCAGTTTAGATTTTTCTTGTTTTTATCTTCTGTAATGATTAAGAAAGTAGAACTCTAGTCTGTGGTTCCATAAACCTTTAGATTAGGTCAAGCACATATATTTTAATTGATAGGTATCCAATTACCAAAGTCAAGAAAAGGTGACACTTTTTGAATAGACACTGAGCTGGCTGCTTTCCCTGAGTCTCTACTATTGTGGCATGTTACAGATGAGGAAACACAGCTCAGAGTGCTACGTGGCTTGCCCAATAATGTTTTATGATCTCCTCCGATGGTGAGAAATTTAGCAGACTTCAGCCCGTCAGGGCCACCTCTGCAGTTGACTGGAGGAAATCACAGTTAAACAACATTGCTGAAAGGGGGCAGGTTCAAAGTAAAATCCCCACAGGGATTTAAAATCCCCACAATGGATTTCACAAGAGCTTCACAGCCCTGTGATATCAAACTCTTGGATTTCTGATCATTGAAACATCATGTCTTGCTGTATTTTGGTTTGCATTTCTCTTATGAGTGAGATGAAGCATCCTTTCCCGTGTTTGAGAGCGATTGGCATTTCCATTTCTATTCACATTTTTTGTCCATTTGGGAAGCACCCAGCAAATAACCACTACACCAAAGCTTCCTGGGGGACATGCTTGTCTTAAGGAATACCAAATTGATGATTTTGAGTTTTATTCTGTTTCTTAAAAAAGATCATTTCAGAAATAAGCTCTTCATCTGAATCTCCAGAACAATTTTCTTCCTCCTTGTGGGTAGGATCTTTTCACAGGTACCCTGTTGATTGTTTTGTTCACTCTCTCAACCACGCAGAAATAAAGCCAAACCAGGCATCACCTCCTGACCCTCTCAACTTTATGAGGCATTGCTTAGTAATGGTAGAACTCTCAATTCCACCACTAGACAGATGGTGTAGACCAGTGATGGCGAACATTTTGAGCTCGGCGTGTCAGCATTTTGAAAAACCCTAACTTAACTCTGGTGCCGTGTCACATATAGAAATTTTTTGATATTTGCAACCATAGTAAAACAAAGACTTATATTTTTGATATTTATTTTATATATTTAAATGCCATTTAACAAAGAAAAATCAACCAAAAAATGAGTTCGTGTGTCACCTGTGACACGCGTGTCATAGGTTCGCCATCACTGGTGTAGACACAGGAAAAGAAAAGCTGATGGGATGGATTAGGGAATTATCTCCATCATCTTCAGTAACAGCTGACACTTAAACAGCTCTATATGTTGTCTGTCTCTCTATGTATATATCTAAACGATGCTACATAGTATATATAGTATATACAGTATATATAGTATAGTATATATGTAAATTTATTTTTATATATGTATTTGTGAATGTATATATATATATATATATATATATATATATATATAAACTATTCTGCACTAAACTTACACACACATGTAAATTTGGTTCTCATAACAACTTTACTATTTCCAGATGCCAAAGGTGAGGTATAGAGAGGCTAGGTTACTTGCCCAAGCTCACACAGCTAACACCTTCTGGAACCAGTACTCTATCTAGGCTTTTTGGCCCCAGGATCCATGCCTCAACCACGCTGGCTTGGAAGACAATCCTGTGTTCTTGGGGTATGGCCAAAGGTCCTCCTAGTGAGTACTGCCCTGGGTCCCTGAGAGACGACTAGGCAGTGGGGATTACTCTGTTTTATCTATTTTGGAACCCTTAGCTTTTCATTCATTAAATCCTCTGATTCATTCATTCAACAAATATTTACTGAGTGCCTGTATATGCCAAGTCCTGTGCTAGGTGCCAGAGACACCAAGATCAATTAAATATGGTCTCTTTCCTTAAGGGGCTTGTAGTAAAGGGGGGCGAGCACATGGTCAGTGAATGACAGGATGACACATACTGTTCTGTTCCAGAGGGAGGAGCAGGTGGTGCGTCATCCAAGAATGTGTTTCTCAATCTCTTCCCTTGTACCATCTAGTTAGTGCAATTTCTCCTGGCACTTTGCCTCATGACCTTCTCTTATCTTTAGTTTATATAGTATCACCGCAAGTTTTTGTATTTTTGCATATTGTCCTGATGATTTTTACGGTGGGCTGTTTAGTCATATCTGCTATCATTTCCTTCTTGATCCCCGAAATGTCGCCTTGTTCCTGTAAGTGATGGGGTGTCTGGAGGGGTTGTGACTAGAGTGGACGGGCACTTTGGAATTAGCACTCTGGCTGTAGTGTGGACAATAAATTGAACAGGGGAAATGAAGCAGGCAGCTCGGTCAGGGTGAAGGATGAAATCTGAGCAAAGGGAAGGGGAGGAGGGCATGGCTCCAGGAATTATTAAGGAAATGAAATTAAAGGGACTTACCAATTCATACAGTGTTTAATGAACATCTACTAAGTGGCAGACACTACGCCAGGTGCCAGGAATACAGTAGGAAACGAGACATATATACAGCCCCTGCCTTCACTGAGTTTAGAAGGGGAAGATGGACAATTGGAGTTTTTATGATAAAAGATGATAAATGATGCGACAGGGGAAGTACAGAAAAACAGAAGGGAGAATGTGAGGGGGTGTGAGGGAGGAGTCTGATGCCAAGATTTCTGCCGTGGTTGCAGGAGTAGATGGTGGTGGCATTATCTGAGCCAGGAAACCCAGGAGGGCAGGACCCCATGGATGTCACTCTGAATCCCCCAAGCTGGACAGGCAGGAGCAGGGGAGGTGGTAAGCAAGTGACTAGCGAATGCGTAAATAAATGGGAAGCCCCCACCTGATTCTGAAAGAGGAAGATGGGGAGTGGTCCAAAAAGAAACTTGAAGTTTCAGGAAGCCCAGCAGTTACTCAATACCCACAAACCGTTAGCTTCTTCTCAGTTACCCAACGGGCCACATGAGACGGCCGTGACTCTCTCCCAAGGGCCAGCAACTAGAGCTGGGCTGCCATGACTCGGTGTACCTGGGGCCTGGGCAGCAGGCAGACTCAGCATACCCCTGGCTATTCTGAGGCCACAGTGTGGGCCTCACAGGTTATTGGAGGCCTTCCTGGAACCGGAGGGAGGAAAGAACCAGCTCTGCGAAGTTAGGGGTCCTTCCTCTGGCTCCTGCTTGCCTTATATGTCCCTCTGCCTTAGCATCAAGCCCCTGGCTCTGGGTCTGTCTGCCTCTATGTACGGTCTGGGACTGGGTGATCCCCCTTCTGCATCCCCAGCACCCAGCCCAGGCAACCCTTCTCCCCAGCACATAGCAGTAAATCTTTCTAGAGTTAGTTCAGAGAGAGCTGCGCCTGGGCCCGCAGGGGCTACTTTCTCCCACCCTCAGGAGAAGGTCCACCAAGAGCCACACAAACACAAGCCCCATTCTTGGCATGTGGTAAGGACGCCCTTGGTTACAACCCTGCGTTCATGAGCTGAGGCTCTGAAAGCATCAGACCAAGTGGGAGAAGGCACCATCCCGCTGTCCCGCCACTACCCCCATCAATATCTGAGTCTTGGAAGTGTAGAATCTTAGAATCTGAAGGGTAGGAAGGCCCTCCCTGGGCGTGACCTTTAACTGCCCTTCTGTGGAGTTCCAATTGTTCTGTCCAGGCTCTAATCACAATGCCCTTGGCAACAGGAACTCACCCAACCTGGGACCTGAGACCTGCCTATGTGACTTTCTGGCGGGGTAGGGGGAGGGAGCACCCTCTCTATCTTCAAGGCCACAGAGACGCCACCTGCCTCCAGGGCCCAGAACAACCCACTAGAGCCGCGGTTTGGGGGTGGGAGGGAGGGGGTCTCTGCAGCTGTCACCTCCAGCATTCTGCCATCTTTGAGAGATGAGGAAGTGAGCAAGAGGTTCTTTCTCCAAGGCCACAGTTAAAGTGTCATCACATGCAATAACCAAACCATCAGTGGGACCACATTAAATTCAAGGACAGAAAAATAGGCCATTTACCAAGCAGAACGCTGAAGTGTTGCGGACTCCTTTGAGGTGGTATGCAATAGTGGTTAAGAGCACCTCCGTGGTGTACCAGCTAGGCGACTGGTGCTTAATCTCTCTGAGCTTCAGCTTTCTTATAGTTGACACGGGTAATGATGCCCGGCCGGCGTGGCTCAGTGTTTGAGCATCAACCCATGCACCAAGAGGTCACCCGGTTAGATTCCCGGTCAGGGCACATGCCCGGTTGCAGGCTCCATCCCCTGCAGGAGGGAGCCTACTGATGTTCATCGATGTTTCTATGCCTCTATCCCTTTCCCTTCCTCTCTCTCTAAAATCAATAAAAACATATTTTTTTAAAAATGGGTAATGACGCCAAACTGGTGGGTTTGGTGTGTGGACTAAATGAATGTGTGTCGAGGGTCAGCCGAGGGCAGCACGAGGGAGGTGCTCAGTGAGTCTGGGCTCCCACATGGTGATGTCTGGAGACCACGTGAGCTGCCCACACCGCCCCTGGCTCCTCAGAACCCCCACACTGGCAGCCTGTGTTTCCTGCCAGCGCAGGTGCATCTAGGCGGCTAGCCACCTGCAGCGACATGGGGAGAGGAGAGGCCCGCTCACCCTGGCCGTGGCCCAGCACCATTGGCTGCACCCAACTTGTGGTCTCCTCACCCCTCAGGTCTTTTCTACCTGGGAGTGAGCTAGGGCTCTGCTTCCTACTCTAGAGTCATTGATTTGTATGGCTCTTCAAGCAAACGTCATGTGTTTGCTAAAGTTTCCCAAGTGCCTGCTGGGAACAGGGCTGTGTGTAGGGGAGGTCCAGGGGACCAGAAGAACCACTGAGAGTGGGAACAAGATGGGGGGGGGGGGTTGCACACAGAGCTGGGAAGGAAGTGGACATGTGAAAACTGCACCCCACAACTACTCCGATTAAATTCATTCACAAGAAAGCTTCCTGTCCCCGCCCCCAGCCCCGACTGTAGAAATAATGCCTCTACATTACAGACATTATGAAAAAAACAGAAAAAAAAGAAAACACAAAATAAAAAATTCTGACAGTCCGGATCCACACAGATAACTGCTGTTAAGATTTTGGTGTATGTTATACTAGAGTTTTCTATGCATTTTACTTTATATAGATATATAATTGCATACTCCACTTTTTTTTTCATTTACATTTACCATAACAGCATAAGCATTTTCCTGGGTTTTTAAAACTTATCCAGTTAATCAACCTACCCTGTTGATTTCAGCCCATTATTCTAATGAAAATCCTTAACCTGTGTTGGGATTTGGCTGCCTCTTCCCAGGATAGAATGGTGCTGGGTGACAATCTGGAGGAAGGGATGAGGGAGGAAGAGGAGAAGAATAGCTGAAGAGGCGAAGAAGAAGGGGAAGGGAAAGGGGAAGGAGGAGACAAAAACAACGCTACAAGGTTCATTCTCTTTGTCCTTCTCTGCCCCTCAGACTGTGTTCCTCAATATTGAAAAATCCGAGGGCACTTACCTGACCCCCAGAGTCACCTGGGCTCGCTCAATGCCCTTCTGACACTTTCCCCTGTTCATTCCATACACCCAAACCTACAAGGAAGGAGATCCCACCTTGAAAAAAGCCTTCTTCCCCTGGGGCCAGTCCTGCCAACCATGAGCAACACAGGCCCTGCTGCAGCCGTCCTGCCCACACTTGAGTCCTCTGCCCACTTGTCACATGACCTGGAGTCCAGGGCTCTGTAGTGCGGTCACTTTCTCTTGACCCAGAGTATATCCAGCATGCCAGAGAGTCCCCAGACTCCAGGTGGGCAGGCAGAGTGTGGAACAGAGCGGAGCAATCACCCTCTCTGCACTGGATGCTATGCCTCTGTTCATGCAGCCAACATTGACTTGGCTCATGTAGAGATTGTGGTCAGCTCAAACTCTGAGCTTCTTTTTGCATAATTGTTGGTAAACCAGTTCTCCCACATGCTGTGCTTGAACAATCATTTGAAGAAATCTAATGTAAGACTTGATACTTTGCTCTCTTTATATATTTGCATTATGGTTTTTAGCTCTCCCTCTTGGCTTCTTATCATGGGTGAATTTGATACATGTGTGTCGTGTCTTTATACAACCTATTGGTAAGATGGTAACCTGAACTGGGCCCAAGACAGAAATTCCCTTACCCAGAACCCCTGCATAAGTTTGATCAGCTTCCTAAATACCTCTGAGGAAAACACCTTCTTAAAACATCCAATCATGCACAGGTATACACACAAAAGAATTGAAAACAGGTACTAAAACAAATACATTATATATGTGATTATTCGTAGCAACACTATTCACAATAGCTCAAAGGTGGAAACTACCCAAATGTCCATCAATGTATGAATGGTTACACAAAGTGTGGTTTGCCCTGGTGGGTGTGGCTCAGTTGGTTGGGCATTGTCCTGTGCACTGAAAGGTTGCCCGTTTGATTCCCAGTCAGGGCACATGCCCAGGGTTCGGGCTTGGTCCCCATTGGGGGGCATGCAAGAGGCAGCCGATTAATATTCTCTCTCTCTCTCTCTCTCTCTCTCTCTCTCTCTCTATATATATATATATATATATATATATAAATACAAAAATCTTTAAAAAAAGAAACAAAGTGTGGATATTGGGATATTACTCAGCCATAAAAAGGAATGAAGTTCTACCTGGTGGCGTGGCTCAGTGGTTGAGCATTGACCCATGAACCAGGAGGTCATGGTTCGATTCCTGGTCAGGGTTGCAGGCTTGATCCCAGTAGGGAGCGTGCAGGAGGCAGCCAATCGATGATTCTCTCTCGTCATTGATGTTTCTATCTCTCCCTCTCCCTTTCTCTCAGAAATCAATTAAAAAATATATATATATTTTTTTACAAAGGAATGACTTTCTGATACACGCTACAACACAGATGAACCTTGAAAACCGTATTCTATGTAAAAGGAGTCAGACACAAAAGGTCACATATGATTTCATTTATATGAAATATCTAGAATAGGTACAGGGCCCAAGGGGAGAGGGGAATAGTGAATGACTGCTTAACAGATATGGAGCTTTCTTTTGGAATGATGATAATATTTTGAAGCTAGATAAAAGGAGTGGTTGAACAACACTGTGAATGTGTAAATGCCACTGAATTGTGCATTTTAAGATGGTTAATTTTATGTTCAGTGCATTTCACCTCAATAAAATAAATTGCATCCGCTAAAGAAAAAGTGCAATGATTTCAGCAGATAGCCTAGTGCGAGTATCGGGGACACTGAGATGAATGAGACCTGCTCCCTGCTGAAGCTGGGTTGAGCCCAAAATCTTCGAAGCTGAGAGGGGCTACCTTCTGAGATTCACCTTGCACATTGTGGGTGCCTCTCACTGGTTACTATTCTGACCACCATGCAGACAGACTTCCAGAGCTGCTGCCCCTCCCATCGTGGTGACTTGGGTTGGTACGACACACAATGCATCCTCTTCGGAACTTAGCACTGGAGAAACCTGTCAAACACAACCTGAGCCATGTGATCAAGGTTAGCATTAACCGTAAGTCATGTTGATCTTATGTGCTTTAGATCTGAGGTGACGAGAATGTCACTATACCTGTGTGATCTTACTCCCAAGACCTCATAAATCCCATCTAATCATGCGGAAAACACCAGAAGAAAAAAACAAAAAACTAAGAGATAGTCTACAAACTGTCTGACCAATATTCCTCAAAACTGCAAAGGTCATCAAAAACAAGGAGGGTTTGAGCAACTGTCCCAGACTAGAAAGGGGGTAGGGAGGCATGATGATTCATGTGATGTGGTACCTGGGACAGAAAAAGGACATTAAGTAAAAGCTAAAGAAACCCAAATGAAGGATGGACTTGAGTTAGGTAATAATAATGTATCAATATTGGTTCATCATTTGTGACAAATATAAGATGTTACAATAGAGGAACAAAGGAGGGGTGTACAAGAATCCTCTATACTTATCTTTGCAACTTTTCTGCAAATATAAAACTATTCTTTTAAAAAGCTTATTTATTTTTAAAGCTTATTTTAAAATATTATCTTAAAAAATGCAATCTTTTAAAGTCCTTCCTCATAGGGGCTATAACAAGGCTGTTCAGACAGAGATGACACAGGAAAATGAACAGAGTGGAGTGTGACCTACTGGTATATCAGATGACACTTGTTCTCTGGGGGACTAATTGATCCCAGGGACTTGCTCTCTGACCTGCCTCTTCCTGATTTGGGAGCACCCCTGTAGACACCAAGACCTTTAAAAATCCAGACTAAGAGAGTCAGGGTCTCTCCTCCATAGCCTGGGACCCCACAGCAGCTCTGCTTTGCAGGCCCTGAACCACATACCTTCCCCAAGGGACTTACACCAGGAAGAACTTAAGATGAGACATCTCACTGTGTTCCCACAGGGCGGGGTCTCCAGGACTGATGCTTATGTTCTAAGTCAACAGTAGAATATCTTCACCCAACGTAACATCCACAGATGCCCCCGCCCACTAACCAGGGGCCATTTCCTTCTCTGATGAGCAAACATTCCTCCCTTTGGTGCAGGAGGACATCATGCCTTTGACGGAGGCCTCTCTCAAATACAACTGCAGGGCAGGGAAGTGTAGAAATTAAGAGGGAATTAAGAGGGATGGTTTAGCATAGACAACCCTAGATTCAGATCCTGATCCCATCACTTCTTAATTTACGAAAACACGATGACCCTCAGTTTCCACAACTATAAAATAAGGATACTAATAATGTCTATTTTATAGGATTTTTGTAGGATGAGATGAGGTAATTCATGTACTTAGCACAGTATAGGGTATAAGGTCTCAGGCTTCTGTCAAGGTCCTAGGATGAAACTGATGAGAAGGTCACAGGCTCCAGGGAAGTGGCACCTGCCACTAAGGCCACAGTCGGCTATGATACAGAAGCCAGAATAGAGGGGAGGGCGGGCTGGGTCACGGAGCCAGTGGAAGAAAAGGAAGGGAGTTTATTCGTGGCCAAACTTCACTCTGCGGGTTGTCAGTGAGGAGACTATTGCAGAGTGGCTCTCAAGGTCTCGTGCGTGGTCTGCACCCAATAGTACCTGACATTTACCAGTTTTACATGATAAAACTGCCCTGTGAGGACTAGCCCTGCACCAGGCACACAGCTGGGGAGCCCAGGGAGGTCCAGGAGGTCCAAGACCTGCATTGATGTGGCCTGAGTTTCTGGAGTGTCTGCGATGTGCCAGACATTACCCCTCCAGTTGCTGGGCCATGAGGAGGCCTGGGTGGTACACCCAGGGACAGTCAGGGTGGCAAAACAGTCAGAAGTCTCAGGGTATATAAGCCCTAATTGGACCCTGGTGCCCAGCAGTGTGCTTGGCATACAGTAGGTGCTTATTTTTTTTGAGGGGGGGGGAGGGGGTTACCAAATTACTTTATTTGAAGGAATGATATAAATGAAAGAACAAAAGTAGATTGTTTGACACAACTTATAGAGAAGGTAAAGGCAACCCCAACTTGATTTCACTGCCTTGGTGACCAGGGAAGTCAGCCCAGTGGGTATGGGAAGCCAGCATAAGGTTTAGCTCTCATCACTGTCTCTCAGCGTGTGCTTGTCAAAGAGATACCGCACCATGTCAGATTTCGGGGGCCTCCATCTGGCACAAGTTGGTTACATGGTCACCCAAGTCTTTGATAGATTTCACCTCATTCAGATAATGAGTCTCAATTAAGTCACACAAATGAGGGTTGTCTTTGTCAGTGGCTGGTTTGTATGATTCTGGTGGTGACTGGTTCACGCTTTTCCCAGGTGTAACGCACACTCCATTGCATTCAGCCCTTCCTCCCAGTCATCACAGTCAGGTTTCTTCAAATCCTAAAGGGTTATTTGGCCACCTCATTGGTTTCATCAGTTTCTCAGCATGTTCTTTCTCCTTATGAGACTGGTGAAGAAAATATTTGACAAAGTGTTGAGTGTTTCCTTCCACGTCCCGCGTGGATGAGGGTTCAGGAACTGGAAGCGGAGCCGCACACAAATGAAAATGAAAAGACAAGAGATAATTTGGAAATATTCGGGGACCAGACGGGCAAGTCCAACTCAAGGGGAAGGACTTCCACCCGTGCTTAGGCCTCACCAAGCTTTTATTGATCTGGGATGCATCCATAGCATAGCCCTTAGGCAGGCGACCCCCCATTAACAGGCAGACTAGCCCATCAGCAAGGATTTACATAATAAATGGGGGAGTAGTTTCAGCTACCACTGTCTGGACCAGGGGTGGGCAAACTTTTTGACTCGAGGGCCACAATGGGTTCTTAAACTGGACCGGAGGGCCGGAACAAAAGCATGGATGGAGTGTTTGTGTGAACTAATATAAATTCAAAGTAAACATCATTACATAAAAGGGTACGGTCTTTTTTTTTTTTAGTTTTATTCATTTCAAATGGGCTGAATCCGGCCTGCGGGGCCGTAGTTTGCCCACGGCTGGTCTGGACAAACAGAGGTGGCGCCTAGCTCCGACCTTTGCTAGGGCTTCAAAGACACCCAGCCTTCAGGGGGTTCTCTGTCTACACTTATCAGATAGTGAAGGCAATAAACAGTTTCCCACAACAAAGTGATTCAAAGCCACGTCATCTCGGTCAAAGTAGTACGACATGAACAGGTAGATATAGGAGGCATAGAGTGCCAGGTTGACCTGGCAGTTAATGGTGGCCTCTGAGTTCGAGTGGTAGTTCTGGGGCACCTGTGAGGGAGACTAGGTTATCATGGTGGGTATCAGTGGGAGTTTTGGGGTGGTCCAAGGGCACTGTGAGGAGGTGGTGGAGGGCTGGCTCTGAGCAGCAGGCTGGAGTTGGGGTCTCGTATGGGTTCCATCCAAGCACTGTTGGAGCAGGAAACTGTGGGAACTCTGCAAAGACTGTCAGTAGGTGCTTATTGAGCAGGCAAATGGGAGAATGCAAGGTCCCTGTTAGTAGAAATTCCCAATGTGAGGTGTGAAAGAGGGGAAGTTTTATTCAGGCGAGTAGTTTGCAAACAGGGAAATGCAGCCTCTGTTGGATGCTAAAAGTTTGTCTTTTATGGAGAAAGTTCCCAGCCTGGTTCCCAGTTTGGTCCATTGTTATGCAAATGAGGAATCTAAATTTTCATAACTGATTGGTCCAAATAGTACAGTCCTGACTGGTCAGAACTGTGCATTCTGATTGGTTGTTGTGGAGCAGCTCTGATTGGTCAGTATAGGTGCAAATGAGAATATAGTTGCACAGTTCCCATTGGACCATCAGGTCTCTAAATCCACTGGTCAATATTATACCGGGAACTCCCTTAACAAGGTTGACTCAGCAGAAGCCCAGGGCTGGAGGTTGAAAGCTCAGTCTGCAGCTTTCCCCTGAGACACAGTGTGCGAGGAGCTTCCATCAATATTGTCTGCTAGACCCTGGTTATGAATTTGGGCCCAGTGTACCAGGGGGAGTCTTTCTTGGTAGATATATTCCTTCTTGGGGTTCACACTATCCTCAAGGCTCTCACGGTCTAGCAGGGGAGACATGGCACACCACACACCCAGGAAGAAGCTGGCCTAGCAGTGGCCGTTGGATACCTTGAGGGAGTGAAGTACTTCCTGGGTGACGTGTAGGAGGATGGTGTGAGCCTGGTTGCAGAGCAGGAACACTGCTGCATGTACAGGGCCTAGAGTGCTGGGCTTGCTGCATGACTCAGTCAGGGCAGGGCTGTGGGCAGGAGGAAGGGTGGGGCACCCAGGAAAGTGCCAGTAAACCCCAGGAGGAGCCAGCCTCATTCCTTCCTTCCTTCTTTCCTTCCTTCCTCCTTCCTTCCTTCCTTCCTTCCTTCCTCCCTTCCTATACTGCTTCTGGGCAAAGGCCACTGCAGAGGTTCACGGATAAACAACAGCTTTGATGGCATCTGCAAAGATCAAAAGGGCATAAAACACCCTGGCCGGTGTGTCTCAATGGTTAAGTGTCGACCTCTGAACCAGGAGGTCATGGTTTGATTCCCAGTCAGGGCACATGCCCGGGTTGAGATCCCCAGTAGAGGGCGTGCAGGAGGCAGCCGATGGATAGTTCTCTCTCATCACTGATGTTTCGATCTCTCCCCCTGTCTCCCTTCCTCTCTGAAATCAATAAAAAATATATTTTTTTAAAACGGCATAAAACTGGAATAATTTTCTCAGCACCAAAAATAAGCAGCAGCTCAAAGATTACTTTAAAAAATAAGGGCAGCTAAGTGTAATTGAGCTGGAGCATCAGCATTGGGCAAAGCTGGGTTACAATCCTGGCTTAGCCTAAACATCTAGTGCAGTGGTTCTCAACCTTCCTAATGCCGCGACCCTTTAATACGGCTCCTCATGTTGTGGTGACCCCCAATTTCATTGTTACAAATTGAACATAATTAAAGCATAGTGATTAATCACAAAAACAGAGCGGACAGGCACTGGGCCCCTTGCAACTCCTTGGCTACTACTTGGGCCTCCTGGAGAGCAGAAGGGTCCTGAGAAAGGCAGTGAGTCTCATGTTTCTGCTCTGACACCCCCACCCCTACTGCGGGCATTTTCCTGGATCCTGGCACCCCCAGGTGAATCATCTCTACCTGCCAGGCTAGATCTAGGGCAGTGCCCAGGCCCAGGCAAATCTGAGCGGTCCTGGATGGAGGGGTCTCATGGGCAGGGGAGGGTGGGTGGGACTGGACCTCGTGGGATAGGCTGGTCTTCCAGGCGGCTCATTGCCTGGCCATCCCCTCAGGCCCTTCTGATAGCCAGGCCAGGTGGGACCCTCAGAGATGTCTCAGCTCGCAGACCCTGCCAGCCTCACTATCTCATCTCACAATGCCAGTCCACTGAGTGCTAAGCATCCTCCAGCTCCTAATCCTTAGATTCCTCCACCGTAGTCCTCTGGAGAGTCCATGGTAGGAGTCAACTTGTACCCAGGGGGAATGGATAAACAAAGGAAGCAGAGGCAGGGAGTCAGGGCAGGGGCTTGGCCAAAATCACTCACACCACAAGCAGGGTTTTATCTGTGGAATAACCAGTGGAACCTGCCCACTTCTACCCTGCCCTGTGCTTCTTCATCGCACTTTTCCCACCTTGACATTCTATTATGTATTAGTTTTTTTTATGGCCAGTCTCCAGTTAAAACAAATCCTGTTCACCATCTTGAGATCCTAGAACTGAGCCTGGCACTGAGTAGGTGCTGAATAAGCATGTGCTGGAGGAAATTTCCCCTATTCCAGTTCACTTTGTGTGGAACACATTACATGATGCCACAGCCCCCCACCCGCACCCATCCTGTCCTCAGACATGCTCTGTGCTGAGCTGTGGGCTCCCCAGCTCGGGGTCCGTGGCTTCCTCCTCCAATCGCAGCCCAGCCTGGGTCCTGGGACTAAGAACATACAGCAAGGGCTGAGATGGAATGACAGTGGGTTTAGGGGTGCTGCTTGGTGAGAGGTTGGGCTCTCACCTGTCTGGCCCAGCGCAGCCCTGTGGACCAGATAAGCCCCCAAAATCTGGGCATGGCCAGGAAGCTCAATCTCAGAGTCACACCGAGCTGACCACCCCCAACCAGTGTGGCCCATGAATAACCCTAAGCCAGGAGCTGATGGCCTGTCTGCCTCGCCATGTTACCTGGCCCGTCCCCACCCCTGCTGAGCCTCCTTCTGCCTGTCTGTGCAATGACGGCCTCGGGCCGACGGATCTCTGAGGTCCACCAGCCCAGCCCACCGTTGGCTTGTTCCTACTCCACCCCAGACCTACGCACCAGCCACTCCTGGTGCCCGGGGGGTGTCCCTTCTCCCAGGCCCCAGACCCTCCCCTTCGTCCTGGTCACACCCTTCGCTGTCCCTATTGCCTGTCCTTCTCTGGGGCCCAAGTCCAGGTCCTGTCTTGCTTGGGGCCATGGGACTGTTCTGGGGGTACCTGGGACACTTCAAAGTCATTCAGAGAACCTTTCTCAGGAAGGATCTGTCCAGACCTGCCTGGCCCCAGCCCTCTGACCCGTCTCCGCCCTACTCAGACACTCCCTGGTATGTCCAAAGCTGAGCTCTGCATCTTCCGCCAGGCCTGCTCCTCTCTCAGTCTCAGCAAAGGCGCCTCCAGCCAGCCGGTCACCTGGGCCAGGACCCCGAGATCACTGCTCCTCCCTGCTCTCATCCCATCTCTCGTCCAGTCCTTGCCATCCCTCTGTGACATCCTGGGCATTGTCCACTTCTCACCTTCAGCAGCCTCGGACTTCATCTTCTCCCCCTTGAACCTTGAAAGCAGAGGGCTTCTTGACACCACGCTCTCTGCCTTTAGTCCATGCTCCATGCAGCAGCCAGAGAGGGATCCTACTGGCAGCAAATCCAGCCTCATCGCCCTCCTGCTCAACACTCATCCGTGGCTCCCCATTGCCCTCAGGATAAAGTCAGTTCCTTGGCCTGGCATTCAAGGTGCTTCAGGGTCTGGACCCTGCCAGCCTCACTATCCCATCTCACAATGCCGGTGCACTGAGTGCTGAGCATCCTCCAGCTCCCAGCCTTGGCCCAAGGCATTCCTTCCGCCTGGAATGCCTCCCTCCTTCCTAATCCTTAATTCCTCCACCTTAGTCATCTTGAGAGTCCATGGTAGGAATCCACTTGTACCCAGGGGGAACAGATAAACAAAGTTTTTCTCAGGGTGCATGTGTGTGCTTTGAGAGCCAGTCAATATTATCTATTTATTCACGAACACCTGTCCTTGTTTCAAAAAGGATTTGAAGTGGGCTGTTAAATATTTGTTGAGTGCCGGCCATATGCCGCAAAGCCCCGTGCGTACATGCGCTTACCCACACTCTCCCTTGCAGACACGAGTCCAGGGAGTCACAAGGGCCAGGGCACAGGGCTCCAGGGCTAGGGGATTCAGAGGAGTTGAGAGGAAGGAATGGGGAGCTAGGCGGGTGGGGGACAACAGTGAGAGGGGCATGGCAACAGGCAGAAACAGAGGCAACAGAAGGAGCAAAGGCTGGGAGAAGGGGGAGGACCCAGCTTCCCTCTGTGACCCCTGCCTGCATTTTCCTTTCCTCTTGCCCCGTCAGCCTTCAGACCTGTTCCCCTGCAACATCACTGGATGGGGGACAGAGCGAGGATAGAAACTGTGAGGGCGAGGACTGTGGGAGCCACTTGGGCTCCAGATGCCCCGTGAGAGGGAGCCAGTTCCCCACAGGAGGTGTGCTGGGCTGCATATCTGGCGCTTTGGCCAGACGGGTCATGCTGTGCTGTCTGTTCCCAAAACACATAGATAGGAAGGTACTGACATCAGGCCAGGCCTTGAGATACGGTCTCATGGACCCTTCCCAGCATGCAGGCCTTCTTTCCCAGAAGGCCCGGAAGTCTCATTCCAAATTTGGGAGACAAAAGACTGGGAAAAGTATAAATAACAAGAGTTTCCTCCATATTGGGGGCCCAGAATTTGAAAGACACATTTTCTCTGGGCCTCCACAAAATTTAATAAAATGTAATCCCTGTAGTAGGCTGCAGTTCAGCCTTTGCTTCGGCAGGGTGCTGTGACTGTGTTCAGCTGGCCAGCTTAATAAAGGCTCTTAAATTTAAATTCTGAGTCGGTGGTCTATCTCGCTGAGTGAACCCATAACAGGAGGGAGCCTAGGTTCTCAGCCAGCGGACAGCCCGGGGGCACAGCTCACTCCAGAGTTCCCAGCGCTCTTTGCACCCTCCATTCATCTCCTCTGTCCCTCCCAACCAGTCTGTATGTATCACCACATCCATTTCATCAGGGAGGAAACCAAAGACCAGAGTGCTGGTGACAGCAAGGACTCCATTCCTTTGTCCTCAGAGGCTAAAATCCTTCCTCTATCCCAGGTGCCATATGCTCCTGAATCCTTCGCAGCTGGACACAGCAAGGGGGCTCACGGAGTATGTGTTAGGTTGGCATGAGGGAGGGGTCCCCTCTCTGCACCCTCCAGGCAGAAAGGCACTAATGGCGGGCACTAAAGGCACTTGACCTCCATGGGCTATTTTAGATGCTGGGCCCCTCTGCGTTTCTACCCAGCCCTGGAACCCAGTTGGGCACCAGGAGACCTGGGCTCCTGCCCCAGCTTTGCCATCACTCGCTTGTGACCCTGGTCAAGACCTTGGCCCCTCAGTCTTTTTCTAAGGTGCTGAGCTAGAAGGTTTTAAGGTGCTGAGCTCCTTGATCACTGTGACTTCTGGGTTTCCATGGGATTTGGTTTGTCTGTCTGCAGAGCCTGAGAACAGGATCAGTTCCCATCCCATGCTGCTGGTCACCACCAAGGGGTGCTCTCCAGGCAGTGGAGATGGTGGCCAGGGGTTAAGGATTCTAGTTGTATCTGTTGCAGCCAAAGCTGAGGCTGGCCTGCTCCACTCTCCGCTGACTTCAACACTGAGTGTCTGGGAACTGACCCAGGTTGAGCTGAGGCAGCTGTCAATGCAGCCCTAAAATTAGCCCCAACAGGAATAGGGAGGGGGCACTGGCCCAGGCTTCAGGCTCCCACAGTGCGGGACTGAGCCCACACCTCACTCAAGGCCGGAGAGGTCAGCCAGAGTCCTGGCAGTGAGCCTGCCATGATGCTGGGTGGGAGAATCACAAATGAGTACGGACACATTTCAGGAGGGGGATTGAAGGAAGGCGCCCTCTACCAGTTGCTTGAGCCCTGAAGTGACTCCCAGCCCCCAGCTTGTCAGAGGCCTGGGAAGGACCAGGGAGGAGCCTTGCTATTTATATTCTTCTAGACCAGGGTTGGGGGCCAGCCTGTCCTTCCAAGGCTGAGTTGGATAACCTTATACCTCAGCACCACTGCCAAGCACAGAGGAGGAGACAGGTGGTATAGCAGCCTTCTATGCGAGGGCTGGAGACATGGGGACAGACCCAGGGCCCACCCCCTCCCACTCAGGGATAGCAGCTCTGCCCACATCCCTCCCATCTGCCTTGGTGCTCTGAGGATCTCACTAAATGCAGATTCGGATTCAGAAGGTCTTGGGTGGGGTGTGAGAGAGATTCTTCAAGGTTCTAACAAGGTCCTAGATTGGTCTGAAGACCACACATTGATCATGAATCTTACTTCCTGGCCAGCCTGGGTGGACCCCCAGACCAGACACCCTCTCTTCTGTCCACAGGTAACCCCCACCCCCACCCTAGTAGATCTGGCACAGGTGCATGTGATCTTGGGAGCGTGCGTGCAACTGGGTAGGCATGGATGAGTGCACGAGTAAAGCAGCAGCAAGGATGAGTAGGTGAGGGAGGAGCTGTGCACAGGATTCAGAGGGTGTGCAGAAAGCAGGTGGGGAGAAGGCAGGAGACAAAGGCATGAGTCAGATCAGCCTGGGCTTGACTCCTCACTCCGCCAGGCCGAGCTCTGACTTCCTCTCTGTGAAATGAGTGCATACTAGATGCTTCCTGAGGCTGCTGCTATGAGAAAGAAATGTAATAGTGCATACAAAGTAGCTCGCCCAGGGCAGCCTGACATATGGTAGATGCTCAGGATATGAGCTGGTCCTTTCCTCCGCTCTTGACTGGCCTGCTTGGCCATCTGGGAATGGCGTCTGGCCTGGCTGTTGCAGCCAGTTCACTGGTTAGGAGGAGGCATCTGGGGAAGGCCAGGGACACGCAGGGGCAAGGCCAGTAGGGCGGTGTTGGAGTCACGGCTAAGAGGGCAACCAAAGGAGAGAGACATCCAGGCTCAGGGCCTGGCCCACTGCCCCTCGGGTTGGCCCAGACAGGGGACGCTGAAGACTACAGATGCCCTCAACTCAGGAGAGGCAAACATCCTGTTTTTCAGGGAAACAAACACCCTGTCCCTTGACTCAGCCTTCAGCTATGCCAGGCACATCAGCCCTCATGGTTCTCTGCAGACTGTGCCCACTGGGGGCCAAATCTCCTCTGGGCTGGGCTGGCGATCCGTTAGGCGGTGTCTTTGGAAGTTCCTGGTGACTAATTTTCTCTTCCTCCACCCATGACCCTAACCTTGCTACGGGAGCTGGGGTGTCCCTGACACTGGGTGGCTCCCAGCAGGGGCATCTGTGAGGCATCAGTGGGCAGACCCTTACTTACCAGGCACATTTGCTGCCCGAGTCCCTCCTAGGGTAATGAGCTGCCTCCTGTAGGCCTCTCCAAAAAAGTGGAAAGTTGCCTTAACGGACACTCGTCTCTCCTGGGCCCCAGAGTGAAGGGGCATCAGATGGAACCCCTGGGATACCAAGAAGCAGGTGCCTGGGAATGGAGCACAGGACCCACTGTGGATGAGAGCAGGCTAAAGGTGGGAGACCAGATTATAGCACTGGTGGGTCCAGATAGCTCACTGCATTCACCGTCTTCATTTTCCATATGAGGCTCCTAAGGCCAAAAGAGGGACATCACCAGGCCAGGGTCACCAGGAGAAAGGGCACAACCCACCCCAGGCACTCACCGGTGGCTGGTAGAAGAGCTCCCAGAGGAGGCTGTGAATGACTCAGGTTCTGGCGCCCCCGTGTGGCACAAGGGAAGAAAGACGGGGCTGTGCAGAGGGTTGGGAAACAGGTTCCTTGGTTGGGATGATTCCAATGTATGAAGGCATCCCTCCTGGGTAACAGGAGGAGGGTACCCTCCAGTTACACAGCCCCTGTCCCTGCTAATCACAACACAATATATACCTCCCCCACCGGACCCGGAGCCTCCAAAGAGCAGGATGGGGTCTGATCCATCACCCCCCTCGGGTGTGCCAGGAACGCATTGTGAAGGTTTGAGGAAGTGGTTTGAATTGAATTTACTTCTGTATAAATGGAAGGAAACAGTGTGGAATGTGGGCAAAGATTTATTTATACACAAGAATATTCATCAAATCTATGTCTGGAAAAGCATAAATTATGTTGATAATCATTGAAGTGGGTGATGGCTACAAGGGTTCATTATATTGGGTTCATTATATTATTCAATTCATTTTTGAGTGTTTGAAATGTTTTGAAACAAAGGAGTTAATAGAAAACATAAAGGTCCAACAATAGAAATCTAAATAAATTATGATGCAGCTGTGCGAAGGAATACTGTCTATAGACATGAAAAACGCTCTCATGGAGTTCTTTTGTGTTTAATCATAACAGCTTTATTGACACATAAATCACATAACATATAATTTACCCACTTAAAGTGTACAATTCCATGGTTTTTAGTATATTCACAAAGTTTTGTAACTGTCACCATAATCAATTTTAAAAACAGTTTCTTCACCATCAATGGAAACCATTAGCAGTCCTCATTTGTTCCCAAATCCCCCCCTCCCCACAACCCAGTCCAAAAGTCTACTTTCTGTCTCTAATAGATTAATCTATTTTGGACATTTAATAAAAAATGAAATCATATAGTATGTGGTCTTCTGTGTTTGACTTCTTTCACTTGGCATAACGTTGTCAAGGTTCATCCATGTTATAGCATGTATCAGCACTTCATTCTTTTGTGGCTGAATAATATTCCATTGTATAGATATACCAACATTGTTTAACCATGCATTAGTGCAGGGGTCCTCAAACTACGGCCCGCGGGCCACATGCGGCCCGCCGAAAACATTTATCCGGCCCGCCGGGTGTTTTTGCCGCCGCTGTGTGCATAGGAATTTGTTCATAGTTTTTTTTTAAACTATAGTCCGCCCCTCCAACGGTCTGAGGGACAGTGAACTGGCCCCCTGTTTAAAAAGTTTGAGGACCCCTGCATTAGTTGATGGACATTTGGGTTGTTTTCGTTTGGGGGCTACCTATATATATATAAAACCCTAATATGCAACTAGACCGAACGGCGGAACAACCGACCAACCAGTCACTATGATGTGCGCTGACCACCAGGGGGCACACGCATAACATGGCAGGCATCGGCATTAGGTGGCAGAGCGTGGAACATGTCAGGCATCGGCCGCAGCGGGATGGTGAAGCAGATGAGTGGGGGCGCCAGACCAAGGTGGGGCACCGGCTATCATGAAGCCAACTAAGCACCGGTGTGCAGGACCTTGGGCACGGGGAGTGGGCATCTGGGTGGGGACGGGAGAGGCAGAAGAATCAGGCCACTGGTCCCAGCGTACGGGGTGTCCAGATAAGAACATCATTCTCACTGAGAATCAGGAAAGGCTTCAAGTACCAGTAGGAGACAACCTTGCTGGCTGGGCTCTGAAGCAAGAGGCAGATTTAGACCCATGGAGATGGGGGGTAGGTTGCAGGTTCCAGGTACGTCAGACACAGGCCTGACCTCTGTGCACACCGCCCGCTGGGATTGCAGACGAGGACTCCAGTGTCTCCACAGGCAGAGGCGGTGGCCTGATTTGGGTGCCTGGCCTTGCCCACTGGCTGAAAATGAGTTTCCTAATCTGTAAAATGGCCACGATCACCTCCCTGGAGCATTGAGTGAAATAGGAGCATCAAGTAGCCTCCAGCACAGGCCAGGCCCACAACAGCTGCGTGATTTGCTGCTAGATAGAAAGGAGAGGCCAGGGTGACTCTACGGATGGGATGATGTGGGGGGAGGTTTGAGGAGAGGGAGCCCTCGCTGGGCCTTGAAGGACAGAGGTTGGTTAGGGAAGAGGCTGTCATTTCAGGCAAAAGTAGCTGGGATTCTGAGTCCCCAGCAGGAGGCAAAGGGTTAAAGGAGAGGCCGGACTGGGGGTGGGTGTTGGAGAAGGGGTGCCAAGCCCTTTCACAATAGAGTTACCACATCTTATCTACTTTCACCAGCTAAGCCCAGAGAAGGCAGAACTGGCTCAAGGTCACATAGGGAGATCCAGGCCTCCCAGCCGAGGGCGCGTCTGCAGAAAGTTGTCCCAGCGCTGGGAGGGGTGTGGGGGGGCTGCAGTGGGAAACAGGGGTTTGCGTCTGAGTCCTGTGTGCCTTCCCCTCCCACCTCTCCCACAAGTGGCCCCCCTGGCATCATGGAGTTAGAACAAAGAGGGGAGGCAGTTTTGTTTTCTTCTTTATTCCTCTGTTTTTTCCCAAGCCCTCCACACTGGGCAAGTGCCGCCTTTATCACCATCGTAAGTGTCACATGCTGCTGTAGGTGCTTTTCAAAGAAGTTTCTAAGACAGCTTGCTCAGGCTTTGCAAAAGTCCATGTGACAAAATTCTGCAACTTATTGTCAAATGTATCTGGGAGGGAAAACGTATCCAGGGAGATGAAACAAATGAGGCAAAATGTTAACAGTTGAGGCACCCGAGGAGAAGGACATGTGCATGTAGGCGTGGGTGGTACTACTTTTTCAACTTTTCCATAGATTTGAAAGGTTTAAAAAAGTGCTTGGAAGAAAAGGCAAGGTCGAAAATCATACATACGATGTGAACCCCAAATTAGAAGGAATAACAAAGAAACAAAATCTTTGTGATCTTGAGTTACGCAAAGACTTTATAGATGCAATAACAGAAACATGATCCATAAATGAAAAATACTGATGAACTGGATTTCATCAAAATGAAGAACTTCTGCTCTTTGAAAGACACTGTTAGGAGAATGAAAAGACAAGCTTCAAGTGGGAGAAACTATTGCAGATTACGTATCCAAGAAAGAAATTGTATTCAGAACAACTGTAAAAGGAAAAAAACTATAAAAATATATATAAAGAACTCTGCCCTGGCTGGGTGGGTCAGTTTGACTGACACCAAAAGGTTGAGGGTTTGATCCCCAGTAGGAGTGTGTATGGGAGGCAACCAATCAATGTTTCCCTCTTACATGGTGTTTCTCTTGATGATCCTCTCTTATCATTGATGTTTCTGTCTCTCCCTCTCCCTTCCTGTCTCTGAAATAAATTAAAAATATTTTTTTAAAGGGGGGGAAAATATCCTTGGGTAAGGATTAAGCACACACACACACACACACACACACACAATGAGATGCCACTACACATCTATTAGAACGGCTACAATTTAGAAGACTGACCATATCATGTGTTGGGGAGAATATGGAGCAACTAGAATTCTCACACAGAATGGTGGGAACGTAATATGGTATAACCACTTTGGAAAACAGTTTAGCAATTTTTTTAAAAAAATTAAACAAAAAC
The DNA here is from genome assembly GCF_000147115.1 of Myotis lucifugus. Classification (NCBI taxonomy): domain Eukaryota; kingdom Metazoa; phylum Chordata; class Mammalia; order Chiroptera; family Vespertilionidae; genus Myotis; species Myotis lucifugus. Next base: position 179,280 of record NW_005871186.1, read on the forward strand.
CTACCAATAACCCAGCCATTCCACTTATTGGTATTTACTAAAAAGAAATGAAAGCATATGTCCAAACAAAGACTTGTACTCAAAAATTCAAAAAAATTTTATTTGCAATAACCCCAAACTAGAAATAACCCAAATATCCATCATCAAAAGCATAATCAACAAAAGAAAAAAATACATAGTCCTGGCCAGTAGTCAGGTGGTTAGAGCATCATCCCGATACACCAAGGTTTCGGGTTTGATTCCAGGTCAGGGCATATACAAGAATCAACCAATGAATGCATAAATAGGTAGAGCAACAAATCAATGTCTCTCTCTCTCTCTCTCTCTCTCTCTCTCTCTCTCTCTCAAATCAATCAATAATTAAAAATTTTTAAAGAAAAAATACATAAATTGAACTTCATTAAAATTTAAAAAATGCTTGTGCTTCAAAGAATACAATCAGGAAAATGAAAAAAGCCCAGCTGGTGTGGCTCAGTGGTTGAGCATCAACCTATGAACCAGGAGGTCATGGTTTGATTCCCAGTCAGGGCACATGCCCGGGGTTGTGGGCTCAATTCCCAGTGGAGGGCGAGACGGGGGGCCGGCAAGAGGCAGCCGGTCAGTGATTCTCTCTCATCATTGATGTTTCTATCTCTCTCTCCCTCTCCCTTCCTCTCTAATATCAATAAAAATGTATTTTTTTTTAAAAAAGAAAGAAAATGAAAAGATAATCCACAGAATGGGGGAAAGTATTTGTTAATTATATATTGGATAAAGGGCTTGGTTGTAGAATATAAAAGAACTATTGCAATTCAATAATAAAAAAACAAATAACCCCCTTAAAAATGGACAAAGGAGCCCTGCCGGAGTGGCTCAGTTGGTTGAGCTTCCTCTTGCGTACCGAAAGGTTGCCACTTCAATTCCTAGTCAGGGCACATGCCTGGGTTTCAGGTTCAATCTTCAGTCGGAGCATGTACAGAAGGCAACTGATCAATGTTTCTTTCTCACATCGATGTTTCTCTCCCCATCCCCCTCTCTCTCCTCTCAACATGTCCTCGGATGATATTTTTTAAAAAGGGCAACCCAGCTGGTGTGGCTCAGTGGTTGAACATCGACCTATGAACCAGAAGAACCAGAAGGTCCCGATTCAATTCTGGGTCAGAGCACATGCCCAGGTTGCAGGCTCGATGGGCAGCTGTTCAATGATTCTCTCTCATCATTGATGTTTCTCTCTCTCTCTCCTTCTTCCTTCCTCTCTGAAGTCAATAAAAATATATTTTTAAAAAATAGGCAAAGGATCTAACTAAACATTTTTTCCAAAGAAGATGGACAAATAAACAAAGAGACAAAAATGAACAATAAATACAAGAAAAGATTCTTGACATCATTAGTCATCAAGGAAATGCAAATGAAAACCACATGAGTTATCATATTCTTCCCTGAAGAAAGGCCATAATAAAAAAAAGTCAGATAATTGGCAAGAATGTGTAGAAATCAAGCCTCATAGATTACTGGTTGGAATGTGAAATGGTGCAATTAGTCTGGAAAAAACAGCATAGCAGTTTCTCAGACAGTTAAATGTAGAGTTACCATGACTTAGCAATTCCACTCCTAGGTATCTACCTGGGAGAAATTAAAATGTATGTCCACAAAAAACTTGAACTCAAATGTTTATAGCAGCATCATTCATAATAGCTAAAAAGTAGAAACAACCCAATGTCCATCAACTGATGAGTGGATAAACAAAATGTGTTATATCTATGCAATGCAGTATTTTCTATATATATAAAAGCCTAAGCAACTGGTTGACCAGTCGACCAATCGACCAGTCACTATGACGTGCACTGACCACCAGGGGGCAGACACTCAATGCATAGGATTGGGCTCCCTCCTGTCTGGATCGGGCCTGCAGGGATCAGGCCGAAACTAGCTCTCTGACATCCCTCAAGGGGTCCCAGATTGTGAGAGGGCACAGGCCAGGCTGAGGGACCCCACCGGTGCATGAATCTGTGCACCAGGCATCTAGTTTGACTATAAAAAGGAATGAAGGACTAATACATACTACAACATGGATAAGTCTTGAAAACATTATGCTACATTAAAAAAAAGATTTCATTTATATGAAATGTCCAAAATAGGCAAATATATAGAGAAGGAAATTAGATTTGTGGCTGCTTAGGGCTGAGGAGTAATAGCTAAAGGGTATGGGATTTTATTTTATTTTTTTGAGGTAATGGAAATGTTTTAAAATTGAATGTAGTGATGGTTGTATATATCTGTGCATATACTAAAAACTATTGAACTGTATACTTTAAATGAGTGAATTAAGTGATATGTGAATTCTATCTCAATAGAGATATTATTTAAAAGCATGTATACTCAGAATTTTTTTGTTGTTGTTAATCCTCACCCGAGGATGTTTTTTCCATTGATTTTTAGAGAGTGGAAGGGAGGGGGAGTGGAGAGAGAGAGAAATATCTATGTGAGAGAGTCACATTGTTTGGTTGCCTCCTGCATGCACCCCGACCAGGGCCGGGGATCGAGCCTGCAACTGAGGCATGTGCCCTTGACCAGAATCAAACCCGCGACCCTTCAGTCTGCAGGCTGACGCTCTAACCACTGAGCTAAACAACTAGGGCAGAGTTTTGTTTTGTTTTTATTTGGAAGGAAACATACCAAAATGCCAACAGTGGGTAACTGAAGGTGGTCAGATTACAGATTATTTTCTTTTGTAATTTTTCCTATTTTGGGGAGAAAAAAGTGAGTCACCTGTTCTAGATTTAAAGAGAATGAAGTGACCAATAACCAAATGAAATGAATGAACATCGATCGGATCCTGGATCCCTCGCCACCCCTCCCACAAAATAACTATAAAATACATTTTGGGGAAATTGGGAGAAATATGAAGATAGACTGGATATTAGATGATAGTGTGGAATTATTTATCATTTTCTCAATATTGTGATTATTACTGTGTAGGAAAATGTTCTTAATCTTAGGAGTTGCATGCTCAGGTATGGGTGTCATCATGTGTCATGGTATCTGCAACTTACTTTTAAATGCTTCAGATTTTTAAAAGAGAAAGCAATGAGACAAATAAGACAACTCATTAGTTGTTGAGACTAGGAGAGCATATGGATGCTCATTGTATGCTTTTTCCCCATTGTATTTGAACATTTTCTTTTAAAAAAAAAAAGCAGCACATGGAGAGAAACAAACTTCCTCATTGGGCACACAGTAGAGCCTCTCTGGGCTCAGGGAGGTAGACAGGCGAGGCTGGGAAGTGGGCATCGGGGGCCCAGGATCCAGAGCGGCAAGCGTCCCCTTCTGGAAGGGATGTGCTCAGAGGGATGGGCAATGGAGAGAAGCCTCCGTCACTGACCTCAGCCCATGCCAGCGAGGTGCTAATGAGCGCCTTTATATGCATTTTCTCATTTAATCCTCACCACATCCCAGGAGGTAGGCACCATTGTTATTCCCATTTTACAACTGAGGAAGCTGAGACCAGTTTCAGTAACTGCTTGGAGATCCTTCTCCTGGTCCAAGGGCTGCACCTGGGCTCCCTATTGGCCAGAGAGGTCAGAGGATTGTGTCCGCTAGGATCAGCTGGGGGGCAGCCTGACCTAACCCTGGCCTTGGGGAGGGAGGGAGGCTCCAGGTATCAGGGCCTCCAGTGGGTAACCTGACCCGTGAGGATGGGGTTGGAGTTGTAGACAGGGGCCCTGTACCCACCAGCAAGAGGGCGGGGGGGGGGGGGGGGGGGGACTGTGCGAGCCACACATGCCCAGGGCTGTGACCTTTCTGACCTTATATTGGGCACTTCCTCTTCCCTCTCACTCCTCTCACCCTCCAGCTTATACACAAACACTCATGCCTTTGCACAGGTACGTTCCCTGAGCATGGGATGCCCTTTGTTCACAAGGCAAATTACTATCCTCCTCCAAGACCCAGCTCCAAGTGTCTGGCCCTGGCCCCACCTCCACTTCACCCCTCTCCATTAAATCATAATTGATTCCTTGAAGGTACAGACCTGGCCCAAAAGATAGTCAATATGAGTCTCTCCTCACGGCCCTGTGGTGCTCAGAGGCCCACCCCTGTCCTGGACTTGGTGCTGTCGCAGCCTCCTCATGTTGAGGCCAGAACCCTTCTTTATCCCAGCACCTACCACTGGGTGGCACAGAGGCCCTTCAGTGAGTGAAGGCTGGCCTGGCATGCCACTCCCCGTGGGATTCATGTCCCACTGATGGGGCCCCAGGTGGCGCTGTCAGCCCAGGCAAGACCTGGGGAGCCCCAGGCCCCAGAGCCTGTGGCTCTAGTGCAGCCTGGCACGCGCATAAGGAGCAGATTGTCAAACCCCAAATTCCAGAGCTTCTTTCATTCATCCACGCCTGATTTAAAGCTCAGGATGTCAGGGCTAGATGGACAGTGAGGGACCCCGGGCCAGCAGATGCGGAGAACAGTGATCCTTGCAAGACCACACAGAGGAACCAAGAGGGCCCAGGTCTCCTGAGAGGTCTAGAGACAGTGAGCAACCACCTGGCAACAGTCACTTCACCCAACTCTGCCACTATTGGCTGTATGATAGAACAGCCCCTTTCCCTCTCTGAGTCCAAACCTGCTGCCTCCTGTGGGTACTGAGGGCTGAAGAAATGGCCAGAGTGCTGGGTTCTGGTCCTGGTGAGCAGTGCTGGCTTGTGCCCACCCCCCTGAGCCCCAGAGACCCTGGCTGTGAAATGGGGGGTGGACCCGGGCTGTGAGCTGTAGGAGTCCAGGATACCCAGTAGGCAGGAGAGGCCTGGGTGTGGGGCTGTCACCTTGGCCAAGACAGGCCGCCTCGGGAGTTGCCAGACGGGAAGCATTTTCCGGGAACCGGAAGGTCTGGCAGAGCCCAGGGCCAGGCTGAGCAACCACAATGGACCCTTGTGTGAAGGTTTAGTTTGGACCCACCCGCAGGCCTGGTCCCTGGGCTGGGTGGGCCCTGCTTTCTGATCTGCAGCCAGACCCAGCTCCCAAACAACCCATCCTAGGCTTAGAGACAGGAGTGTGAGGTGGGATCCTAGCCCAGCTCCAGAGTGACACCCACAGGCCGGTCACCAGTGCCTGAATTTCCACCACCAGCCTCCCTGGAATCTACTTACCTAAATAACCTCACAGAAATGAGGAAGCCCATCTCCCCAACCAGACAGGAGCCCCAGGAGGGCAGGGGAAAGCTTCTCCTCAAGCCAACGAAGGGAGCTCAGGACAGACCGCGGGCCAGTCTGGTTCATGTATGATGAAGACCCCTGGCTTGGGAACCTTGGGGGGGACCTTGACTCCTGTCCTGGCCGAGCCTTTATGTCTCCTTCTGCCAAGGAAAGGGCTGGAGGGCTGGTAACACTCATTTGAAGGGACCCAAATGCTGGTGAGGGGACCTTCCAAAGCATCTGGCCCACCCTCTGCCTTGAGAAGGACTCCACCCAAACCAGGCAGGCTCCGCCCATTCTCCTCTCCCCTCCTCCTGCAGGTTCCTGAGCTCTTGCTCCTGGACCCCTGCCTGAGGGTCTGAGCCGCCCTCGGAAGCCCTTTGGACACCCCAGAGGGCTGCACACTGTTTTCCCTTGGTCTTGTATCCATCCAAGGCCTTTTACCCATCACTCCTTGCAGCTCGGGAGCCTGCCTGCCTAATGCTCATCTCAGCAACTGTTGCTGGGATCCTGCCAGGACCAGGCTTCCCAGGGGCACCTCACATCAGCCACATCTGTGGGGTCCAGTCAACTGCCCTAAGCATGAGAGGAGATCATGCATGTGAAGGGGCTGCATGTAAACTGTAAAGCATTGTAACCACTATGAATTGCTAATAGTTACAAGATGGACATTTTTTTTTAAAAAAAGCAAAACCCCATACTTGGATCAAATTTTAAAAGGCTTAGGGTCTGAGATAATAGGAACACAATGATATGGCCAGCACAAAGGTGGACTTGATGGCTGGCTACCTTAGCAGAGGCATAAAGCCTAGAGTGTGGGAGGTGACCAACCGTTTCTCAGGAATGGCTTCGGCACTGATGGCCCTGCCCAAGTAGTTTTAGACCCAGAGCATGGAAGATGCAGAGTCACTGTCCTCCCAGCTTAATAGGGCCACCGGGGACCACACGAAAGCTGGCTTTGGGCCCTAAGGGAGACCATGGGAATGTCCCAGGAGGCTGGCCTCAGCTCAGAGTGAGAACGGCAGTCCCAGCAGAAGGGAGGGGCTGCTCTAGAGACAGGTAGTGAGGGTGACAGCAGGGTTGGATGAGCCCAGTTGGGAAGTCTGTGGAGAGGAGTCCTCTCCTGGTGGGAGCCCCTCCATGTTAGAACTGTGGGAGAGTCTGAATTCCTGAATCAGTCTAAGAATCTGAGCCTCTGAGGCCAACGGTGCCTTGGCCTGAAGCCACTTGGTAGTGAGTATCTCAGCAACACCAGAGTCGTGACATCAGCTCTGTTTGTTTTGTGTGGCTTTGTTGCAGGGTGTGGATCAATGCACCTTCTAAAGAAACCTGTCTGCGGGAGGCCAGGTCCTGTTGTCCCAAGGTCATCTCTGTTGATCTTTGTCACTGGCACAACTGGGTAGCTAGGAGACTGGGCAGTGCCTGGAGTTTGCCCCTGGCTTCCCCTCCCCCCATGTCCTTGCATTGCCAGCCCTGGGTCCCAAACCCAACCTAGCCTGGGTAAGGACAAGAGCACAGGCTTTGGAAGTGGACAGAACTGGGCTTGAGTTTCTGCACTGCCATCTACCAGCTGTGTGGCCTTGGGCAAGTCGCTTTGCCTCTCTGAACCTCTGTTCTCTAATTTGTTAAACATGTATGTGAAAACTGCCTCCAAGGTTGTGGAGATTGGAAAGAATGTGTGTCAAGGACCTGGTACATGATAGATACTCAGTCAATGTGAGCTCCTTCCTCCTTGCACTTTCCTCTCCATGGGAGACATTGGTGCAGTGAGAAGCCCTGGGCTGGGGTCAGGACACCTGATCTGGTGGGTGGGTTTTGTTGCTCACTGGCTGCCTGACCTCAGGCAAGTCCCTGTCCCTCTCTGATACTCATTACATTATTTGAGAAACTAGAGGCCTGGTGCACAAATTCATGCATGGGTGGGGTCCAGCCGGCCCACCCCGATGGGGGCCAATCAGGGGCAGGACTGGCAGGGGGGAGGGGATGCAGGAGGTTGGCCGGCCAGCCCCCACCCCAATCAGGGTGGGGGTGGCTGATCAGGAATGGGGCCAGTGTGGGGGAAGGGCCGTGGGCAATTAGGGGGAGCTGTTCGGGGCCAGATTGGGCCAGTTGGCCTCCGCAGAGCGCATCATAGCGACCAGTCGTTCCCGTCATTCCGCCGTTTGGTCGCTGTTGTTGTTGTTTTTGTTGTTGTTTTTTGTTTTTATTGTCTAAAGTTTTACATGTCTCCTTTTTCTCCAATTGGTCCCCCTCCCCCTCCCCAAGTCATTCCCACCCTGGGCAAGCCCCCACCACCCCAGTGTCTGTGTCCATTGGTTATGCTAATAATGGGTTTATATATAGAGAGAGATAAGACAGGGGCACCAGACGGTCTCTCTGGGGGCTCTTCCCTTTCCCCAGCCCCAGAGAGAGAGCACTGCCTGCTGGGTTTGACTTGCCTGAGCATAGGAGGAAAATGCTCTGCCCAGGAGGCAGGACCCTAGGAAAGCTGGACCCTGTCCTGACATGCCCTCTTCCCTCCAGACCTTGGCCTTCCCTTCAGTGTAATGGATTGGCTGCCATGGGCTCCTTTAGTCCCCTTGGATCTGACGACCCAGGATCCAGTGATCCCCACGGGGTCAGGGCGAGGCCCAGGCAGGCCCTCTGTCTGTGGGCGCCCCTTTCATCCACCCTCCTGTAGCAATAATCTCAGGTCCTGTGTTCTTCGTGGTAGAATCCACCTGCATCCAGCCTCGTGGTCTTTCCTTCCACATGTCATCTAAGACGCTGAGAGCGACTGAGACTCCTCCCCCACTGTTCCCTTCTCAGTGCTCAGCGTCTCATGTGCCTCCAAGTCTCACTAGCCACCTTTCCTGAAATCATGGGGTTTCTGCCAATAGGGCCTTATCTCGATGCCTTCCTACTCATCTCACAAGAATAAAAAGAATGTCGCTTGAGAAAAGGTCCCCAAGTACTTGGGCACACAGCACTCTGCCTGCATTCCCACTGTCACCGAGACAGCCCTTTCCCTGAAGCGCTGCAGAAATTCATGTTCCAGAGGACTTTAGCCCTTTGCATGTCCTTGGAGAAGTAGCCAGAACACTTGAGAGAGTCCTGCACTTTGGTGTCACGAGCCCTAGCATGTGAGCTGAGAACAGGCCTGCTGGGTTGGTCTGAGTCCAGACAGCTGGCAAATGGCAAGTTCACAGAATCACACCCATTTTGTGGGCTATAAAGATAGGTCACCTGGAATAGTGAGAGGCACTCAGACCTGCTGGGAGCCAACCACGGGGCCCTGCCCAGATACAGCCCTCCAGCAGGAAGAGGGCTGCCCATGTGGGAGGCCTGGTTCACCCTGCTGGGCCCCTGGCAGGACCCTGCTGCTTCCTGGACCTGGGTCTCCTCCTGGAGGGGCAGCCAGAGGTAGAACTCAGGGCTATCCTTCCCGCTGGGACGGCTGTCTGTGTTGGCTGCCCTGCCACCAAGTTGGCGAGGTCTGGCTAGGGAGTCCCCCGTGCTCCCTGCCCTGAGGCTGGGGGCCTCCTCTGGCCACCTGCAGGCCTAAGCCCTGTTTCTCATGGACTAGCTGACCACACTGTACAGGGCAGACAGCATTGGCCCCAGCCCGAGTGCTCCTAGGAAAGGGCATTGGGTCAGCTTCATCCCCATGGCCTATTTTAGGGCTTGGCACAAACAGATGCTAAATCTTTCTCCCATCTCTGCCCTGTGTGGAGTCCTCCCAGCACTGACCCATACAGACCCTAGCAGGGACCTCCTTCCAGTGGATACAAAGAGGCCTTGGAGTGAGCAGTCCTGAGCTGCAAATGATGAAATGCTAATGTTAGCATTGGGGCAGGTCCTAGGGGAAATAGGCGCCATGGACTGGAAGGTAAAGAGCCCTGTGGGGTCCCCTGCTTAATCCCTCTGCTATGGCCTCAATTCACTCTCTGCCTGGATCCTGGACTCCGGGCCACCCAGAAAGACTACCTGTGAACTGCCCGATTTCTAAGTCGTCCATCTCAGTGTCAGCCTCAGCTCCTCCCTATTTTCTCCGATACCCTCTTCATCCCTCTCTCCCTGGAGACCCTCCTGGCTCCAAAGTCCACTGACTGTGGGCACAGAGGTGACGGTTCCTCGCCGAGTTTTCCAGCACTCCCAGTTTTTCCTGCTTATTAGCTCACCTGGCCCCAGAGTTATTGGTGCTGTTTGTCTTTTCTGTCTCAGGAGGCTGCTCTGAGAGAATGGAATACCAGTCTCTGCAGCCTCAGTCTCATCATCTCTAAAATGGGGATAGTGATCCCTCCCCTCCCAGGTGAATGTGAGGATTAAATAAAATCAGTCTGGTCAGCACCTGGTACAGAGTCACTCCAGTTGTCCACACATGGCAGGAGGTAAGGCAGAAACCAATCTGCACCAAAGATGCAGGCCCGCAGCGCTGGGGTTCTCAGCCCTGTAGAAAAGTTCCACTAAGCAGCTGAACACCTCACCTCGCCTCACCTCCTAGGCACAGGGAGGAGCGGCCCAGGGAGATGGGAGGCCAAGGGGAGAGGGCGGGCACCTTCCAACATCTCCAGGTGTGGGCGGAGCGAAGATCGCTACCCTCCGCTGGGCACTAGTTATGTGCCCAGCCCTCTGCTAAGTGCAGCACAGACTCCACCTCCTCCATGCGTGCCTAGTTCATGGGATCTTGGAGGAGCTGAGGCTGGCACTTGGCTCTGTCCACGGGCCCCACGCTGAACCAGTGATACCACCACCGAGGCAGATGAGTGCTTATTTGTATCCCAGGTGTGTTGCTCTTCCACACAGTAGACATGATCCTATACCACGCGAAACTGATTCTTTTTAAAAGTCAGTTTTAAAATTTAATTTTAAACTGTTTAAGATTAATTTTTGAATACTTTTTTCTTTTGTCCTTTTTAAATTTCTTATTTTGGAATAATTTTAAATTTGTAGAAAAGATGCAAAAATAGTACAGAGAGATCCCGTATACACCTTATCCAGTTTCCCCCTATTGGTAATATCTTCCGTTCCTAAGGTACATTTATCACAAGGAAGAAATTGATATTGGTAAGTATGATTAACTACACTCCAGGCTTTAATTGGGTTTCACCATTTTTTGGCTTCTTTTCTCTGTATGCCCCCGCCCCCCCAGTAGTATCCTCCTCTGTCCCAGGATCCCACCCAGGGCACCACATCACTTTTAGTCATCATGTCTCCCTACTCTGGTCTATAACAAGAAAAACTGACTTCTTAACTGATGATTTTCATATGGGAAGCAGGAGAGGATTTTTTTTTGCGGCTTTCTTCAATTTCACTTTCACAATTTCACTTCACAAAATCCCCATTAAACATGGCTTTGTTCCCTGAGGCAGCCCACTTATGGTGACACCCCTTCCAGCCTTCAGGCCCCGGACTCCCCTCAAGAGTTCTCACCCATCTATGTCCCCGCTCCCCCTACCCCCCACCCCTTTCTTACTGCAGGGATATTTCATTCTGCCCTGCTTCTCCTACTCACCATTTAACCTTGTCTTTAAGTATGCCAATGGCTATTATTCTGGGAATTATAAAACACCTAAAATTTTAGTTTTAGCCCTACTTCCCTCCCAGGGCAGAAACGTTATGCTGTTAGAAGAGTGAATGGGGAAAATCCCTAGTGCAACATTCCCCCAAATTCATCCTCTCTTCCCTCTTTTCTGTAGTTCCCACATCCCTTTGGGGAATCCTGTGGTTCCAGGGATGACATCTCTAGGGGTGGAAATATGACCAATCAGCACATTCCATCCCTTGGCCACATTGATTGGTTCAGAAATGGCCTTGTCACCCAGGTGGTCCAATCAGAGTGAATCTTGGGACTTTTGTGGGGATTCTGGTTGACAGATGCTGTCATGCTCAGGTTGGTGGGATGCCCCCTCCGGAGATAAGAGGCCAGTGGCCATTTTTCACTGCAGCTGGTTATTACAGAGTTTCAACATGTTGAGGTAGACACATGATGCAATTCTGGGTCTTTTTTCTCTCCCTAGTCACTCCTTTAGTATTTCCTCTTTTTAAACATCATAGGTAGAGTTCATATAACTTTCTGGTCTTGATCAGTTATCAAAACTTAGACCAGTCTAGTTTAAAACTTCAATCTCCTATCCAATCGATAACAATCCTCCCACCCCACCCAGGTTAGAGTTGTGACCAGGGGGGCTTGGTGTGGGATGGACCATGGTATGTCCACAACACACTCTGCTCTCTTTTCTGGTCACTGATTCCTGGGATGGGGAGGAAACTTGGCGAGATCCCCTGCCGCCCAACTTCACTCTGCAGTGGACAGTGGACAGGGGTCCCTGGCCTGACTCTGGTTCTGTCCACCTCGGTGGCCTCTGTGATGTATTGGTCTCCACACGGGATTTGTATAGTTTCTTGGGTGCTGTTAAGCTCTACCTGGGCCCCCTCATTGCCAAGGACTCCTACAGCTAGGGCCCGCCTGGCCTTCCTTTGTCCCTACCATCTGTCTATCCCCAGCCCCTCTCCAAGTTGAGGGTCCCACTGCTTGGCCCTCTGGTTCCTGCCCCTCCTCTAACCGCATGTTCTTTCACATGGAGCCATGGGAAGTATGAGGAACTGAGAGGGGTAAGTGTGTGAGCCCAGCCCATTTTCCTCCCAGGCCCACCGTATCCTGGTCCTGACAAACTCGCTGACAAGGGCCCTTCCTTGGGCCTCCTACCTACTCTCTGGCCCACTCTCTATGTTCACTAACACCCTTGGTCTCACAGGAACATGGCCCAGGTGCTCTGTGCCCAGAGCCCTGCCTCTCCACCACCGTTTATTCCAGCAGCAGCACCAGGATGAGCCTGCAGGGTTCTAGCTCAGCGAGTGCCCAGTGGAGCAGCGCCTCTCCTTCTGCAGGCACCCCCATGCTCTTCAAGGAGCCTCTCGGGTGCCTCCACTCTCTCTCCCCACCCCCATAAACACACACTTAGCCAATATATATATTTAATTGATTTCAGAGAAGAAGGGACAGGGAGAAAGAGTTAGAAACATTAATGATGAGAATCATTGCTTGGCTGCCTCCTGCATGCCCCCAACGGGGGATTGAGTCCCCAACCCATGACCAGGAATCCAACCATGACTTCCTGGTTCATGGGTTGACGCTCAACTACTGAGCCACAACGGCCGGACTCACACACACTTAGCTTTGATGGGGAAGAGAAACAGGGTGATTTGGAGCCATTATTGGTTGAAATGTGGAGGCACTGGCATTAAAAGGGGCCTGGACAGCTGTTAGAATTTTCATCTGGAATCTTCTCTCTCACTCCCTCTGCCCTCAGAGACAAGCTCAGCCCCCAGCACTAGGTAGGTCCCTGTGTGCCTCAGCTCCAAGCTCCCCATCGCCTCCTATTAAGGGGAAAAAAGATGCATTTATTGAGCTTCCTAGAGATACATCTGCCACAAGATGGCCTTGCTGGTCATGGTGAAAATAATGCTGGAGTGTTTCAAATTCACGAATCCTTGGCATTTGTTAGTTCGCCCTTCAATCTCACCATTAAGTATGGGAACCCTCAGGTGCCAGCAATTGTTGATCCTCCCGGGTAGCAGACTCTCCCCAGTGGAAAAGAGGATGCCCAGCTCTTTAGCCTGAGCTTCAGGCTGGCTCTGGAAAACTTTCTATTAGTTGCTGGCCTCCTGCCCGCCCCAGCCCATGCCTCCTGCCAGGGACTCAGACTCAAGAAACTGAGTGTATCTGCATCCCTTCTGCCTCCACAGTGGGTACTGGCTCCTCTTCTTCTCTGAGGACTGTTCCACTCACCGTCCCCACTTCCTCCTCCCACGTAGTTAACAGGGAGAATTTCAGGAACACTATCAGCCAGGGTACCAACAAGCAACAGATGGCCCACTCAACTGAAAATGGAAGGAGGTGGTTTTATTTATAAAAGGACTATTTACAAAGTGTAGGGGAATCTCAAGTGCAATAATCTGGAGCTCGTAGCAGCAGGGATGTCACCACCTCTAGGCCTGAATGGCCAAGGGTTGGGGGGGGCGGGGGGGGGGAAGGGAGCAGAGCAGTTACTGGAACCTGGAATGACAAAGAGTCATGTGGAGTCCGCCTCTGAGTGGAGCAGTGACCTTTAGCTGAGGGACAGAGCCAGCCACCACCAGAAGGGAGCCAAGGGAATAAATACCCTGACCTCACCTCATCCCTTCCTCTCCGGTCTTCAGCTGGGACTCTCCATTGGCCAAACCCAACCTGAAGCCAGAAGCACTTAGTTAATCCCGTTAAATAAGTCTACAATGGCCAGCTTCCTAGGACAGGGAACCCAGTCCCTGGGGAATTCTGCTTTTTCTCAGTAAGGTTTCCCCGTCAGCTGCCCCCATGGTTGTCTGTTCTAGTAGGGCCAGGTTCTCCGAGCTGCGCTCAAGCACATCTTGTCCTAGGGCTCATGGCGCATAGCGCTGGTCTCGGAGCACTCATCTCCTTCCTGTTATCTCTAGGTCCTGTGAATCCTGGCACCTCCCCTCATCCCTGCATATCCCTTTAAGTGGCACTGGCCATTCTTGCACACGTTCGTTCAGCTTTGAATTCTTGTTTGATTCCTACTGCCAGAGCCTAAAACGTCTTGGTTTCCTACCATTTCTCCCCGTCTCTCTTAGCACCCTCCTGTAACATTTCAGTGGGAAGCTCTAATCACCTCATCTCTTGTTCCCGGGGCTACCCTTCCGGCAACCATCTCTCCTTTCTGGTAGCACTTGGCCTTGACCAGAGGTTTCAGTGCTGCCTGGTAGCCAGCTCCACAGCAGCAGCCACAGCTCCAGGAAATCCTGTCGCTGAAGCTGAGGCTGAAAGGGGAAGGAGTGGGGGCCCAAATCAGCCGAGGGTATCTGCCCCAGCCCACCTCACCCCTTCCTCCTGCAGGCACTCTAGTTCCTTAATAAATCATGTGTCCCTTCAAGGCTGAATTAAGCATCAATTCCCAGCCTGGGGTCACATAAGGAAGTCCGGGTATGTTGTTTGTTTGTTGTTTTTTACATCAGTCTCCTGAGCTGACTTCACAGGGTGTGTGTCTCCATTTTCACCGACTGCTGTTTGCCATTCCCATTTCTGGCATCAGCGCCTTGATTTCCTTTGGGAGATTGTCCTGCCCGCGCTCTCCGTTCTGGGAGTTTCTGTGTGGCTGACCCACCCTCCCAACGCCAAGGCTGCACAAATAGCCAGTCAGTCCCGTGAGACTTGGTCCTGGAACTTTCCCCAGAAACTCCTGGGAAGGTAAGCTCTTTCCAGTAGGGCTGATGATGTCAGCACGGAGCTCTTGGAGGCCATATTACTCCCTCGTCTCTGGTTCCTGGGGCTTTGTGTCAGCCCACCCTGAGGTCTCAGCAAGTCCAAAGGGAGAGAAAGCTGAGAGAGAAGCTGACACCAATTCTTGGTGACTTGACTTGTGTGCCTGGAGCCAGCCATTCCTGAAGCTGGTAGATCTACTCCTGGACTTCACATTTACATGAGCCAATAATTCTGCCCTCCCCTCTCATGTTTTGGGGTTTTGTTTGATTTGCTTAACACATTAGCGATGAATTTCCATGACTTGCTATCAAAAAGATCCTGATTAACACAGCTAAAAATAAATCCCATTCTTGGTCAGGCCAGAAGGCTAACCTCGCAGCCACAACTTCCCTCTGGCATTGAGACAGATTCCATGGCCAGCTCTGCCTGGGCTAGATCAGCCTGCACTGGGATTTTGGCAGTGATGGGAGAGAGGTTTTTTTTGTTTTGTTTTGTTTTAATTGTGGCAAGAACACTTAACATGAGATTTACCCTCTTAAGAAATTTTCAAATGCACAACACTAGAGGTACAATGTGGTATGTTTGGTTCTTTACTTAGGGTAATGATTGAAACCCAGATTCAGCTGAGAATTGAACTTCTCATCAAAAACCCTGGGCAAGGTCCCAAGATGCAATTCAGGTGTGTTTGCCCTCCCACCACAGCCTCCACTCACTTCCCTCTCCGAGGAGCACTTACTTCTCTTTACCGTCACCACAAGGCCTTAGTGAGAAATGGCCATTGTATTGCATGTTTTTATCTAGAGATGGAATTGGGTTTCACATCAAATAGCCCACAGCCGTTCTCTCTTCCCTGAAGTGACCTCCGGCCTCTCTCCTCTCCAGAGCCTCCTCTACCCCACTTTTTTGCCCCCATTTTTTTGCAGCACAAATAGCTCAGGGCTTCTCCTCTTGCTTACTCATGCGGTAAGGCATGGCATGTGGTAAGGCTGTAATCTAGCGTAGGAAGGGCCATCACCCTGAAGGAGACTTTGTTAGCAAACCAAACACCCTCGAGCTACCTGGATGTAGCTTCCTTAGAAGGCATGTGGGAAGGAAAGTTATAAATTTTCTGAAACAACTAATTTTTGCCCCTGTCATGTGATGTTAATTCTTCAGAATCAAATATATACCCCACTACTAAAGCACCCTCTCACTAGAGATCAGTTTCTGCAAGTTACCCAGCGTCCTTTTAAGAAATTGTTTTTCTGCTCATGTCTCTGTCACTTGCTCCCACAACCTGACTGAGGCAGTGGATCACTTCCTCCCCCCGCCCCCCCCCCCCCCTCCGCTTTCTCATGACCTGTACTGACTCCAGCACCTACCCACTTCCTTCTCTCTGTCCTCCTGCCTCATCTCCGCGAATGGCTTAGCTCCCTCCTCAGATCTCACAGCAGAAATGGCTGGCCGGCCCAATCCCTGTTGTCCCCGTTTGGGCAAAGCTTTGTGTCAGCCCACCCTGACTTCTCAGCAAGTCCATGGGCCAGTTGCCCTTGGGGACCCAACTATAGCCAAGGGAGGTGGGGGCATGTGGAACAGGGGGAAAGGAGACCCCTGCAGAAAAATGGCAGGCGTCACAGAAACTCTGGGGCTTGGTCTGTTCAGAGCTGAAGGTGACTGTTCCCTTACCTCAGAGCTGTTCACATCACACTTGGAATGAGCCCTCCCATTCCAATCCCCAAACCAGGAGAGACCCTGGACGGAGTGAGGCCTGGCTGACCAGAAGAGCGAGACTGGAACTGGGAACAAGCCCAGAGGGCCAGGTGAGGGAAGCGGGGAGGCCAGAGGACATACTCTTTAGCTTGACCTGCTGACAAGGGGAGCTGAATTGTTCTGGGTGGCGTGGAAGGCAGCACCAGAAGCAGATATGAATGTCACAAGGGGGATGAGAAATATTTTCTCACAGCCAGAGCCGTCCCACAACGGTCCAGGCAGCCTTTGAAGATGGTGAACTCTCCATTGTTAGAGTTTTCAATAAAGCCTGGGTGACTATTTGGCAAAGTTACAATGGAGAGGATTCCTACAACATTGAATTGGCTGAAGCAGATGGACTTTGAGGTCTTTTCCAGTACTGAACTTTGATTTTTGAAATAGTTGAGTGAATTAAGACTGAATGACTACTTAGTACTTTGTTGGTTGAATTAAGGTTGATTTGTTAAAGAAAGTGAATGAATGAATGAAATTAACTGGTTGCTCCAATAAATACAAGATGTTTGAGTGAATGAAGATTGGTTCATTTATTGATTAGTTGAATGAAGATTGATGGGTTGGTTGCAAGAATGATTTTGAAATATAGGGTGTAGATGAATAGAAAGGTTGAATAAAGGTTTGATGACTGATAGGATTCAGTCTGTTGGTTCCTGCTCTATTCTCTTATCTTGCCCTTTATCCTGTTTGTCTTTTTTTTTCCTTCCAAATGTATTTAAAAAAGAAATGCTTCCATTTGTGTACTAAGTATGGAAAACATTGCAGCCTAAAGATTACTTTTGCACAAATCAGAATTTCACCTTAGGCAAATTTGGTTGCCGAGGCACGTGCCCATGGTGACTGGTCTTACCTGCTTCAGGACTGATAGGAGATTTGAATTTTTATCATCTTGGCCAGGGGAGTGGAACTGAAGGTCACAGCTGGAGCTGGCTCTGAGTCCTGGGCCTCATCTGGGCCTCCTCATGTGTAGGCAGAAAATGCTATCTTCTCTGTGGTTTAGCCTATTTGGCAAGAAAATATTTTCCCAAACTTTCTTTCAAGATGCCTAAAATTCCACCGATTGAATCACACCTTCTTTGCACAACAGAGCCAAAAGACTGTTGAGGGGATACATTCCAACAACCTATTGTTCAAATTGTTGTGTTTTGGAGTAAAATGTGAGTGGAATCAGGGGTGGGATGTCTGTGACGCTAGATTAACCAAATATTGCCATCAACTCCTTAGGTCAGTTTGGTCTGTCAGCTGGGCTTAGTGTCTCTAAAGAGGATAGGAGGGATCTGGGCACAGGCTCGATGAGTTTGTTTGTTTTTAAATATATATTTTATTGATTTTTTACAGAGAGGAAAGGAGAGGGATAGAGAGTTAGAAACATCGATGAGAGAGAAACATCGATCAGCTGCCTCCTGCACACCCCTACTGGGGATGTGCCCGCAACCAAGGTACATGCCCTTGACTGGAATCAAACTCAGGACCCTTCAGTCCGCAGGCCAACGCTCTATCCACTGAGCCAAACTGGTCAGGGCAAGGCTGGATAAGTTTTGATAGGTAGTGTGAGCAGGAAATAACCTGAGCACTTGAGTGCTATCCTGGGCTGTAGACCTAGGGAGGGGCATGACGGGATCCTGAAGATGAGGGGCAGCAGGGGAGCTCTTGCAGGGCACTCAAGAAGGATTCGCAGGGAATTGAAGATCCAGAGATTTCCCCTCCCCTTTCCCAGGGTTGTCTTGAGCTGGCTTGGGTGCCAAAAGGGATAATGCACTTGTCTCCCCCTCACCATGACCCAACTCTGGAAGCTGGAAAACTTGAGAACTGCATGTAGCTGGGTGTGGTCACCCCACCAGCTTAGGGTACAAAGTATGCTCACATATTTCCTCTATTAATTGAATTAATTTGAATTCCCACATGATCTTATCAAGAGGAAGTCCAAACTGCCCCTCTGGAGGCCTTTTCTTCCACCTCCCATAACTGCTCAAAATCCTTGGGGATTAGCTTATTTCAACTGCTGAGCACCAGCCTTGTTCCACCTCCCTGCTCAGAGCCCCAGCAGCCACGAACGCATGACTCCAAAGTCTCAGCACTCATCTACACTCCTGAACTCAGGCAATTTTCTCCAGGAGGAGAGTCCAAAGGGACTCCTGGGTCCTCAGTTGCAGAATTAAGCCTGGTCACCAGTTCAAGACCCTTTTCCCACACCATTGAGCTCCCCTTGGGGACCCAGTGGTCCTTTCCCACTAACTAGTGGAGCTCACTGGGGATGTTATTTCACAAGGGAAGGGTCTAGGTCTTCTTCCATTTGTACCCTGGGAGCTCCTTTGTGTCCTGCAAGTATGTTGCCTTCTCCCCCAGCTCTGCATCCCATTGATCTTGGGCGAGGCAGCCTTTGTCAGGGGTCCTGTTTTGTTCTGCCAAGGCCTATATAAATCTGATACCCTCAAGTCACTTGAGAGGGCCTCCCCCAAGGTGGCCATCTAAGTCCTCCCCTAAGGACAATGAATGAGAAGCTTCCTGCTACTGTTACGCTAGGCCTCCTCCAGTTAGTGCCCCAGAAGGAAAGTGACATCAGTGACCATGAGCCAGGAACATTTTATACTGTGCTTCCAAGTCTCTCAGAAAGACCTCAGGGACCTCTGGGTGGGGCAGGACAGGGAAGAGGAAACCAAGAGAAAGTACCCTCACACATGAGCACCCTGCCCCTCCCCTCCGCACACACACACACACATCCCTCACCAGCCCCTCTCTCCTCCAGTTAACTACTGCCAACTTCTCACCCAGACTTCATGTAGCCCTTGGGTAACTTTTCTTCTTATGAAAGAACTCTGAAGCTAAAGCATGTTTTTGTTTTTAAATCCAGGCCAAGTGTGACTCGGTTGGGTGTCGTCCCGGGCACTGAGGGGTTGCCATTTCAATTCTGGGTCAGGGCACATACCCGGGTTGCGGCTCGATCCTCGGTGGTGTGTGTGTGTGTGTGTGTGTGTGTGTGGCAGCTGATGGATGCTTCTCTCTCTCTCCCACCCTCTTTCTCTAAAAACCAAAAATAATCTTTTAATAAAAAATCCAGGCCAACCACAGTAAAATACCACTTCACACTTATTAGGATGGTTATTATCTATCTATCTATATAAAGCTAATATGCAAAGTGTCCCCTCGGGAGTTCGACTGGGAGACTGGGAGTTTGATCACTTGTTATGATGTGCACTGACCACCAGGGGGCGTCACGGAATGAAGGAAGGCCCTGGCCGGCAGCCGGAAGGCCCTGATTGGCCCTGATTGCCGGCCAGGCCTACCCATGCACGAATTTTGTGCACCAGACCTCAGTTGTAAAATAATAAAAAGGAAATAATAAGTGTCTGTAGCCTGTGTCACTAGGAAAAATGGAACTCTTGTGCATTGCTGGTGGGAATGTGAAATGGTGCAGCCACTATAAAAACAGCTTAGTGGTTCCTCAAAAAATTAAACATAGAATTATCATATGATCCAGCAATTTCACATCTAGGTATATACCCAATAGAATTGAAAGCAGAGATTCAAACAGATATTTATATACCCATGTTCATATCAGCATTATTCACAGTAGCCAAAAGGTAGAAACTACCCAAATATCCATAAACAGATGAATGGATAAATACAATGTAGTATTTCCATATATGAAATACTATTCAACCTTGTTAAAATATATATTTTTATTGATTTCAGAGAGGAAGGGAGAAAGAGAGAGAGACAGAAACATCAATTGGCTGCCTTCTGCATGCTGCTACTTGGGCTTAAGTCCGCAACCTAGACTTGTGTTCTGACTGGGAATCGAACTGTGACCTTCTGGTTCACAGGTTGAAGCTCAACCACTGAGTCACACATTCCAGGTAACTATTCAGCCTTAAAAAGGAATGAAGTTCTGTCACATACTACAACATGGATGAACCTTAAAAACATTATGCTAAATTAAATAAGCCAGATCAAAAAAAGGGGAGGGGCAAATATTAGATGATTCTGCTTACATGAAGTGCCTGGAGTAGGCAAATTCAGAGACAGAAAGTAGAATAAGAGGGTACCAGAGACTAGGGGGAGAAGGAATGGGGAGTTATTGTCACTGTTTCTGTTTGGGATGATGGGAAAATTTTAGAAATAGATAATGGTGATGGTTGCACAACATTGTGAATGTACTTAATGCCACTGAATTGTACACCTGGAAATAATTAAAATAGTAAATTTTATATCTCTCTATATATTTTTTACTATAAAACAAAACATATCCTGGCCAACCTTCTCTGCTTAGAACAAAAATTTGGTAGCCCTGCCTGAGCTCAAAGGCCCTCCCTGTCCAAAAGCGTGATTTCTGAAGGCACCAAAACAGTTCCATCAGCTTTACTTGGGCAGTGGTACTTCTTTCTCACTCAGTGGCTGTGAGATTAGTGGAATGAGAGATATGGGAGCACCCAGCCAGAACCCCGCACACAGGAGAGATTTCTTCCACTTCATCCTGTCTACACACTGTCCTGACTGGAGGGGCCCTTAGATTTTACAGAGCTCACTTCTTCATTGTACAAATGGGGAAACTAAGGCCTAGAGAGGAGGCATGACTGCCCAAAGCCATGGCCCAGTGCCCCCTCCCTGGGTTGGGGTGCTGAGAATTGATCACCTTGATGATGGGCAGTGTTTCTCTGGGAGGTGAGGATCTATGACCTCTCGACTCTGAAGGCTCCTCAGCTGGGCCAGGGTGGGGACCAAGTCACTGAAAGCGCGAATGATCCCACACCCAGGTGAAGAGGCAGCCACCTCCACCTAGGTGTGGTGGAGACACCCACCTACCCACCAAGCATTTCCCTACCCATACTCCTCCATTCTGCCCTCTCCTTCCACTTGGCAGTGCCCCCACTCACTTCTCTAGCTGATTCCCAGGAGACCCCTTCAGGTACAGGATGGCAAGACAAATTGATGGGTCAGGACAGGAAGGCACCCAGATTAGTATATCCAGTTCACAAACTGTCAAGTGCCGGCAAAGTCTGCCCGAACTGGTGAACATAGACTTGGAGGGCAGGTATGTCTGGGGCCCAAGGTCACCAAGGCCTATAGGACAGGCACTTCCTCCTACTTCAGCTGCTCTTCCAGGCCTAAAATTCCCTGGCCAAGGGACAGAGCTTCAAACCTTTTCCCAGAAAGAGAGAGAGGTTTAATGGAGCCCTACTCCAAGCCCCAGCAAGTTTACACTACAGCAATTCTGATGCAAAGCAGTGCCCAGCACAGAGCTGATTCAGAAAAGTTTTGTTAAAGTACAAAGCTCTTAGAGTGACATCTCCACAGAGTCTAAACTCACGTAGGCAGCAGGGATTCTGGAGAGAGGGAAGGAGAGAGGGAGGGACAGAAAACATTTACAGTGGATCAGTGCAGAGACAGAGATCAATACAGTCCACAGGGTGGGATGAGGCCTGCCCCTGCATGGGGTGAGGGATCTGGGAGGGCTTTCTGACAATCTAGTTGATCTATGGGCAGGCCCAAGGGGTAGGAGTTGGAGGAAGGTGGTCCAGTCAGAGTGGTAGCTCTGGCACTGCCTGGGGGCCCCTGTGCCCTGAGGCCCCAGTGTGAGCTGGGATGGGCAGGCAGAGGAGAGCGTGGCTCCAAGTCCCTGGAGGGAGGGATGGGGGAGCCTCAGAGGGGAATCCCACACAGGTGAGGGCGAGGTCCCTGACCTAGAAGGAGTCTGGGATGTGGACTTCCCAAGGTTAAGTCTCAGCTGACAGCTCAGCTGGTTGTAAGAGTTCTTTTTGGGCAGGGGGCTTTCTTTCCGATGACATCTAACCCACCTCGGGCTTTATCTCTGCCTGCGACCCACCCTCCTGGAGGTTCCACTTCTCTGCCTCTGTCTCTACCTACCAGCCCAGTGCAGCACTGGGCTCAGAGATGGGGTTGGGATGGGGTGGGTGGTGAGGGGTGGGAGCTGGAGGGGCTGGGGGGATGAGAGGATAGCTCATCACGGTTTGGAATCCTGCCACGTGAGAGTCAGGAGGGGTCATGGAGATTGTCTAACACAAACTAACCATTTTACAAATGAAGAAACCTAGATCCAGATCTAGACTCAGGAAGGGAGTTGTCCAAGGCTATTCAGTGAGCTGGGAGCAGAGACAAAATTAGAACCCAGGCATTCTGACCCCAACTGAGAGCCTTATTTCTCCGCCTAGGACCTGGCAGGAAGGAAATAAGCGTTTTAGCTAGAGCAGTGAGTTTCAAAATTGATAAGTCAGCTCGAGACACTGCACTAAAATTAAATATGGTCACTTTAGCAGATTCTTGGGAACCAGTTTGCTGATAAAGCCAGACATGGGCATTGACATTTTGGGCTGCCTCTTTTACAAGATGCTTTGCATTCCAGCCAACCCAGAATATTCTTACATTAATTCGTTTAGATTATTATTAAAGTGAAGCTACAACATTTAAAAATTCAGATTGGAAACCCTCAGGAAACTGAGGAGCCGGTTTGAGAAACCCTGAGCTGGAAGGATAGACAGTCCTGGGGAGGAGGTGGGGACAGGCCAAGTCTCGGCTGCAGAGTCAGTGGTGATGGAGCTCAGCGTGGGGATGGACTCCTGCCCTTTGCCCAGCCCTAGTTTTCTCCCTGTGACAGGCAGGCCTGGGAGTGTACTTCCTGTGGTTTTTGGCCCCGTGGAAATCTGTAGGTTTCAGACAGAGGACAGAGTCCATCCTTAGGCCTCACTGAGGGATCCTGGGCCCCTTTCTGAGTCTGGGGGTCTGGGTCTTCATCCATAAAAAGATGGATTGGACTTTCCTGGAGGGGTTGCTGGGGATGGGGCAGGCACAGGAGCCTCCATTCATTCGAGCTACCCGTGCAAACTGGGCAGTTTTTCTGGTAGTTGATAGGACCAGAGCTGAACAGATCATCTTACCCTTTACTCCAACCCTGAGACATCATCTTTCAGAAATAATGCAAGAAGAAAAGACACGGCTCCAGAAAAGACTAGATCACTCTTTAGTCATAACCCAGAGTTTGTCTCCACCCTCACCCCCCACCCCCATACTTGGCTCCTCCACACTGGCAGCTTGCATTTTTGTCCATAGATAATCGTCTGGTCCTTGTAGCAGTCCTGGAAAACCACCCCTCACCCCCACCCCTGCTCTTCCCAAGCTCCTTCAGGCCCACATGTTTTCTTTTGCCAAAGAGGTCTCAGGTTGTTATCAATGTCTGTATACCCATATCTGTCCCCCATCCAGGGTTACCTCCTTTCTTTAAAAAAAAAATTATTTATTGTCCTAACTGGTTTGGCTCAGTGGGTAGAGCGTCGGCTTGTGGACTGAAGGGTCCTGGGTTGTTGCAGGCTCGATCCTCGGCCCTGGTCAGGGTGCCTAAGGGAGGCAACCAATCAATGTATCTCTCTCACATCGATGTTTCTTTCTTTGTCACTCCTTCTCCCTTCCACTCTCTCTTAAAAAAAAAAATCAATGGAAAAATATCCTCTGGTGAGGATTAACAACAAAAATTTATTTATGTATTTATTTATGTATTTATTTATGTATTTATTTATGTATTTATGAGAGAGAGGAAGAGAGAGAAAAACACATCGATGTGTTGTTCCACTCATTTAATCATTCATTGTTTGATTCTTGCATCGAACCCCCAGCTTTGTCGGATAGGGACAATGCTCCAACCAACTGAGCTACCCAGGTAGGGCCACTTCCTTTCTATTCTATATTCCCAGGGCCCAGCAGTTCACCTGGACCACCAGATAGCTACCTGAGGGAATCAATGGAGACCAAAGGCACATCCTCCCATTGAGGCTCTGTGATAGCCCTGCACCCGACGACGCAGAAGGAAGCAGATTCAGTGGCAAGTCAGGGAAACCAGAGCTTGTACACAATAGTCCTGAGCATTGGCCTCTGGGGAAAAGGAAGACCAGCTGACCGTAGTGAAGTAAGAACCAGGACTGGGGCCACCTTTTTTGGTTCACCCTCCACTGGCCTCCCAGCTTCTTTGGCTCAGCAACGCCCAAAATTCCTGGCATGTCTGCCTCTGGCCTTCTAAAAATACCCTGGCTGCCCAGCACCTCCCAGATGTCTGAGCGCTGAGTCTGTGATTTCCTTGCTGGTAATGGGTCAGCCCCGACATGGGCAACCAGGGGTGGGTGGCTCAAGTAGCTTGAGCCACTTCCTCTGCCTCCCACCACCCAGCCTCCCAGAAGCTTGGCCCAACCCCACTTCCCAACTCCTGCATGGCAAGCGGGGATCGAGGCCTGACTGCCTGAACTGAGAGACCATAGAGATTGTTGACTCCGGTCCTTTCTTGGAAAAGTGGAAGAACTGAGGTCCAAGAACTTGTCCAGGGCACGCAGAGGTCCTCCCCCAGCTGATTCCCCAGGACTCTGCTCATGCCTGATGCTGCCCTACTTCCCAGTGCTGCCTGGAATCCATGTCTGTGAGCCAGATCTAACTTCCCCATTCCAGCTGTAAACTCCTGACAGCAGTGATGGGGAGGGTCCTTGTGATCCCCATGGTGCCTGGAAGAATGTCCGATCCAGAGCACGTGCCAGTAAACGCAGATTGGATTAAGCAATGCAGTGGCAGCCAGGGCTGCGCATGAGCCTTTGGCTGGAGGACAGATATTCAGGGTTCTAGTCCCGGGCTAGCCATTGTCGTACTGTTTGTCCACGTCAATTGCTCTGGCTGAGCCTCAGGTGTTTTTTTAAATATATTTTTACTGATTTCGGAGAGGGAAGGAGAGGGAGAGATAGAAACATCAATGATGAGAATCAGATTGGCTGCCTCCTGCTCGCCCCCTACTGGGAATTAAGACAGAAATCCAGGCATGTGCCCTGACTGGGAATGGATCTATGTCCTCCAAAGGTCGATGCTCAGCCACTGAGCCACACCAGCCAGGCTGAGTCTCAGTTTAATGAGGTTTGGATGAGATGGAGTTCAAGGACTAAGCCAGCTCTGCTGTCCCGAAGCTCTGAACTGGTGGCCTGTAGGGTGTTGCTCCACTGCGTGTGGGAGATGGCATGTCCTGCTGGCTCCGCCAGCTCCAGCCTCTCAGCATCTGCTCCTCCCCCTGGGATGGCGAGTTCCCTGAAGGCAACCCCCCATTGGATCTTATACACCAAACACTGGATTCCATGTGAGGCCAATAAAGGTGTTGAAGAGAAGAACTAGATGGAGAAAATGATTTCTGAATCTAACTTGGGGTTGGATTGCCTGATCTTTTTTTTAAAAAATTTATTTTCAATTAAGTTTATATTCAATATTATTTTGTATTTGTTTCTGGTGTACAGCATAGTGGTTAGAAACTCATATACTTTACAGAGTGGTCCCCCAATATGTCAAGTACCCACCCGGTACTGTACATAGTTATTAGAATATTATTGAGTATATTTTCTATGATGTACTTTACATCCCTATGACTATTTTGTTTACTACCAACTTGTACTTCTTAACCCCTTCACCTTTTTTACCCAGCCCCCCAATGTCCTTCCCCTCTGGCAACTATCAATCTGTTCTCTGTATCGAGGAGTCTGTTTCTGTTTTGTTTATTTATTTTGCTCTTTAGATTCCACTTTAGATATAAGTGAGATCATATGATATTTGTCTTTTTCTGTCTGACTTATTTTGCTTAGCATAATATCCTCTAGGTTCATCCATCCTGTTGCAAATGGTAAGATTTCATTCCATTATATATATGTACCACCATTTTTTATCCACTTGTCTACTAATAGGCATTGGGTTGCTTACAGATATGTAAGCAAGATATTGACTATTTTAAATAGTGCTGCAATGAACATAGGGGTATGCATATCTTTCTGAATTACCATTTTGGGTTTCTTCTAACCAAAAGTGGAATTGCTGGGTCATAAAGCAGTTCCATTTTTAATTTTTTGGGGTAATTCCATACTGGCTACACTAATATGCATTCCCACCAACAGTGCACAAGGGTTCCCTTTTCTCCACTTCCTCACCAGCACTTGTTTATGGATTTATTGATGATAGCCATTCTGACAGGTGTGAGGTGATATCTCATTGTGGTTTTAATTTGCCTTTCACTGGTAACTAGTGACATTGAGGATCTTTGCATATGTCTATTGGCCATTTGTATGTCTTCTTTGGAGAAGTTTCTATTCAGGTCCTTCACCCATTTTTTTAAATTGGATTGTCTTTTGGGTGTTGAGTAGTATGAGTTCTTTATAAATTTTGGCTATTCACATCTTATCGGATGTATCATTGGCAAATATCTTCTATTCAGTAGGTTGTCTTTTCATTTTGTTGATGATTTCCTTTGCTGTGCAAAAACTCTTTAGTTTCATGTAGTCCCATTTGTTTATTTTTTCTTTTGTTTTCCTTGCCAGAGGAGAAAACATATTGCTAAGAGAAATGTCAGAGATTTTGCTGTCTACTTTTTTTCCTAGGAGTTTAACGGTTTTGAGTCTTACATTTAAGTCTTTAATCTACTTTGAGATTATTCTTGTGTATGGTGTAAGGAGGTGGTGCAGTTTCATTTTTTGGAAACCATTTCATTGGTATCAATACAACTTTCCCAACACCATTTATTGAATAGATATGTTCTTGCCTCCTTTGTCATATATTAATTGACCATATAGGCATGGGTTTATTTTGGGGCTCTCTATTCTGTTCCATTGATCTATGTGTCTGTTTTTATGCTGGTACCATGCTGTTTTGATTACTACAGCCCTGTTTAATATAAGGTAGTGTGATACCTCCAACTTTATTCTTCTTTCTCAATGTTGCTGTGGCTATTCAGGGTCTTTTGTGGTTTCATATAACCTTTTAGATTATTTGTTCTGGTTCTGTGAAAAATGCCATTGGTGTTTTGATAGGAATTGCATTGAATCTATAGATTGCTTTCGGTAGTTTGGGCATTTTAATGACATTAATTCTTCCTATACAACAGCATGGTATATGCTTCCATTTATTTACATCTTCTTCAATTTCTGTCTTTCGTATCTTCTTGTTTCCTGAGTACAGGTCTTTTACCTCCTTGGTTACATTTATTCCTAGGTATTTTATTTTACTAATACTATTGTAAATGGGATTACTTTCTTAGTTTCCCTTTCTGGTATGAACTGCCTGATCTTTAATGCCCCTCTCAGCCTTGGAGATGATATTAAATTACTAAAGTGAGAGAAGCAGAGGGGCAAGCTGTTGTCTTCCTCCTTCCAGAGGAACCCTCCAAGCATGTGTGGATTAAGTGTGAGCAGGTGATTGATAAAGAGTGCCTGACATTTTTTCTCTGCTGAGGGAGGGCTGCAGAAACCAGACTTTAGTCATAAAAGGTCCCCAGATACCCTCAAGTTGTTCTTCAAGCCCTTGATCTGAGCCCATTTACTCACATTTTACACATCACTTTTATGCCCTTGGTGATCTGGTATAAATAGTTTAAAGGTTAACTGGCAGCCAGGTTGGAGGTGAGAGTTGCTGTTGTAGGCAGGAGGCAGGCAGGCAGGCAGGCTGGCACCCACCGAGGCAGCAGAGAGAAGCACCTGATGAGCCAGTAGAAGGGAGATAAAAAACGAACAGTTTTATACAGGCAAAGCACTTCAGAGCAACACAGATTGTGACCATTTTGTTCAGGGTCAGACCTCCCTGCAAATAAATGCCCTGGGGTACCTCACTGCATTTCTGCTCTGGGAAAATCCTATTTTGACCTCAGTCTCTCCATCTGTAAAATGAACAGGTTCCATCAAGGGCTCTGAGAGTGTGTGATTCCGCAGGAGTTTCCTCATGGGAGGCCCTTCCCTCCCCAACTATTCAGGGCAATTGAGGTTTCATTAAGGTCAAGACTTCAATCTCCCGGGATTTGGGTAATTAGGCTTTCTTGCCACAAACCCCAAGGGTGAAGACTGTCCTGGGCTGTCTGGGCTGGGCCCCCAAGGAGAAACAAACTCCCCAGAAGCTGGCACAGAGGCTGTGGCCCTGGTTCTGCTTGCTGCCTACGGAAGGGGTGAAGAGGAAGCCTGGCTTTGAGTGAAACGGAAGTGCTTGAGTCTGACAGTCGCTCTCAGAACTCTGCAGCCAGGAGGGAAGTAAAACTGTCTGGGCATCTGGCAGCTTGCATCCTGAAAGCTCATGGGACAGCAACAGGTGAGGCCTGGTGCAGGCCTGCTCTCTGGCCCTGGCTAGGGGAGGTCCCTGGAGGGTAGGCTGGCCCAAGGACTTGGGGGAGGGCCGAGGGAAAAGCCCTGAGCTGGTTCATGACCTTGGGCAATTCTCTGTGCCTCTTTGGGCCCCGTTTCCCCACCTGCAAAAATAATGTTTGGGTTAAATTTGCCTGTGCCATAAGGATTTCTGGAATGGTGGGCATTGGGGATGGAGAGACAATTTCGTGACAAGAAACCTGGTCTGTTACCTTGCTGACAAGGGACTCACAGCCTGGTGGGAGATAGACACAGAACTGTGGGATAATCATGATTATCAATGTATGTATAGGCTCTCAAATCTCCCCACAGGGAGCACCCAGTCCAACCTGGGAGCTCAGGGAGAGCTCTGGAGAAGGTCAAGTGACTTGTCCAAGGTCACATAGCTAAAAAGCAGTGCAGCTGGGACAGAGACTTGAAAGGAAGGGGAGCTCGGAAAAAGACACAACTAAATAGAAGTCTTGTGCTTGGTGCTGTCATCAAGGTCTGAACGAGGCTGTGGAGACTCAGAGGCAGGTGGATTAATTCTGACCGGGAGGAAGGCTTTACAGAAGCAGGAGTTCTGAGCTGGGGTTTGAAAGATGAGTATGAGTGTATCAGGCAGAGAAAACAGGGAAAGGCTGAAGGAGAGGGAACAGCATATTCAGAAGGGTGAAGTTGCTAAAAGAACCTGACAAGTCCTGGAAAATGCACATATATGTTGTGTTTGGAACAAAGGGCACCTAAAATGGTGAGACTGAGAGGTGAGGTCAGGTAGGCCGGTAGGACGCATACAGTGAAGGGCCTAGAATGTCACTGGAAAAGCTTTGGCTTAATGTATAGGGCGGGGGGAGCCACAGAAAGGTCTAGAGCAGAGGAGTGTGTGGTCAAAATAGCACATTGGAAGGCTTGCTTTAGCTGCTAGGAGGGCAGAGGCTAGGAGAGAGGAGTGACGGCAAGGAGGCGGTGACAGAGGATTGAGGGTGCGAACCTAGGTCAGCGTCAGGCCCAACCTCTGTCAATAAACTGAAACCTTAGGCGCCTACAGAGGTGTGGGGAAATGAGAATTGAAACCTAGACCCTGCTGTGGCTGTGGGCTGGGCAGGTGTGGTTAGCTGGGGAAGTGAAAGCGTTGGGGTGACTGACGGGAGCCCTGTTCTGTGCTAGGGCAGGGTGAGGGGCCATGTTCTGAGGGAGGCCAAGGGGCAGCCAGCTACCCGTTCCGTAGGCAGATCACCAAGGGCATAAAAGTGTTGTGTAAAATATGAGTAAATGGACTTCCTTAAAGTCCCTGCCCCTGGCTCCTGCCCTCTGGGATCCTACTTCTTTCTGACAACGCTTTGCTGAACTCTCTCCTGAGTTAAGCTTTTCTTCCCTCTCCTCGCACCCCAGGATTCCTGACCAGGCCCTGCCCAGCCCTCCAGGGAGCCTGACCTGAGCAGTGAATATTCCTGCTTCCCATGGCCCTGCCGCCTCCCCTGCCCGAGTGGTGGCAGGACCAGGCTCTGCCTTGAGGAATGTCTTGATCTGTGGTCTTGGTTCACCACACTAGTCACTGTTACCTTGCTGTGGGTGTCCTTCTCTCAACTGACTCTGCCCACAAGAGCTCTTGAGGAGTGACAGTAAGTCATAATCAGACCTGGGGCTCCCCAAAGAAGCCATACTGTGCATGCCTGCCCAGGAGCAGGGGCGTGGGAAGGAAGTTCATGGACCAGGCTGGTTGATTCTTTGTTCTGGGGAACGTCTTGACCTGACTGAGCCAAATAGGCAAGTTCCCGGTTGAGGGTCCTATGTTAGTCAGAAGGCTGGAAGGAAGCAATTCCTCTCCAATGGTTCAAAAGAAGAGACTTAATGATGGGACTGCTGTTCTGAGGTGTAGGTAGGTTAAGGCAACAAACAAAGGATGGTGAGGCACCCACCCAGCACCCAGAGACTAGAGCTGAAGGAAGGGTGGGAATCATGTTACTGGAGCCCAGCGAGAGGTAGGGCTGCCTGGCAGGAATGAGATCAAGGCGGGAGTGGAGAAGGCACTAAAAGCAGGGAGGGAGAGGAAGGAGAAATAGCCCTCCCCCTTCTCTCAGCCTCAATCTCCTGTTGTTTCTTTTTTAAAAAAAAATGTGGAAACCCGTTGGCAAGGGGGCCTTAGTGATGCAGCCCACGGTGGCTGCCTCCTAGGGCACAGTGCAGGGCCAAGAGTCTGGGTGGGGGTGCAAATAGAGACTAACCATCTCCAGATATGCCTGAAAAACTGTCACCCAGATGGACTATCTGTGCGATGCCTATGGCCTTGACCCAGTCATCTCTCTGTGATCAGAGGTGGCTGGAGACAGTTTTTCTGCCTGCCCCAGAGAGAAAAGACCAAGCTTCACCTTTACATTCATTTTGCTACCATCCAGAAAGCACTATCTAGTCTTGATAGTTATAGAACCAGAGAATGACAGAGCCACATGGGCCTCAAGGGTAACCATCCCAAATACGCAGAGAGTGAGAGCTGGGTCCCAGGGTCCCAGGGCTGATGTCTGATGACATTAGAGAGGTGTTCTGTATCTAGACTATGCAGTTATGGCCACATAACTAGAAAGCAGCAGAGCCACAATTCAAACTGGTCAGTCTGACTTCGGATTTGACCCAAGCTCTTCACCAAGACCCTAAGCTGAGTGCCCAGTCTGCAGCGAGGAAAGGCACTGGAGTTAGTGTGACCCAGCTCAAGGTGCCTTGTTCTTCAGACGGGTCCATCTCGCCTTCATGGTCCATGCATCCACAAGCCTCTCCCTGGGAGGGCAGCAGTGAGGTCACAGGCCCAGTGCAGGGCATGAGGACAAACGGCTGAATCTGAACAGACAATAGGCCTATGCAGCCCTCGGCACGCTCTCCCTTACGGTGCTGTAGTGGGCCTTCTAGTCTGCAACCTGGCTGCCCACACCTAATGTTCCACAGCTGGTAAACCTCTGGGTCTTCAAGTATTAAAATCCACCCATCCAGCAGGCCTCATCCTAGGTGCTGGGGATACAGTGACAATAAAGATATCCTCCTAGAGGTCTATGGGGATGGGGAGCACTAACAGGATGGGTGAGATAGGCAATACACATGGCTATTACAGAGCATGATCAATGCCGTAAAGGAGGATTGCTTTTAAATTTAGAGCAAACAGCTAAGTAGGACACTCAAGGCCCAGTCTGCCTTTGCAGGCTCATTTTCCAGGACTCACTACTCAAGACTGTTCCTAAACACGACCCAGGCCCACTCACCTGTGGTTTTTGCTCTCACTGTCCCTCTCCTGGGAGTGAGTGTGGACCTTCCATACATCAAGGCCCACTTCCAGTGCTGCAGTAACCATCTGCTCAAATGAACCGTGGCAGCCCAGTTCCCAAGAGGAGGGGCTGGGTGAGTCCAGAAACTATTATAGGGTGGTTAACCTCTGGACACTGGAATCGGACCGTCTGGGTTCAAATCCTGCTTCTTACTAACTACCTGATCCCGGTCAAGTTACTTAACCTCTCTGAACCTCAGTTTCTACATCCTTACAGTCAGGATAATTGGGTGTGTGAGCATCGATTGGTTAACACAATGAAAGCCCTCAGAGCTGTGCCTGGTACTCCATAAGCATGCAAGAAATGTTAGCTATTATTATTGCAGCTATTATTAGGAGCCAGCCTGGTGCACTGGTAAACAACTCCTCACACCCAAGCAAAGCTAGTGAGGACACACACCGGCTCAACACACAGCCACCCTGGGAGATGGGGCAGGGTGGGGAACCGTGACCCCATTTTAAGTTGAGTGGAGGCTCTGCAGAGACACAGGCATTCATTCACTTAACAGATATTTTGGGGACAATTTTCACGTGGCAGGTGCTTCCTCTCTTTCCATACCAAACTTACTGAATCCTCAGAGGAGGGGCCGAGGACCCTGGATTTTAAAAAAGCCTCCCTAGGTGGTTCTCAGCTCAGGCAAGTCTGGAAATTCCTAAAATCCTTGGGTCCTAGAATGCTAGGGCAAGCATCTTGCCATATTCCAAGTTGGGACCTGGGTTTTATGGGGGATACCATCTTTGGTGGCAGATTTGCATAGCAGTTGGCAGCACAGATCCTGGAGGCTGATTAATTGGGTACAAATCTCAGTTTGCTCCTCATTGACTGCGTAACCCTGGGGTAAAATGCGGCTAATAGCACCTACAACAGAGTTGTTGTAAGAATTAAATTAATTATTTATGTGAAGTGCTGACACATAGTAACTATTATAAAGTATGAGCTATTATCATCACTGTGCCCCGTCTAGACAAGCATCAGAGAGAAGGCGGGGATGGCGGATTTGCTGCTTTTTTACCCCAGGATTGGCTCTGTCTACAGAGTTGGCGGCGGCGGCGGCGGCGTCTGTCTCTTCAGGGAGATTCACCACCTGCTCCCTTCTGCTGGAAGAGCTTTCCCGAGCCAGGGAATTCCCTCCCATAGCAACTAATAGCAGCCCCCGGCCTTCTGATGCCACG
Source organism: Myotis lucifugus (assembly GCF_000147115.1). Taxonomy (NCBI): domain Eukaryota; kingdom Metazoa; phylum Chordata; class Mammalia; order Chiroptera; family Vespertilionidae; genus Myotis; species Myotis lucifugus. The sequence goes on from NW_005871186.1 coordinate 212,031, forward strand.
TGCTCTGCCCACAGCAGCACAGTGAGAATCAGATCACATCTCGGGCAGAGGCTGGACTGAGAAGACGGGCAGGTTTTGGTGCTGGAGGTGTCCATGTAGGAGGGCTGAAAACAAGAGGTGGGGTGCAGGTCCTGGGGGAGCTCCTCTCCACACACTGGGCCAGCTCGGGCTGAGGGTGGTGCCCAGGCCACAGGACATGAGTGTGGATGTGCCGCAGACAGGGGAAGGGTGGGTGCCCAGGAAGGAGAGGCAGGATGCCAGGGCATCTGCCAGCCCTCGGGACGCTCATTTTGGCCCGCTGCCCTCCCACGGCAGGGAGCAGGCAAGTGTTTTGTTTTGGCATTAACTGGGCAGGCTGTGGGAAATAGGCAGCAGGCTTCCTGAGCTGAGCGGGCCTGCTCCCTTCACAGGCCTGAGCACAATGGTTACAGAGCTGCCACCTCCCTGTCCTGCTGTCCCTCCCCCACAACTCCATCTCCCTCCCTTGGTCCCTGACTGACCCCCATCCCTCAGCTCAGCCTGGAGGGTCCTTCCCATGGAAGGGCTCACAGAAGGGGGGGCACCCCCCCTCCCCACCTTCCAGGCTGGGCTTTGAGAAACTCCCTGGTGTTACAGATGAGGAACCGAAGGCCGAGGGAGGGCTGGGACTTCCCAGGGCCTCACAGTGAGTCAGGGGCAAAACCCGGGACTGTAGTTGGGCTCAACTTCTTCCCATGGGAATTCCTCTTTTTGTGTTTTATTTTTTAAAATTCACAGACTAAATCAGAACAAAATGAAGAGAAAAAACTGAAGGAAAACATATGCACACACAAAGGAAACGCACATGTGTGGGCCAGCACAGTTGCAGGCATTTTATATAAACATTCCTGTTTAATTCCCACCACACCCTGCAAAAAATCCTTACTCTCCTTTATGGACAAGGGAGCCCAGTTGAAAAGAGGTTTCGGGACTCAGTCAAGAACCCAAAGCTAGGCAGAGAAGGAACAGGACATCTAACTGAGGATTGTCTGACCCCCAAGTCCCCATGATGTCACCCTTCCACCCAAACCTGACTGCTTTACCCATCAGTCCTGGTTTCCCAGAGCTGTAACCGCAGGATAGCTCCCAGTGGGGAGACCCTCATCGGAGTCCCAAATACTGGTAGGCAGTCAGTCGCTCAGCCTTTTCTGATCCATCCCAGATGGGCAGTCACTTGCTCACATAGCTCCTCAGCCCTTTATAGAACACATACCTGTTACTTCATTTATCCTGCACCCCTCCTCCCCCCAGGACAGAATTTGTGATGTGCCAAAGGTCACACTCAGCAAGTGCCTGGCAAAGATAGGACTAGAACCTTGGTGTCCTGCCTCCTGATGTTAAAACCATGTGACTGCCACCTCCTGGGACGGGCTGTCCTTTCCTCCCCACCCCGAGTAGTAACACTCCCCGACAAGGGTGCCAGCTGACCAGATAATTCCCTGCCCCAGAGCGTGCCTCTTAAGGATTCGCCTCGGGCCTTAGATCCCTGCCACCACCCGGTGGAATTTGGGTCCCTAACTCTCCTGGCCCTACATACCCTAGAGTCTAGGGCAGCTGTGGGCAAACTACGGCCCGCCCACGGGCCAGATCCGGCCCATTTGAAATGAATAAAACTAAAAAAAAAAAGACCGTACTCTTTTATATAATGATGTTTACTTTGAATTTATATTAGTTCACACAAACACTCCATCCATGCTTTTGTTCCGGCCCTCCGGTCCAGTTTAAGAACCCATTGTGGCCCTCGAGTCAAAAAGTTTGCCCACCCCTGGCCTAGACTCACTGCTGTGACCTGTGGTTCATGTGTTGAGATTGGGAGCTCCTGGAGTGCAGGGCCTGGGCCTCATCCCAGAGACCTGCTTATGCCTGAGCCCAGAATAAGGGGGTTGTTGAGTGATGTAGGATGGAATCCAAGGTCTAGGTCTGCCATAGACTCACTTTGTGTCCGAGGGAGAGCCCCTGCCCTCTTCTGGTGGCCACAGATCTTGAAGCCTCATTCCAGCGGACTGTGACTGTCTTGGGAGCTGAGACAGGCATACTCCCACAGCAGGCTGACGGTGTTGAGGGGATTAGCTCAGGCAGGAGCAAAGGCCCATATGTGTGCGTATGGGTTGGAGGTGGAGGGGGCAAGGTGCCTAGGGTAGAAGGGAGGTGAATGGGAATGGGGTCCACAGACTGCATTGTCTGCAGCAGCATCCAAAGCTAGGCAGGAAGTAGCTGGCCTCTGCCAATGTGAGTGGAGGATAATGACAGAGCAGGAAAGGGAGCAGGCTCTGAACAAAGCTATGAACCCCCCTTCACGAAGGGTAGGGTGGGTGCCTGGGGGCAGTATGGGCAGATGGGATGGTGACCACCTTCTCGGGAGAGAGCTTTGGGTGGAGTGCCTTTCCTCGGTGCCCACTCTGGACTGGGGTGGGGTGTTGTTCATGTTCTAGCCATGTTTAAGGGCTGCTGCAAACTGGTTTCTCTTGGGAGCCCTGTGGGATACTGGAATAGCTTATCTTCCAATGCCCACTCACAGTGGCATATACCTGCTCCAGGCCAGCTTTCAATCCTGGCGATGACTTAAACTTAGAATCATAATCCTTCTGGGAGATTGCACAGCAGCACACATGCTGGAGGGAAAGCCCAGCTTCAGAGCCAGAGGGAGCCAGGGGCCACCCCTGGCTCTTCTGTCCTAGCTATGTGACCCTGGGCAGGTCATTTCATTCTGAGCCTCAGTCTGTGAAATCTGTGAAATGGGGTCATATATATTATGAGGGGTTGTTGTCAGGGTTAGAAACGATGTAAATGACATGCCTAGTTCAATGCCTGGAACATGGAAGAGGCAGCATAAATGGTAGCTGTTATTACTTCCTTCCCAGGGTGTGAATCCCATCTGTGGCCTCCTGAAGGAAGAGAGCCAGCACCTGTTTGCACAGCCCCAGGGATGGGGGAGCGCATCCCCTCTCGGTGCGGCTCTGCCTGGAAACCTCCTTCCCTAGGTGCAGCTGAGATCTGTCCTAGTTCTGTCTCCGGGGCCTCAGTGCATGCTGCTTTGTGGCCATGGGACAGCTCTGTGGCATCTCCCCCAAAGAATTTCACGTAGCATGGTGATTGCCCGAGTTTCAGGAGCAAGGTTCTGAAAGTGCCTAGCCTGGTTCAAAGGAGTATATTTTAATTAATTAATTTATTGATTGATGAGAGAGAGAGAGAGAGAGAGAGAGAGATGGATTTGTTGTTTCACTTATTATGCATTCATTGGTTATTATATGTGCCCTGACCCGGGATTGAACCCACAACCTAGGGGTATCGGGACAATGCTCTAACCAACCGAGCTACCTGGCCAGGACAAAGGGTATATTTTATATTGGGCTTGCATAAATCACAGAAACCCCTTTCTCCATCCCTGTGAGCTTAGAACGTATGGATTTTACCCTCCCAAGTCTGCTTTTTTCCTGTGTGAACTTTCCCAATTCCTTTGAACAGTCCCCACAGAAGCAGATGGGAGAACTGGGTTCTGGTCCCATATCTATCACTTCACGAAAAGTCACTTATTTTCATCGAGTCTCCAGTTCCTCATTTGTAAAATGAAGAAAATAATGCTATCTCATAGAATTACAATGAAGATTAGCTTGAGAAAGTAACATGAAAATTTGGGGTTTGGTAAAGGCACTTGGTAAATATCAAACCTATTTTTTAAAATCGTATTTTTGAAAAAGCAGTCAGTAGGTAAGCCCATCTGGAGTTGCCTCTTAGCTTTTTATAACATCTCCAAAGGAAATTATCCCAGAAAGTCAATGCCATTCCTGGTTCCAGAATAATGGCAAAGTAGGTGGAGGATGCCCTCCTAAAGTCATAAAGTGAAGCCCCAGGATTTGACTTAATCTATGAAGAGCCTACTAAGCTCCATCCAGTCTCATTCACTTACCTTATTCTGCAGTTGGGACCAAGGCACAGAGAAGGCCGAGCAGATCAGTTGGGAGGCTGGATCCCAAGTCTCCCAACATCCAGCATCTTTATACCCCACGCTTCCTGCCAGAGGAGGGAGGTGAAGGGAGGACAGTCTCTGGGCCAGACTAGATACACCCAGGACTAGGATGCAGCAAATCTTTGTTAAACACCTTCTATGTGTTTACTACCTTTGGGCAGGCACTGTTACCCCCACCCCCTTCCCAAATAAGCCAGTGTCATTCATGACATGGTTGGTCTGGAACTCAGCCTTAGTGAAGGCCTAGACCAGCCGTGGGCACCCCACGCTTACTGCCAGAGGTCGGCCCGTTTGAAATGAATAAAACTAAAAAAAAAAAAAGGCCGTACCCTTTTATGTAATGATGTTTACTTTGAATTTATATTAGTTCACACAAACACTCCATCCATGCTTTTGTTCCGGCCCTCCGGTACAGTTTAAGAACCCATTGTGGCCCTCGAGTCAAAAAGTTTGCCCACCCCTGGCCTAGACTGATGATAGAGTCTGGCTTACCCCTGTATCCCAAGTGTCTGGTACAAGGCTTGGCACAAAACAGGACCTTAGCAAATATTTTTTGAATGAATGATGAATCAGTGAGCACTTACTTAGCACCATGTGCTAGGTTCTGTGGTAGGAGAAATTCTATTTGGTCAACAAGCCTGCAAACTGGTATTATATCCCTATTTTATGAGTGAGGAAATAAGGAAAGAGGGGAATTGATTAGCTCAAGGCCTCACAATGAACTGGTGCTGGAGCTGAGACTGGCTACCACTGTCCTGGTCCTGGGCTCTCTAGCCTTTGACCCACAGTCATCTGGGCGCTGGGCCTCCACTCACTATTTATTCCCTTGCCCCAGGCCTTCTCTGATCGTAGTTGAGGGCTCTGGTGAAGACTTTTGAATGGCTTCAAGGAAACTAGAAATATCAAGTCTGTTCTGCTAGTTCATACACAGCTCTAGATTGAATCTGACTCAAGCATAACTCTGATTCTATCACCTCCTTATCTAAGAATCTAGGCTAACTCAATGTAAACAACCTGGGTTCAAGTTCCATTTTCCCAATTTCTGGCCACGTGGCTTTCAGCAAATTACGTACTTAGGTCTCTCCAGGGCTCACTCACTTTCCTGCTTTGCGTGATTACACACTTCTGAGAGCATGTGTCTGGGAGACCAACTTCTGATAAAATTATGGGGCAATGTAGTTCATCTTCCACACAGACCTGTGACTCCAGAAGAGGTATTTTCATTCTTCTAAGGACCCCAAGGAAAGCGGATACCCCTCCCCCCAGATGGTCTGGACAGAGCAGGAAGGTGGGGAGGGGAGAAGGGAGAGGAGGCAATGCCTGGATGAGCATCCTCATTGGCAAATGAAGAAGCCTGAGCTCACCCAGCAGGTTAGGGGCAGGCAGAGCAGACAGGTACGAGGTCCTGACTCCCAGACAAGGGCTTCCGTTGCCTCTGCTGCCGCCTCTACTTTTCCTCATGGTTATCATCTGAAGGAATGGGCGGAGGAAACAAGTTATAGAGGCAAAGGAAGGACCCTTGGAGCCTGGGAGTGAGGAAGGCAATGGCAACAGGCCGGTGGGGAAGGCAGAGGGGAGGGGGAAGGGAACCGCCTGCTCCCTGGAGGGAGAGCTGCATCTGTTTGTTTATAACCCCAAACCCCCTTCGTGACACAGAGATTCTAGTCCTACTATGTGACCGTCAGAAAATCCTGTCCTCTATGGGCCGTAGCCTCTCCATCTGTGAAAGGGGCCCTGGCCTTCATGACCTCACTGTTCCCTCCCAGCAGAGTTCATGCTCTCTGGCCTGAACGCCCTGTAGCGGAGGGCCGTCGTTGTTTTTCTACCACCCCCCCCCCCACCCCCGGACCCCAGTAACAGGCACCTGCGGGCCACTGCGAAAGGATTTGTTCAAACTCCATCCGCTCGCTCGGGAGAGAGGCGTGCTGGAGGACCCCAGAAGTAGCAGAAAACAGAGCTCTCCTCCTGCCCTCCCCTCATTGTGAAAACTTCACTGCCAGCGTCCAGGTCCCCCCGATCCCGCACGAACCCTGCCGTCGCCAAAGCCAGCGGGGGGCAGGGGCGGCTGGTGCGCGTGCGTCGCCGCAGAGCCCCCACTCGCCCACGTGCGCGCCCCCGCGCGGAGGTGCGCGCCGCGGCCGGCTGGCGGGAAAGCGCGCGGGAAGCCCCCGGCGGCTCCCGGTGTGGGGGAGGGAGGGCTGGAGGCGTTCGGAACGTGCCACTCGGGGAGAGGACGGGGGGACTTTCGTGCTCGACTAGCGTTTCTGCCCTTCCTATTTGCTGACAGGCCCGTTAGTTTCCCCCCGCCCCCGCCACGAAACCGAGCCCCACGCCGCGGCCACGCTCGCCCTCTGCAACCCAGCTCTGGCCCGAGCGGTCTCCGCCGCCGCCGGAGTGGGGCGCTGCGCCGCGCGCTGGGGCCGGAAATTCCCGCGGCCCGAGTGGAGGAGCCGGAGCCGAGAGCGTGGCGCCGCCTTCCACCTCCCCGCGCTGGGCGGGGGCGTTGGGCCCAGCGAGGGCCGGGCCGCCTGAGTTGGGGCCGAGGGAGCCCCAGTCTGCGAGGAGCCCGAGCCGGCGGCGGGCGGGGAGCCGGAAGACACAGCTGCTCCTCCGGAGCCGCTCGGCGAGCCGGGAGCCTTTGCGCCCCAGCTCCTGGCCCCCGCCCCCTCGCGGTCTCCGCCTCCTGCGCGCACACACCCCCCGGGCCGCTGGAGCCCCGGGCCTGCCCGGCTCCTCCTTCTCTTCACTCTCGCCCGTGACCGGGTCCTCCTGCCGCCCGCCCGCCCGCCCTGCTCCCTCCGGGGCGAGTCCTCGTCCTCGTCCTCAAGCTCTCCTTTCAAACACGCACGCTTGCTGGGCCGGTCCCTCTTCTCGGCCCTTCTCCTTTCTCTTACCCCAGCTAACGCCGCCGTCGGGGGAGGATTGATGTCCCTTCAGCATCATGCAGCCGCCGCCGAGGAAGGTGAGGGTGCTGGAGGGAGGCTTTGGGGCTTTGGGGGGGATGCGTCCAAGGAACGCGGCTGGGGCGATCGCTGCGACCCCTCCCCCTTTCCGCAACGGGCCGTGCCCGCCGTAGCCTCGGGCTTGTCACCGAGTTGCTGCCGGTTCCAGGCGGGTGAGGTGCCTTTCCGATGAAGGGGCGGCCGGGGTTCGCCCTCTCCACCGCGGTAGACCCCCCGACATCTCACAAGAGTTTCGGGTGCACATTTGTGTGTGTGTGTGTGTGTGTGCGCGCGCGCGCATGGCAGTGCTGCTCGCTGCAAAGTGCATTCTCGGGGCTGCACTGAGGGGAGGCGGGGGAGCCCTTGCAGCTTTGCAGAGCCTTGTGCTTGTGTGATTGTTTAGTCTGCACCAGGTTGGAGCCCTCCAGCCGCTTGTCGCCATCCTCGCCCATTTGCAGATTTGCAGGCAATTTGTTTCCAGCCTAGCCTGAAGGTTTGGCCTGCTTTTCCCACGGGGCGGGCCGAAAAGAAGTTGGAATAGTCATCGCCCCCCATCCTAGGGATAAACAAGGTTTTAAGCATTGACCAGTCTTGCCATTCTCAACCCCCCCTCCCCCTTCCCGTTCCGTTCCTCCGGTAGGGGACCTTGGAGGCGGTGGCAGTGCCCCTGGGAGAATGAGAAGCCGGCGGTGCATGGCGTGTATCGCGATCTGGGCTTGGGGTGGGAGTGACGGGTCTCCGGGGTTGTCAGCAGCCTCCCTGCTGCGCCCCTTTGAGAACCGCCTCTCTGCCCTCTTCTCCAGCTTTCCCGAGGGCTGAGGCTGTGTTCTTGTCTTTTTAATTCTGCAGATGGTTACTCAGTGTCTACTCTGGGCGCTGGGTGGAGGAGGCTGTTCTAGCCTCCCCTCCTGGGCAAACATTTACTGAATGCCTCACTTGTGTCTTCTTCCTTTTCTTTGTTTTCTTCTCTTCCCTTCTCTCTTCTCTTCTCTTCTCTTCTCTTCTCTTCTCTTCTCTTCTCTTCTCTTCTCTTCTCTTCTCTTCTCTTCTCTTCTCTTCTCTTCTCTTCTCTTCTCTTCTCTTCTTCTCTTCTCTTCTCCCTCTCCCTGCCCTTTCCTGTCCTTTCTCTCCCTTCTTAATCCGATTTCTCCAGTTATGGGTCTTTTTTCTTTCACACATGTACCCCCACCCCTCCGGGTAGTCCCACTGTCCACGGGGTGGGGGGGAGGGGATTTCAGGGCCACTGGACCTGGAAACATGGGTGCCGGCCTGGCGGGCGAGGCACTGGCCAGCTTGCATTTGCTGTTCTAGCTGTTTGAAGTGGAGCCGCCACAGGAACCGGCTTGCTGGGGAGGCTTAAAAGCATTGCATATCCCAGAAGGTCACTTTTGCTTTCTCCTTTGTGAGAAAGAGATTGTGATTTGATGCGCTGTCAGCAAGTGGAGGGCATCATCCTGAGACAGTGTGCTTTCTCGCAGCCATTATGGAATAATTTATGTAGTTGATTCAAGCATGTAACTTCATTATTGTGTACATTTCAGTCATTATATATTAGGCATTCTTATATACTCCTTTCTCCCGGTTCCACTCTGCTCACCATTTCTGGTGGTTAATGTCTTTGAATCCTTTTTGGAAGAAATAGAAGACAGAATCTTAAAACTTTAAGAAGACCTAGATATCTACTGAGCTCGTGCATGAAGTAGGATGATTGGCAGTTTATTTTGCACCTCTTTCATCTGTAGTTTTTATATTTGTGTATTTATATTTAACCTGTTTCCGGATATTTGTCTAGAATTTTTATTAAATATCTTTAGTTAAAATTAGGTGACAAATAATGGCTTTATGGCAGTGGTTCTCAACCTTACTAATGCCGCGACCCTTTAATACAGTTCCTCATGTTGTGGTGACCCCCAACCATAAAATTATTGCTACTTCATAACTGTAATTTTGCTACTGTTAGGAATCATAATGTAAATATCTGATATGCAGGATGTATTTTCATTGTTACAAATTGAACATAATTAAAGCATAGTGATGAATCACAAAAACAATATGTAATTATATATGTGTTTTCCGATGGTCTTAGGCGACCCCTTGTGAAAGGGTCGTTCGACCTCCAAAGGGGTCGCGACCCACAGGTTGAGAACCGCTGCTTTATGGTCTTCAGGGGAGAGGTGAGCAAGAGGTATATATTCTGACAAGTATTTAGAATTTTCCTTAAGTAGTTTTTGTTGTTGTTAAAGTTGCAGTAAGGTCTTCATAAATACATGGTGTATTTTAGGTGAAAGTTACACAAGAACTGAAAAACATTCAAGTTGAACAGATGACAAAACTTCAAGCCAAACATCAAGCAGAATGTGACTTGCTTGAAGATATGAGGTAAGGTTATAGTAACTAGTTTGAACTTCTATATCTGTTTCAAAGAACCTTTTAGTTACCAAACCCCAGGAACTGATGATGGAATTTCCTTTTGGATTTCCTGCTTTAAGGCTGTTAGAGCTTTGACTCAGCTAGAAATTATTACTGGAACTAACACAATACAAGCTTTTTTCCTTTTAGTGGGGGAACCTATAACGTACACATACTATTGTGAAAAAACAAGGGTCTTAAAATTTACCTGTCAAAATATAGTCATTGAAGTAGAAATTCTTATTTAAATAATCTTTCTACTGAATTGTAACATTTATTGACCTTTACAATTTCACACAGATTTTTAGAGTAACACCTCTGGTTAATGGTTAATATCTGGGGGTGAGCCAGTCAACCTCAGATGATTATATACTGGCATTATTTGTTAGAACATGACAAATATCACTTTGTCTTTGAACCTTAAATTCAGTGGAAAATGTATCCTGTTTTATCATTAAAGTTACCTTGTTTCATATTCACAGTAACTTTAAGTTTAAAAGATAAGACATTGTGTCAGCATTGTGAAAATCAGTATCTTTCTTTATAGAGGGAAGCATAACTCATTTTATTGAAACACCATTTTATTTCACAATCCTATAATACAAACCGATAGTTTAACCACCATACCTTGGTAAAGGGTGGAAAATGCTTTGCATGTTGAAACAGTATGGCTACAATTCTTATTTCCCTTTAGTAATATGTTTGTCGAATTGGAACTGGGTCATCAGTTGCCTATTTTTCCTATGGTGCACAACTTTATGTTGGTTTCATGAAAAGTATAAACTATATGTTGTTATAATAAAATTATATGTGTTTGGGTAGCTGAATTGTTTATAGCCCAAATATTTTGATTTAAAGAGTTTCTTTTTCTACCCCATGTTTAATTTATTAGGTACTATTTATGGGTATTTCTACTGTATACCTATATTTTCAGGGTTTCTACCTAAGACATATAGTCTCCAGTCTTGGATGTACCAAGATCATTGTTCTTTTTAAATTCTGTATTTATTTCTTTTACTTTTCTTGTGGCCACAAGGAAATTTTTAGACTTAAATAATTCCTGTACAAGATGCCGGAAACTCTTCATATGGTTAAAAATTTAAAGTTTTTAACATCTATTAAGTGAACGAAGGTATTTTAGTAGAAATTTCTAAATGAAGAAAGTAAATTTTCAGAAGCACTTTAGGAAGGCAAAATTAGTGTGTAAGTAAAGATTCTCTTTTGGGTTTTGGATGGTCAGTGGTCATTAAGTCCTGTTGATTGTATCTTATAAAGACTTCTTGCTTGCATTTAAAAAATTTTTTCCTTCATTGCCTGTACCTTGGTACCAGAGCTTATGGTCAAATATATGGATACAGAATCACTGTCAAATTGATGTCAGTTGTTTGTATTATTGCTGACCCCATCACATTTTACTTGCATTATTGCAGTAATGTTTTCCTATCTTTCAACTCCCCCCCCCCATCCCTCCTTTTAAGTCTATCTTCCACATTATCATCAGTTAGCTTTCGAAAAACATTGCTTATTATATATCAGGTTCTCTGTGCCTTCTGGATAAAGACCAAACACCTTGTCGTGGCCTTCTGCAACCCAGCTACAAGCTTCCTTTGCTGACTTAATTACTACCATTTCATGCCCATGCATCCTTCCTGCTTAATCTCCCTGCCCTGGCCCCTCAGGACTTTTGGTTATCTAATTGTGTTTTCTACATTCATGCCTTTGTAGTGTTGTTCTCTTTGCCTGCTGTGTCGTTCCTCCTGCTTTTTCACCTGGCAAATTCTGGTTACCATTACGTTTATAAGTTTGTTGTTCTCTGTGATCTCAAAGAGTTTTGATTTTGTACATGCTTCTGGCTTTCCTCTTCATGAGAATTCCTTTAAGTTAGGGTCTAAATTACTTGTTTTGTGTCTTTGTACCCTTTATTGAGGCTGGCAGAATTGATAAACTTAATTGCATCATATTTTTTGTTTTGATTTTTAGAGAGAGGAAGGGAGAAAGGGAGAGAGAAAGAGAGAGAGAGAGAGAGAGAGATCTGAGAGAGAAACATCAATTGGTTGCCTCCCATACGTGCCGACTGGGAATTCAAACTGACATCCTTTGGCGTGTGTGATGACATTTCAACCAACTGAGCCACACCACCAGGCTGCACCTTATTTGTTTTTAAGTGCGATATTTTATAAGCTCATTTGTAGGGGCTATAGTCTGTTGAGCTTGTGTTATACTTTGATTCACATGAGCACTTTAAAATGTACTGTGCTGTTTGATGTAGAGCATATCAGTATTTATATACAACGTGTAAATACAGAGATTGTTGTTGCTGCAAGAATTAATGGGTTCTTCATTATTTTGAAGGAGTTAGTGTATTCTTCTTTTATAGTAAATTAATAGAATGAATTCCTTCACTCCTATGTAGCTGTGAGCAGAATACTATATTACTTACTAAAATATGAGTTTAGGTTTGCCTTTTTTAAAAATTGATTTCAGAGAGAGGAAGGAAGAGGGAGAGATGGCAACATCAATGATGAGAGAGAATCATTTATCAACTGCCTGCTGCGTACCTCCCACTGGGGAGCAAGCCTGAAACCTGGGCACATGCCCCAACCAGGAATCAAGACCAGGAACCAAACCGTGACCTCTTGGTTCAGAGGTTGACGCTCTACCACTGAGCAACCCCAGCCAGGCATTTTTCTGCTTTCAGTGATAATACTGAATTGGAAGTTGAAAATTGCCTGCTCTTTAGTATTCACGATAACTTTAGTTGCTTGAGGAGGGAGGAGGTCTGGCTTTTCTGGTCTGTTGTAGCAAGTGGAATGACCTTTTAAAAATTCATTAGAAATCTCTGAACTGGGGTTTTTGTATATGTTATTTTGAAAAGGATCTTGCCTGCTCTCACCTCCCTCCTCTCCCAAACCCTGCAGACAGCACTCCTTTTAACCTATGGCCCCCCAAACAGTATTATTACTCAACTTAAGTGAGTGTGAATTTATTTAAAAAGGTGCAAATAGCAGATTATTCTTAATATAAAGAAATTAGTAGTAGAAACGTTTTTATGACTTTAAAAAAAGTTAAAAAAGAAAAAAAAGACCACAACACAGTAAGCTATAAATAGAATTTTATGCTTGGTTATTGCTAGTTCTTACCCCTCTCCCCTCTGCTCATCTTCTGGAATTTCGAAGGGAGGAAACCAATTATAATATGTATTTTTCCTTTGCTCTCTTCCTCTTTTTCAGTTCATTAGTTTCAGGGATACATTTGGAAGCTGGTCTGTTGGGAGAAAAGTATTGGAAGGAGAGAGAACTCATTTGTTATTAATCAGGGACATTCCATGCTTTGGGGAGATTCTATTCTGAAGTGTTTCCTGTTGACTTTTGCTGTCAGCAGTAGACAAGCACACTTCACTCTCTTTTTAATTATTTTTTCCTCTCTTTGCTTTCTAAGGACACTTATAAGTAAGTTTCTAAATGCTGTAGTATGTATTGTTTATTAGTGTTATGTATTTAGTATTGTTTATTACTATGATGTGCTCTCAGTAAAGAAAGTTCTTTGCAAGCACCCACAATGTGAAGAAATACCTTTTTAGCAGACATTTTTAGGGTGTCATTATGTAATATGGGAAAATCATGGAATTTTAGAGTCAGGCGGATATTATCACATTTGTTGATTTTTACAGATGAAAATGGAAACTGAGGCACAGTGAGATGAAATGAATCATATTAAGGAGGACCCTAAGATGGTTCTCCTAATTTCTAGACTAGTACACTTATCTGTATTTCCTAAGTTTTTTAACCAAAGAACTCATCATGGTCTCATTTTTTGGAAACATTTTGCCTTTCAAAAAGTACATTTTAACTAATAGTTTGTTTTCCTATTTTTTACTTTTCATACCTTAAGCTGTCAGTCAGCTTTGAATCATATTTTAAAACTACTAACATGAAACTAGCCAGAAGGCAGATCCCTAAAACCTTACCTCAGAGAAGGCTGAGTGTATGGTTTCTCTCAGATGTTCTGAAAAACTGAAACTGGCTCAAGAAGCACCTGTCCTTCCTTTGTTGACACCTGGAGGTCTAACGACGTCAAGTAAGGAATTACTATACTATACGATACTTTCTCTAAACTGTAGTTTCTTTAGTGGCAATCTGGTGTAGAGGAATTTTTAAAAACAGGTTTATTGAGACTTTCATGTCTAGAAAGGAACTTTAGCGGTAATCTGGTCTAGAGGAATTTTTTAAAACAGGTTTATTGAGATATAATTCACATAACATACAATTAATCCATTTAAAGATTTTTAGTATATTCATAGGGTTGTACAGCCACCACTACACTTGAACTTTAGAACATTTTTGTCCTGCCTAAAAGAACCTCTGGCTGGCCAGTGTGGTTCAGTGGTTGATTCCAGGTCAGGGCACATGCCCGGGTTGCAGGTATAATTCCCAGTAGGGGGCCTGCAGGAGACAGCAGATTGATGTTTCTATTTCTCTCCCTCTCCCTTCTTCTCTCTAAAAAATCAATAAAATAACAAAATTAAAGAAAATCACAAAAAACTCTGTACTTCTCCGGCCCTAAGCAATTACTTGCTCTCTATATAGAAATGGAATCTATATAAATGGAATCATACAATATGTAGTCTTTTTTGACTGGCATTTACTTGGCATAATGTTTTCAAGGTTCATCCATGCTGTAACATCAGTACTTCATTCCTTTCTGTTGCCAAATAATATTCCATTATATGGATATACCACAATTTATTAATCGAGTCATTAATCGATGGTTTGTTTGGCTATTATTAATAATGCTTCTTTGAACATTCATGTACAAAGAATGTAATGTTTTTATTTATCTTGGGTATATACCTAGTGGTGGAATTGCTGGATCATATAATAACTCTGTGAGGATCTTTCAAACTGTTTTCCAAGGTGGCTGTACCATTTTATATTCCTACTAGCAATCATGTATGAAGGTTCCAGTTTCTACACATCTTTGCCAATGCTTGTGTCTGTCTTTTGATTATAGAATTCTAGTGTGTGAATGGTATCATATTGTGGCTTTGATTTGTATTTTCCTAATAGCTTATGATTTTGAGCATTTTTTCATGTGCTTATTGGCCATTTGTATATCTTCTTAGGAGAAATGTCTATCCAAATCCTTTGCCCATTTTTTTTAATTGAGTTATTTGTTGTTTTCTTACTGAGTTGTGAGAGTTCTATATACATATATATAAAATATATACACATACATATGTACATAAATATATATGTAAATATATATAAATAAATATATATATAATCAGCTTTATGGTTTGCAAATATATACTGTATTTGCAGTATTTTCCCACTCTGTGGGAGAGTCACCTGAGGTGATTTTTACGTTCACTGAATTTTGGGAACCACTGAAGTGGTGGAAAGAAGGACTTTGAAAGTAGACCAGAGATTGAAACCCAGCTCTGCCACTTATTAGCTGGGTTATCTTCCGCAAGAGACTAAGGTTCTCTGAGCCTCATATTTTATGTATATAAAGCAAGGTTCATGCCCACCTTTTTGCTTTTCTGTAAGAGTTGAATGAGATACGTGAAATGCCCAGTGTGGTAGGTATTCAGCATTGGAAACTACTACTAGTGGAAATTGAAGGCTGGGAAGGATGTTGTCTTATTCAAGGTAACAGAAAAACTCATTGTTTCTTTACTTCTAGAGAAGCACTGTTTTTACATTTTTACACTTTTGAAATCCAGATACTTCTTACAGTTGCTTTTGGCCATGATGCAGTTGTCATTGTCTCTTTAGGCAGAGAACTTGCAGAATAGGTATCAGCAGGCTTGGAAGAAAATCCCAGAGATAAAGGTCGGAATACAAATCTTGGAGCACCTGGGCTTTTGGTGACACAGATTATGATATTGTGTGGAGTCCTGGCCAGTGTGGCTCAGTTGGTTGAACGTTGTCCCATGTATCAAAAGGTTGGTGGTTCGCGCCCTCGCTGGTTTGGCTCAGTGGATAGAGCATGGACCGGCAGACTGAAGGGTCCTGGGTTTGATTCCAGTCAAGGGCACATGCTCGGGCTGCAGGCTCAATCCCAGTAGGGGGCATGCAGGAGGCAGCCAATCAATGATTCTCTCTCATCATTGATGTTTTTTTCTCTCTCTCCCTCTCCCTTTCTCTCTAAAATCAATAAAAATATATATTTTTAAAAACGTTGCCAGTTTGATTCCCGGTCAGAGCACATGCCCAGGTTGTGGACTTGATCCCCAGTTGAGGTGCATGTGGGAGGTATCCAATTGATGTGTCTCTCTCACATTGATGTTTTGCTCTCTCCCATTCTCCCTCTCCCTTCTTCTCTCTCTAAAATAAATGAACACAACAACATATGATTTTGTGTGGGAAAACATGGGTATTGACTAATTCAAAAGAGTTCAAGTCTAAATGTGGCCAGTTTATGCACCAATTTATTTTATCTTTTAGAAATTATGCACAAGAGTAATACATGCTAAAAGTATAAGTTTAAAAGTTATTTTCAATAAGAATAAATAAAAATAGTAAGTGTCAGGCCATTCTATCAATTTAATTGGCAGCATTTTTCCATAGTGGAACATAATGTGTCTTGCAATTGGTGGTATTTTAGATATGATAAAAACTGGAAGCAGCAGATCAGGTACTGGACTCTGGTCTTTTCTTCACTTACTCAGCAATCATTGTTGCTTCTCAATCTAGTATTCTTTCAGACTAGAACTTAAAAGAGATGCAGACCATGAGATGGAGAATTTCTTAAAAACAGGGTTACAAAGAAAAAGATAAGTAGGACCATAAATATTTCTTTGAGAGAGAGGGGAGAAAAAAGATGACCTGATTTTAAAATTAAAAGAAAACATGAAACTTAACTGACTAAATGAATTTAAATTTTATTTTTTATTTATTTATATATTTTATTGATTTTTTACAGAGAGGAAGGGAGAGAGATAGAGAGTTAGAAACATCGATGAGAGAGACATCGATCAGCTGCCTCCTGCACATCTCCTACCGGGGATGTGCCCGCAACCCAGGTACATGCCCTTGACCGGAATCGAACCTGGGACCTTTCAGTCCGCAGGCTGACGCTCTATCCACTGAGCCAAACCGGTTTCAGCAAATTTTAAATATATACTTCCACATGATGGTCAGTTGTGGAGGATACTAAGAACAGGAGATACAAACTAGGCAGAGGAAGAAAGAGGGAAATAGAGTTTGAGAAGGTCTAGTTAATAAAACTTGTCACAGACCACTGCTTACTTCAACTGAAAGAGTCGGGTTTTAATAATACCTCTTCCTATTACTATTTAATAACTTATGAACTCATAAACCATTGTTCATAGATCCTTATGTACTCCTAAAATTTGAAGATTTGGTTCTGAACGGGGTAGCCATTGCAGCCCACTTCAGGGAGAAGTTGCTTTATGATTTATAGACTTGAATGGAGGATACTTTCATGAACCAGATGGAATTAAACTAGGGACTAATAATGAGTGTTACCTACCACTTGGATTAAGAATAGAGGGGTTGAAGAATGTTTGTGTGCACCCTTTCTTGATTTGGTCTTTTTAGCCACACCCAGGTGTGTAAGTAGGAGAGATGGTGAAAGTGATCTGTGTGGTAGGGTAGCTGTGATATACTTCAACTAGCACTAGCTTAGAGGCATACAACCTGGCTTGAATTCTAGTTCTTAATCTCTTATTAACTGTGTGACTTTGGCCACAAGTCACCTAAATTTCTCTGAGCTTCATGTTTCTCATCAGTAAAATGGTAACAATTATATTTTATGGGATTATTTTTATAATGAAACACAGTAATGCATATAAAGACTCTCTTGCATAGTGTCTGGAACATAATAGATGCTCAGTAACTGCATGTGGACTGTGATTTTAGTTGTGAACATCAACTCAGAAATTATGTCTGTGACTTGTCATCCCCTAAGGCAGTGGTTCTCAACCTTCCTAATGCCGCGACCCTTTAATACAGTTCCTCATGTTGTGGTGACCCCCAACCATAAAATTATTTTCTTTGCTACTTCATAACTGTAATTTTGCTACTGTTAGGAATTGTAATGTAAATATCTGATATGCAGGATGTATTTTCATTGTTACAAATTGAACATAATTAAAGCATAGTGATGAATCACAAAAACAATATGTAATTATATATGTGTTTTCCAATGGTCTTAGGCGACCCCTTGTGAAAGGGTCATTCGACCCCCAAAGGGGTCGCGACCCACAGGTTGAGAACCGCTGCCCTAAGGAATTAACCTGTGGATTAAAAAATGTAATGGACCTCAAAGATAAACTGTTCAAGTGATTCTAAAGAATTTCCTTCACCCAATTCAGCAGTCCTGGGTACTATCCATTGCTCTGTGTGTTGGTAATGATTCTCCTCACTATTGCTGGATGGGTTCTGCAACTCCAAGCATGATATTCTCATGCAACAACTTTAGGTGGAAGAAGAGGAGGGAAGAACAGTGTCTCCTTATGCAGATTTTCCCTCCCTTCCTCCCTTCCTCCTTTCCTTCTATTAGTGAAGACAATGTCTATGAGAAATTATCCCAGCAGACTTTCCCTTATATCTCATTGGCTGAGTTTGCTTCGTATGCCCGTGCATGCTTAGCTGCAAAGGAGGCCGGGGATGTGATTATCTTCTTGTAGAGGTGGGTTTTGCCAGCAAGAAATAGGTGTTGATTACCAGTAATATGGCTTTTGCCACATTACTGTCTTGCCAGTTTGCCACAGGGACTCATTTCTCATTTACTCCTAGTGCTGGCCATAAAAGTGTAAAAAATATTTTGGGGTTAGATTGTGAAAGACACAGCTAGATTGGGAATAAGAAACTCTTTAGAAACCTTGTATCTCCTCCTTCCAACTACTTTTGAATTAGATGTCTTAGGTCAGGAGTAGGTCTTTGTATTGCCATAGGTAGGCCAGAGGCCAGCAATCTCTTAGGATTCTCCTCTTAGGAGTGCCGGAGTGGTTAAATATCGTGTCGCTTTTGGTCTTCTGATAATTTGGAGAAATGGTGCCTAAGGGCCCACCAGGCAGTTGTATTTTTGCTGCATTCCTTTTACTTCTCGGGTGAAAGCATTAATATGTAGCGAAGTGGTTAATCTGAAAGCAGGGAAGGACGAATAAGAGCAAAAATACTCCTAGCTGAATAATTTGCCCCTTGATTGAGGATTGGCCATTTAGTCTTGAAAGTATAAAGGATAAAGCCTTTTACCTGAGGAGCCCTGTGGTGGTAAGTCAGTGTTTTTCTTTGTAAATTCTTCGAATGTTCACTTGAATCCCACAGATGCTGTTCTGTTTTGTTGGTGTCAGTGTTCAGGAATGATCTGCTGCATAAGCAGGAATTAGTTTCTAAGTCTGGATTGTGCTGTTGGCTTTTCAGTGATTAATTTGGGAACTAGGCACAGAAACTTGTAACCCTCTGCTTTGTTCCACTGCTGCAGATTTCCTGTCATGTGCTGGTCAGGACTAACTTAACAGAACTTGGCTGATATTCTTACTTCATTTTATTGTGTCCTCGAAGTATCCCTTGGTCATGCTTTATTTAACATTTCACTTGGTCTCCTTTTTGGCATTCATGTATGAGTGTCTTGTCATCCAGATGTTTTCTGTTTCGTAAACTTTGCAATAATCCCAATTCAAAAAGAAAATGTTATTTCTGGTGTTATGAAAAGTATTAGTATGTCCATGTTCCCACAGGAAACAACTGGGAGTATATGTCCCTTGATTATATTTTAGCAGTATTTGTTTTCCCCCATTGGCGGCTGGAGAATGGGGGTGAGAGCCAGAGACTTTTTATTATATACCTTTTTTTAGTATGTTTTGAATTATTGAACTAAATATTCTCTACTCTCAAAACTAAAATTTAGTGATTTTGTATTGGTAACATTTTACTGCATGTCTGTTAATATAAATGTTGTAAAAATTCTTATTAGTTGAAGATAAAATATCATTTTAGGCTTTTAATTAGTTTTTAGTGAAGTTATTTTATTATTAATAGACTTTACAGTATATTTCCAATATGTATAAGTATTAAGAATAATTGATTCACAAACTTCTCTTTTTCTTTTCTTTTTAAAAATTTTTTATGTTAATCCTCACCCGAGGATATTTTTTCCATTGATTTTTAGAGAGACTAGAAGGGAGGTGAGAGAGTGGGGGAGAGAGAGAGAGAGAGACATCGATGTGAGAAAGACACGTCTATTGGGTGCCTCCCATATGCCCCAGGGGGGACGGAGATGGAACCTGCAACCCAGATATGCCCTTGATTAGGAATCGAACCCAAGACCCTTCAGTGGGCAGGTTACCATTCTGTCCATTGAGCCACTCTGGCCATAGCACAGACTTCTCTTCATAAAATGACTGGTCTTTAGCTCGTTGTAGCTTGGAGTTGGGGAAACAGGCTGTGTGCTACTTTCCTTTCCTTCTAGAATTGTTTTGTCCCCAAAGAGGCAAACACTTAAGGTGTTCAGATTCCTCTCTAGTTTCAAATTTTATTTTATCTGACTTTATCCAAAGGTTTTACAGTATAGTCATTTAAAATATTTTTTCTATGGTAAGATATATTTTGCATTATTAGCCAACTTGCTCCATGGGGAACTGTTTAGTCTGTGTTACTATACAGGTATTTTATATAAATAGTTTTCTCAGCTATATTGAGCTAATTGAATATTTTTAGTATTCTATTTTCAACTCTTGCATTTTTAGCTCTACCTCTTTCTGTTTTTCAAGTGGTTCTAGTTGTTACACCATGCATCTTTAATTTATCACTGTATACTTAGAGTTAATATTATACCACTCTACATAAGATGCTTACAAACAATTCAGTTCCTCAACCCCAGACTTTGTGCTGCATACTTTATAAACCTTATAATACCATGTTAGTTGTGCTTTAAACACAGTTATCCTTTACAGAGATTAAGAGAAGGAAAAGGGTCTTTTATGTTTACCAATTTTAGCTCTCTTCTTTCCTTCCTGAGACCAGCACATAGTTTAGAGTTTCAATCTGGTATCATTTCCTTTTGGGCTGAAGAACTTCCTTCAGTTTCTAGTGCAGTTCTGCTGGTGACAATTCTCTTAGCTTTCACTTATCTGAAAGTGTCTTTACTTCACCCTGTTTTTGGACGATAATTTTTGCTGGATATAGAATTCTGGGTTGACAGTTGGCCACTCTGTTGTCTTCTGGCCTTTACTGTTTCTGATGGAAGTTAGCTATTATTTATTTACTTGTTCTCTTCTGTGTAATGTGCCTCCCCTCCCCCCATAGCTTTTTCCTCATTATGTTCGGTTTTCTGCACGTTGAATATGATGTGAGCAATGGGGTATCTTCACTTGGACTATACTGATTTTTTTTTTAATCTATAGGTGATGTTTTTCAACAAAAATTGGGGATTTTAGGGTCATTATTTCTTCAAATATTTTTTTCTGCCCCATTCTCTGTTCTTTGCTTTTTGGACTCCGAGTACACATATGTTAAACTGATTTTAATCTGTGTTCTTTGGATTGGCTAATTTCTGTTTGTCTCTCCTCTGTAGTTTAAAATTGACCTTTAAGCCCATCCAGTACAGTTTGCATTTCTGATATTGTACCTTTAAATGCTAGAATATTTATAAAAGCTGTTTTAAAGCTCTTGCCTGCTGTTTCCAACATTGCAGTCATGCCATGGTCTGTTTCCATTGAATGCTTCTGTGATTATGGGTCATGTTTTCCTGCTTATTTGCATATTTAGTAATTTTTTATTAATCGGGCATGTGGATGACACATCATAAGAAGTCTCTGTTGTGTTGTCTTTCTTTAGAGCAGCGGTTCTCAACCTGTGGGTCGCGACCCCTTTGGCGGTCGAACAACCCTTTCCCAGGGGTCACCTAAGACCATCCTGCACATCAGATATTTACATTACGATTCATAACAGTAGCAACATTACAGTTATGAAGTAGCAACGAAAATAATTTTATGGTTGGGTCACAACATGAGGAACTGTATTTAAAGGGCCAGAAGGTTGAGAACCACTGCTTTAGAGAGTGTTGAATTTGCAGGCTTCAACTGAAAGCCTGAATGCCCAGGGTGTACAGCTATGTCTCCACCCTGGCTGACCTGGAATTCCACTTCAAAAAAAATGTTTTTATTGATTTTTAGAGAGGAAGGGAGAGGGATAGAGAAATAGAAACATCAATAACAGAGAAACATCATGGATTGGCTGCTTCCTGTACAACCCCTACTGGGGGTCAGTCCTGCAACCCGGGCATGTGTCCCAACTGAGAATGGAACCTTTGACCTCTTGGTTCCCGGGTCAACAATCCACCACTGAGCCACACTGGCTGAATGAATTCCACTGTTTTGCAGAAATGTGCAGCTTCTGGTATTTGTTCAGCTCTCAGGCGTAACTTTACTACACCTCATGGAATCTCACCC
The DNA here is from genome assembly GCF_000147115.1 of Myotis lucifugus. Classification (NCBI taxonomy): domain Eukaryota; kingdom Metazoa; phylum Chordata; class Mammalia; order Chiroptera; family Vespertilionidae; genus Myotis; species Myotis lucifugus. Next base: position 233,788 of record NW_005871186.1, read on the forward strand.
TGGCTTATTTGTAGCTCAGTACTCAGAAGAGGGTGATTAAGGGACCCCCCCCCCATGCAGATTTCTGGGGCCACCCCTTTTGCATTGTTGCTTCCTTTCCAGTATCTGTCCTATCCATTCTAGCCCACTCCAGTAGCCTAGAACTGGGATCTCTGCCTCTCAGTTCGGTGAGACCATCATGCTTGGCTGAGGCTCCACTTCCCTGTGGTACAGTTGGGAAAGGGTCCCAGGCAGAAAGCTGGAGCGATTGTGATTCACACCTCCTGTGTGCTGGCTGTTTCATACTTGAACAGAACAGAGTTATATATTTTATCCAGTTTTATGGATAGTGCTTAGGAAGGCTAGACTGGTGCCAGTTACTTCATCATGGCGAGAGATGGAAGTCTACTTCTCAGATGTATTGGAGGAAGATATTTAACTGTCTTTAAATACATAAGTAAAATTATGTATTTATGCGTATTTAATATCTATATAATCTTAATCCTCTGCTTTTGGATATATGAGTTTAGATACTCCATATCTAAATGTATGTATACTGTAGCATAGGAATTTTTTAACAGCTTTATTAAGATATAATTCACACACTATGTAATTCACTCATTTAAAATGTATAATTTGGTGGCTTTGGTATATTCATCCATTACCACATAAACTTGAGAACATTTGCATTACCACACACACAAAAACCCCACATCCCTTAGCCATTATCCTTCCCCTCTCCCTCCATTTGCCCAGCCCTAGGCAACCACTAATGTACTTTCTATAGATTTATTTGTTATAGGCATTTCATATACATGAAATGGTACAATATGTGGTCTGTTGTAATTGGGTTCTTTCACTCAGCATAATGTTTTTAAGGTTCATTAATGTTGTAGCATCTATCAGTACTTAATTCCTTTTTATTGCTAAATAATATTCCATTGTTTATATAAATCACATTTTATTAATCCATTTATCAGTTGATGAACATTTGGATTGTTTTGCTTTTGTCTATTGTGCATAACATTTCTATGAACATTCATGTGTAAGTTTTTTTCATGTATATCTGTTTTCATTTCTCTTGGGTTATGCCTAAGAGTAGAATTGCTGAGTAATCTGTTTTACTATTCTAGCAACTGCCAGACTGTTTTTCAAAGGAACTATACCATTTTACATTCTCACCAGCAATGTATGAGGGTTCCGATTTCTCCATATCCTGTCAATATTTGCTTTTGAACATTAATTATATTAGTATAGCAAAGCCTCCTAGCAACTATGCATTATATTATTATTAGACTAGAGGCCCAGTGCATGGATTTGTGCACCGATGGGGTCCTTTGGCCTGGCCTGTGGGGATCAGGCTGAAACCGGCTCTCTGACATCCCCCCGAGGGGTCCCGGATTGCAAGAGGGCACAGGCCAGGCCGAGGTACCCCACCGGTGCACGATTGGGGCTGGGGAGGGACCACGGGAGGGCTCCAGGGCATGTCTGGCCCATCTCGCTCAGTCCTGATCGGCTGGACCCCAGCAGCAAGCTAACCTACTGGTTGGGGCGTCTTCCCCCTGGTGGTCAGTGCGCATCATAGTGACTGGTTGAACTGTTTTACACTTAGCATATTAGGCTTTTATTATATAGGATCATAGAACTAAGAAATGGAAGAACTGGATTTTAACCTGGGTTTATGTAACTTTAAATTTTAAGCTCTTCCTCTCATTGAAAACTATCTCTACAGATGTAGCTGTTAAAATCAAGTGTAATTTTCATAGTATTCCAAGCAGTGAGAGAGCCTATGTAGATATTTTCCCAGCCTTTATTGGATTTTGGCAGAAATCCATTGAACCTAGAACATCTTTTCCCTGGTTTTGATAGCTGTTTTCTTGAAAATAGAAGACAGTTATCTTTCCCTCAGGATTGTTTTAAATAATTGGGAGCACAGCATTTTCAGTGCCCACCATGTCCAGACATTGTAGATCAGCGGTGCTCAACCTGTGGGTTGCGACCCCTTTGGCGGTCGAACGACCTTTTCACAGGGGTCGCCTAAGACCATCCTGCATTTCAGATATTTACATTACAACATAACAGTAGCAACATTACAGTTATGAAGTAACAACGAAAATAATTTTATGGTTGGGCCACAACATGAGGAACTGTATTTAAAGGGCCAGAAGGTTGAGAACCACTGTTGTAGATGGAGGATGTAGTATCTTGTTTCAAGAACTGCTACGTAGAATAGACACCAAAGAAGAGGTGTAAGATTCAGTGCCCTGCACAACTTTCAGTCTGGCCGAGTAGTACAGGAGTGGAAGAAGGTCATTGTTTGGGGTTTCATGTTTTTGTTTCTGTTTTTTCAGATCCAGGATTGTTTTGTTTTTTTTTAAATATAGTTTATTGATTTTTTTACAGAGAGGAAGGGAGAGGGATAGAGAGTTAGCAACATCTATGAGAGAGAAACATCGATCAGCTGCCTCCTGCACATCTCCTACTGGGGATGTGCCCGCAACCAAGGCACGTGCCCCTGACCGGAATCGAACCTGGGACCCTTCAGTCCGCAGGCTGACACTCCATCCACTGAGCCAAACCGGTTAGGGCAGATCCAGGATTGTTGAAAGATTGTGTGAAACACTGAGCTTTTAGGGATTGTTTGGCTCTTCTGATAACTATATATGGGGTTTAGGTTAGATTTTGAGATATTTCCATAGTTGAAAATGCCCTTACCTGTCTTTTTTGCTGTAAGTTAAGATCAGACAGTTTTGTGGTGACTGAGTGAAGGAGACAAAGTTTCTGAATGAACATAAGGTGAACATGGTGTTCAAAGGTGAACTTGATTATGAATCTCCTAACAACATGGCTTTGGCAACTTGGTTAGTATTGATAAATCTTAATGGAAAATCATGTTTTTATAGTCACGTACCACATAACTTATTATGTAGCAAGGTGTTTTTTTTGGCTACTTAATTATGTTTATTTTCAACTTTTTGGCAATGTACATAAAATAAAAATACACCACAAATAGCTTATAATCAGCTCATATTGGGTGGTAGAAATGTATATAATCTCATGATACTTTATATTAGTAAACTCACTTTAATGGAAAAAATTCTTTACATGTTAGAAACCAATAGGTTACAAAAGTTACTGAAATATTTTTACCTAGAATATAAATTGCTGTTAGCCCATTACAGTGTTTCATTTTGTATAGCTATATGCATGAAAACAAATATTCTCCTCAGGAGACATCATAATCCTAAATTTGCTTTCAGGAAAATGACCAGACTTCAAAGTTCCATTTGTTTATAAAAAAATATATAAATGAATAATAACAAATTGTAAAACTTTGTTAAAATTTTTAAATGGTTTTGACAATGGCCTATTTTGTTAATATGGCTTTTGTCATTGATCTAGGTCTAGTCTTTATATGTTAGTACACTTGTATTGAAAGTAAGTCTTCAAAACTATCCATTATACATTTTTATCGTTTTAAGGGAGGAGAAAGCAAGGAAAAAGACTTCAGTGTTTAATTTTATGTAAGTAACTGCCAGGCTGAAGGCTGTGAAAGGTTTATGATGTATCTTTCAAATGTACAATGTAATTCATGGATAAGGAGTAAGATATATCTTGCAGTAATATTAAAGACAAATCATGTAGTAAAAGATTGCGTTAACTTAAATGGCAGAAATTTTCATTTGATTACAATATTTTCTCTGCCATGATCTGAAAGGAATATGTGTCCCACTTTAATAAAAAATTATCTGACTAATAAATGTCGCCCACTCTTTCTCTGGCAAAGAAAACTTGTCATCTTAAATTGGGTCTTGAATGATATATCATAGATGAAACATTTAAAGTTATGGTGTTCAAAGGTGAGCTTGATTATGAATCTCCTGACAAGATGGTTTTGGCAACTTGGTTAGTATTGATAAATCTAAATGGAAATTAATGTGTTTATAGTCATGCACCACATAACAAAATTTGGGTCAACGCCGGACTGCATATACGAAGATGGTCCCGTCTATAATAATAAAAGTGTAATATGCAAATCGACCGAACGACCAAACAGCAGGACGACCTCCGGATGACCTTCCGGACGACCATGCTATGACACCCACTGGTGCCAGGCCAGCCAAGGCGGGTGCGATGCGATTGGTCGGGGGCCCGGCCATTGCCCCATGATCACCCTGCAGAGCGAGGCCTAGGCCACTGGCCAGCAGGGTGATTGATCAATCGGGGGGGTTCCACGATTGCCCCAAAGAGGGAAGCCCAGGCTACCTGGCCGTTCGCTGCAGCAGTTAGTCTGGGCCTCCCTCTGCGGGGGCAATCCATCATGAAGCCCCATCGATAGTGGGGCTCCCGGACTGTGAGAGGGCACATAGTGGGGCTCCCGGACTGTGAGAGGGCACAGGCTGGGCTGAGGGGGACCCTCCCCCACCCCCGAGTGCATGAATTTCATCCACCAGCCCTCTAGTAAGATATAATGGAGCTGACAATTTTCTGTTGCCTAGCAGTGTTGTAGTGTTGTGGCACAACACATTGCTTACGTGTTTGGGATGATGCTGGTGTAAACAAACCTACTGCACTGCCAGTGGTATAAAAGTATAGCACATATAATTATGTACAGTACATAATACTTAATGATAATAAACAACTGTGTTACTAGTTTATGTATTTACTATACTATACTTTTAATCTTTATTTTAGAGTACAATCTTTCTTATAAAAAAGTTGGTTGTAAAACAGTATGCTGTATTACACACAGCTGCCTCATACAACTTGTGTTTACCATATCTCTTGATTGCATTATTTTAATCTTGTGTTTGATTTAATCTTGTGTTATTGTGTACAGTAACATGCTGTATAGACTTGTAGCCTAGGAGCAATGGGTTTAATCATATAGCCTAGGTGTGTAGTAGACTATACTATCTAGGTTGTGCAAGTGCACTCAATGATGTTCATACAATGACAAAATTGCCTAATGGCACATTTCTCAGAATATGTTCCTGTTAAGGGGTGCATGACTGTGCTTAAAAATGCAGTTTTATGTGGTACATCTACACAATGGAATGCTACACTGCTGTAAAAAAGAAGGAATTCCTAACATTTGCAACAGCATGGATGAAACTGGAGAGCATTATGCTAAGTGAAATAAGCCAGTCAGAGAAAGATAAATATCACATGAACTTACTCATTTGTGGAATATAATGAACAACATAAACTGATGAACAAAAATAGAACCAGAGTCATAGAAGCACCGAACAGACTGTCCAACCTTGAGGGAAAGTGGGGGGTGAGGGGGTAAGAGAGCAACCAAAGGACTTGTATGTATGCACATGAGCATAACCAATGGACACAGACAGTAGGGGGGTGAGGGCATGTGCTGGGGGGTAGGGGCAGCCAGGAAGAGGTCAATGGGGTAAAAAGGAGACTCATGTAATACTTAAAACAATAAAGAATTTTTTTGAAAATGCACTTTTTGTTGGGGGTGTTTAACCCCTTTTTCCTCAGGGTTTTTGTGTGTGTGTGTGTGTCACGATATCAGCACTTTTGAAGAATAAGAGGACATACTAATCTCCTATCATGTAGTTTTTACTAAAATGACCTGAATACTATTTAAAGGATGCAATGTTAGAAAGCATTGGATGATTTCTTGTGACTCTCTTCATATTAGGCCCTGGGCTATTCATGACAAACTTGGACTTTGATTTCTTTGTGATAAAATTATCTCTTTTCAGGTAACTCAGTTTGATGACATTTTATTTTATTTATGGTGCATCAAGAGCTGAAAGGAAAATAAGATTAAAGATGTCCAAATAAAACAAGTCAGTTGGTCAACACATGCAACTAGAAAAAAAAAAAAGGCTTTATTTATTTATTTATTTATTTATGCTTTTATGTAATTATTTATTAAAGAAAGGGATTTTAAAAATGTTCTTAAATTGAGTTTAGAGAGAGAGGAAGGAAGAGGGAGAGAGAAAAACAATGTGAGAGGGAAACATTGATCAGTTGCCTCCCATAGTGCCCCAACAGGGAATCGAACCCACAAGCTTTTGGAGTACGGGATGATGCTCCAGCCAACTGAGCAGCCAGGCCAGGGCAAAGCAGCTTTATTTAGGCTGCATTTGATAAATGTGAGAGGTGATGCTCCACACTTTTTGCTGTCATATCTCTGCCTTAATGAAGTGCTTTTAAGAGCACACATATCTGGCACGCATAGGAAAGTCTTTACTCAGACTATTCAAGGTAAATTGTGCATATTATATATATCATTGACTCTACCTTGTCTATGGTTTATAAGGTACACTGTTATTTCATTACTGTTGCCATAGAAGAAAATACTACCAATAATTATTAAAAGATGAATCCCAATGTATAATAAATGTTAAAATGTGAAAAGTGTTTGCTGTAGAATCTATGAAATATACGGGTATGGAAAGGGTGCTCCCATCGTACCACACATGTAGTGGCCTTGTACTTTGTTTTGTAACTCTTGTAAAAAACTGGGAAGAAGGAAATGATTTGACTATTTTTTCATGATGAGAAGCTGCTCAGAATTTGATTTTAAACTTGTTTTCTGTAGTTCCCTCTACATTGGTTGTTAGTAAATTTTCTTTTATTTTAGTGCCCCCTATGCACTAGCCATTCTAATAGCAATAGCTAACATTTATATAGCATTTATTATGTGCTAGACACTGTTTTGAGCACTTTATATATTTTAATTAACTAAATTTTACATTACCTCTGCAAGGTGGGTATTGTTACTATCCCCATTTTATCAAAGGGGAAACTGAGGCACAGAGAAGTCAAGTGACTTGACCAAGGTCATACAGCTAGTAAGTGGTGGAGCTAGGATTTGAATGTAGATTGTCTGACTCCAGAGGAGTCTGTGATGTCAGCAGTATTCCTAGGCACATAAGATGCATGAAAATGGTTCCTTTCCTTAACACAGCTTAGCAGGTACAATTTGAGGGTGTGGTGGTAAATTTACATGACATTATTATAATACTTTTGGTAATGAATTTTTATTTGTGTTTTTAGGACATTCAGTCAGAAGAAGGCTGCTATTGAAAGAGAGTATGCACAGGTAAGCTTGGATATGGAGGCCCCATCCTAGGTATACCTGTTCTTTATAAGGTACAAGGGCAGATATGTTTGTTGGAGAGAACCCTTGGTATCCCTTTCTTCATGCATTCTCCTTTTCTTCATAGTTCTGGCTAACCCCTTTTACTCCATTTGAATCTTCATGACTACAAAGAAGGTCATAAATCGAACCTTTTGGATGGAGATAACACTTAGAGTATTTACAAATATAAATAAGAATAATAATTTATTCTCCCTTATATATCCCATTCTGCAGTTTTATGAGAAGTTAATTGTTATTTTTGTACAATCAGGCATTTTTTCTCATTAGGTCCTTGTTGATAGAGAATGGTGTGCTTTCAATGGATGGTATGGCACAGAAAATTTAAGCATTTAAAAAAATTTTTTTAATTAAAATCAGACAGCTAAATGTGCCAAGAAAAATTATATTGATATATCATTTTATGGATATGTAAGAATTAATAACTTACCCTTCCTTGGACAAAAACAACTTAACATAATTTGGAAATGTGGCCCTTGTAAGCAATTACTTTCTATGTGAAGTAGAATTCTAAAATAGATCGCTCCCCTCCACCCCCAAAATATGATACCCCTTCAAAAATTAGTATTTATAACAACATCTAAAAATACTGGAGAATATTAGAAGGAAAAATTAATACCCAGGAAATGCTGTACATGCTAACCACTATTGCTACTGCTGCTATTGATAGCCTACATAATAAAAGCCTAATATGCTAATTGTCCGGTCTTCTGGTCATTTGTTCAATCAAAGCGTAATATGCTAATGATAGACTAAGGCCACTCAACTGCTCACTATGACGTGCACTGACCACCAGGGAGCAGACAGTCGACTGGTTGACCAGTCGCTATGACGTACACTGACCACCAGTGGGTAGATGGTCGACCGGTCGACCAGTTGCTATGATGTGCATTGACCACCAGGGGGCAGATGCTCCGATCGGTAGGTTAGCTTGCAGCTGGGGTCTGGCTGATGGGGACTGAGTGAGATGGGCCGGACACGCCCTGGAGCCCTCCCAGAGCCCTCCCGTGGTCCCTCCCTGGCTGGCCAACCTCCTTCGTCCCCTGAGGGGTCCTGGACTATGAGAGGGCACAGGCTGGGCTGAGGGACTCCCCCCCTCCCCTTAGTGCACGAATTTCATGCACCGGGCCTCTGGTTATATATATAATGCTGCTGTAGACATTCACATATTAGTCTTTATTTGGACATATGTTGTTAAAATCTTGAGTGTATACCTAGGATTGGAATTACCAGGTCATTAGGTAAGTTTATGTTTAACTTTTTAAGAAATGACCAAACTGTTTTTCAAATTGGTTGTACAATTTTCATTCTCACCAGCAATGTATGGAGGTTCCAGTTGTTCTATATCCTCATAAATATAGGGCGTCCCCCCAAAATGTATACACAAACTTGTAATAATTATAAAGGTCATGTTTACTAAAATACATTTCATTTTCAAAATTGAGCTATCAGCTGTTAAAGTGTGTATACATTTTTTGGGGACACCCTGTACTTACCATTGTCTGTCTTTCTAATTACAGCTATTGTTGTGACTGAAATCATTATGAATAGTGCCTCTGCGAACATTCTTGTATGTGTCTTTTGGTGACTATGAATGTTGTCTATTGGGTATATTCCTAAGGAGAGGGTTTGCTGTGTCATAAGGTATATGTTCAGCTTTGGAAGATATTATGCAATGGTTTCAAAGTGATTGTTGCAATCACTACCAGCAGTGAATGAGAGTTGTAGTTACTTTAAACCCTTGGTTTTGTCGTGTTTTTTATTTTAGCCTGTCTGGTGTAAATTGGGGTAAATAATTGTGGATTTGATGAGCATTTTCTAGATGACTAATGAAGCTGAGGAACTTTTCGTATGTTAATTGGACATTTGGGTGGTTCGTTTAGAGAAGAATCTGTTAAAGTCTCTTATTGGCCTTTTTCTTATTGATTTATAGTGTTTATATGTTCTGCATTTGAATCCTTTGTCAGATGTACAGGAGTGGGCAAAAGTAGGTTTACAGTTGTGAGTACACGAAACACACTTTATTCTTTTTTTTCCCCCTTTATTGATTAAGGTATTACACATGTCCTTATCAAATAACCCCATTGCCTACCCACCCCCAACCACCACTCGTGCCCTTACCCCCTCTAGTGTCTGTGTCCATTGGTTATGCTTATATGCATGCATACAAGTCCTTTGGTTGATCTCTTACCCTTCCCACCCCCTTCCTCTGCCTTCCCTCTGAGGTTTGAGGAAAGCTGATCGATGATTCTCTGTCTCTGGATCTGTTTTTGTTCATCAGTTTATGTTGTTCATTATATTCCACAAATGAGTGAGATCATGTAATATTTATCTTTCTCTGACTGGCTTATTTTGCTTAGCATAATGCTCTCTAGTTCCATCTATGCTATTGCAAATGGTAGCAGTTTCTTCCTTTTTACAGCAGCATAGTATTCCATTGTGTAGATGTACCACAGTTTTCTGATCCATTTGTCTCCTGATGGGCACTTAGGCTGTTTCCAAATCATAGCTATTGTAAATTGTGCTGCTGTGAACATAGGGGTGCATATATCCTTTCTGATGGGTGTTTTTAGTTTCTTGGGATATATTCCTAGAAGTGGGATTATTGGGTCAAATGGCAGTTCCATTTTTAGTTTTTTGAGGAAACGCCATACTGTTTTCCACAGTGGCTGCACCAGTCTGCATTCCCACCAGCAGTGCAAGAGGGTTCCTTTTTCTCTGCATCCTCACCAGCACTTGTCATTTGTTGATTTGTTGATGATAGCCATTCTGACAGGTGTGAGATGGTACCTCATTGTCGTTTTGATTTGCATCTCTCAGATAACTAGTGACTTTGAGCATGTTTTCATATGTCTCTTGGCTTTCTGTATGTCCTCTTTTGAAAAGTGTCTATTTAGGTCCTTTGCCCATTTTTTGATTGGATTGTTTATGTTCCTATTGATAAGTTGTATAGTTCCCTGTAAATGTTGGAGATTAAACCCTTATCGGAAATATCATTGGCAAATATGTTCTCCCATGCAGTGGGCTTTCTTGTTGTTTTGTTGATGGTTTCTTTTGCTGTGCAGAAGCTTTTTATTTTGGTGCAGTCCCGTTTGTTTATTTTCTCCTTAGTTTCCATTGCCCTACGAGCTGTATCAGTGATAATACTGCTTCGGCATCTCTGAGATTTTGCTGCCTGTGGATTCCTCTAAGATGTTTATGGTTTCCCATCTTACGTTTAAGTCCTTAATCCATTTTGAGTTTATTTTTGTGTATGGTGTAAGTAGGTGGTCTAGTGTCATTTTTTTTTTGCATGTATCTGTCCAATTTTCCCAACACCATTTATTGAAGAGACTGTCTTGACTCCATTGTATGTTCTTGCCTCCTTTGTCAAATATTAATTGAGCGTAGTGGTTTGGGCCGATTTCTGGGTTCTCTATCCTATTCCATTGGTCTATATGTCTGTTCTTATGCCAGTACCAGGCAGTTTTGAGAACAGTGGCTACAATTTATCCTTGTATTATTATTTATTAGTATTAGAACTGTAAACCTAATTTTGCCCACTTTGTATGTATTATAGATATCTCTTCAATCTCATGAAGAAATGTTGTTTTATGGCTTGTTTTTTATCTGTTTCTTTTGATGAAAACAGTTCTTAATTTATAGTCAATGTTTTTTAAGTCCTATCTATATATATGTATAAAAGGTTAAGTGTCCGTCCGACTGGTAGCTATGGTGCGCACTGACCACCAGGGGGCAGACGCTCAATGCAGGAGCTGCCACGACAAACACTGGCCATTTAAAAATAAATGGCACCGCGGACCTGGCACCAACAAACCAACACTCGGCTTCCCCCAAGTGGGACACAGGCCCCGCCACCACCCCGGTGAGACAGCCCACCAATCGCAGTCAACACTGCTGAGACCCCATGGTGCAAAATGTGGCCAACAGCCCAGCCCGAAAATGGTGGCTGTGGGCACCGGGTAATGACATCACATAGCAACATCTGGCTTCCTCTCCCTATCAACTAGCCTCCTTGGAGTTTCTTCAGCCCAGGAACAGGACTTGCTTTATAGCCAGGTGCAAACATTTTACACTTTAACCAAATGTCTATGAAGCATTTTCCTGTGCCTTTTCTCATTTGATCCTCACAGAAGTCCTAGAGTAGGTAGATAGGAGACTTGGTGGAATCCTATTTTCTTTTCACTAGCCAGAAAATGGAGATTTAGAAAGTTTAGAAACCTGACCTGACTGAAAAGAAGTAAGAAATGGTGGACCTTGAAAATGACTTAGGTTTTCTCACTGTGCAGAATATAGTCAAACACTGCTACAGTTAAATATTTTACCCTTTGTTCTCTCTGTGTTACCTACAATAATAATCTGCTTCGTGTTGATGTTTACTGCTGTGTTGCTGACAATTACCTGAAAGAGAAGTTGGGGTGCTTCACTGAACTGGAAAAAGTTTAGCTACATCAGAACGCAGGTCTAATTTATATTCTATACATATAAAAGGCTAAGTTGACATGCATGCGCGATACATATAAAGCTCTCACTGGTGTCAATCGCACACGTGTGTTTCAGTCTGTCATTGTCATTTGTGAATTTGGTTGACACTTCTGTTATAGAGAAAGGGCGAATAGCGATATTAAAATATTTCTTCTAATTAATTTCCTTTCAATGTGCATGAATCCGTGCATTGGGCCACTAGTTATCTAATAATAATGTTTGGTAATTACATGATAAGCTTTCTTTTCAAGAAGTTCCATAGGTTTGGCTATTATTTGTCATTGATACATCATTTAAATAGTCAGAATGTTCAAATACTTCAAAAAAATTAAATTGCAACTTATATGAGCAACTGCTGTGAAATTTTTATTTCCCCTGTAAATTTTGTCAATTTTAAAATGGTCTTTATAAATATGGTGATGTGTTTTGGTTCTTTTATTTTTTTAATTTATTACAGAAAGAAAGGAAGAGGGAGAGAATCATTGATCAGCTGCCTCCTGCATGCCACCTATTGGGGAATCTAGCCCATGATCTGGGCATGTACCCTGACTAGAATAGAACCGTGGCTTTCTGGTTCATAGGTTGATGCTCAATACAGTTCATTTACAATAGCTAAGATGAATGGGAATCTATGCTCTGGAAAGATTTACTACATTTAATTTTTTTTATAAAGTACTAGAGGCCCGGTGCACAAAAGTTTGTGCACTGGCGGGGGCGGGTGTTCCTCAGCCCCACTTGTGCCCTCTCACAGTCTGGGACCCCTCGGGAGATAACGACCTGCTGGCTTAGGCCCGCTCTCAGGTGGCAGAAGGCAGGCCCAATCCCTAGGTGCAGCCCCTGGTCGGGCTCAGAGCAGGGCCGATTGGGGAGTTGGGGCGCCGCCCCCTGTCATGCACAGAGCAGGGTGGATCAGGGGTTGCAATGCCACCCCCAGTCATGCTCAGGGTAGGGCCGATTGGGGGGTTGGGGCACCGCCCCCTGTCACACTCAAGGCAGGGTCGATGGGGAGGTTGCGGCGTCACCCCCTGTGATGCACAAAGCAGGGCCAATCAGGGGGTTGGGGTGCTGCCACCTGTCATGCACAGAGCAGGGCTCATTAGGGGGGTTGGGGCTCCATACCCTGTCATGCACAGAGCAGGGCCGATCAGGGGGTTAGGGAGCTCCCCCCGTCACACACAGAGCAGGGCGGATCAGGGGGTTGGGGAGCTCCCCCCTGTCACACACAGAGCCGGGCGGATCAGGGGGTTGGGGCGCCGCCCCCTGTCACCCACAGAGCAGGGCTGATCAGGGGGTTGGGGCGCCGCTGCTGTCACACTCAGGGCAGGGTCGATGGGGAGGTTGCAGCTCTACCCCGTCACACACAGAGCAGGGCCCATGGGGGGGTTGGGGCGCCTTCCCCTGTCACACACAGAGCAGGGTCAATCAGGGGGTTGGGGAGCTCCCCCCTATCAGGCACAGAGCAGGGCCGATCAGGGGGTTGGGGCACCTTCCCCTGTCAGGAACAGAGCAGGGCGGTTAGGGAGGTTGTGGCCCCGCCCCCTGTCACACACACAGCCGCAGGGCGATCAGAGGGTTTGGGCGCTGCCCCCTGTCA
>NW_005871186.1:247202-270228 GCF_000147115.1 Myotis lucifugus
CTGCTGATCCCGGTGCTGGGAGGCATATTACCCTTTTACTATATAGGATAGAGGCCTGGTGCACGGGTGGGGGCCAGCTGGTTTGCCCTGAAGGGTGTCCCGGATCAGGGTGGGGGTCCCACTTGGGTGCCTGGCCAGCCTGGATGAGGGGATGATGGCTGTTTGCCGCTGGTCACACCCCCTTCAGGGTGGGGGTCCCCACTGGGGTGCCTGGCCAGTCTGAGTGAGGGGCTGAGGGCCGTTTTCAGGCTGGCGGGCGACTGAAGCTCCCAACCTCTCCTTTTTTCTTTTTTTTATTTTTTATTCTGGGATTTATTTACCTTCTATAGCTGTCACTGGAGCTGAGAGCCGGCTTTAGCTCTGAGGCCGGCTCCAGCTTGAGGCCTCGGCTGCTGAAAGCAGGGATCTGGGTTTGTTTGGGTTCTATAATTGTAACACTGTTTCGGCTGAAAAGCAGGTTTCTGGAGTTTTGTTTAGCTTCTATATTTGCAACAATGTTTCTTAGAGAGCAAGCTCAGAGGCCGGCAAGGCAGGCAGGGAACCTTGGCTTCCTCCGTCACTGGAGCAAGCAAGCCTCCCTGTTCACTTCAGCTGCCTGGCTGCCGGCCGCCATCTTGGTTGGCAGTTAATTTGCATATCGCCCTGATTAGCCAATGGGAAGGGTAGCAAAGTTATGGTTAATTACCATGTTTCTCTTTTATTAGATAGGATTATTTTAAAGTTAGAAGTCTATTTTAAGATCAACTAGTTTTCATGTGTAGAGAATATTTATCGAGCACTCTTCTAGGTACTATGACAATAGCAGTGCCCAAAAAAGAAAGAAAAAACCCTAGCACTTATAGAGTTTATATTCTATAGTTGTATGTTATCTTTCGGTTAAATATATTAACTTCTTTCTCTTCAAAGCCACTGATGTCATTATAGTCAGTTGAGAAAAATGACCTTTATAGAATTATTGCTAGTAGTCTATGTCATCATTCTCTATACAAAGGATTGATTGGCCAAAAAGGTTGAGTATTATTTGTGAAATTTAGAGAGCCAGCCCAATAGACAAGTATTATAAAGAAAAAGAACTCATGTGGGATTGTTCATATGACAGCAATTTGAGAAATAGTACCTCAAGAATAAAATAATATTTCATAACCTAATATTTACACTTGAAGGACTTGAGCCCTGAATTTTTTCAAGTCTCTTGGTACTTTCCATTTTCTACAAGAGTATTAATGTTTATTTTTAGGCATAGTTTGTGAAATTCATTTAGTAATTCTCCAGAAATAACAGATGTGTTGTGTTTCTATTTATACAAACAGAACAAATGAATACCTGAAAGTATAGGAGTCATATATGTCACTGAACAAATTAAATGTTAGGGTAAAATCAACTCTGGCTTTTGACTGCATTTAGCTAACCACTGAGGTGTTGGTAAAATCATTTGCAATACTCTAGCTGAAATTGCTAAAGGCAAGTTCTGTGTATTAATATACTTCCTGTAGTCTTTGGCAGAATGCTTCTACTGAAGGAAGGATACAAAAGGTTACTGTGGCTGGAGAGAAAGAGCAGGAAAAGATTGTGGACTTTAAGGGCGGCTCCTTGCCTGAGGACAAACAGAGCAAACACGGACACCCTGTCAAATAGCCTGTGGTATCACACTCTTGAACTTAAAGTTTTTGCTATTTTTATTATTTTAAGAAATACATTTATAAAGAGTTGGGCATATTACCCATAAAGTTAGTGTTATGTATATGTGGTAGGGTTCTTTTTTGGTAAATTTCATCAGCATAGAAGTTTAAACTATAACTTAACTCAGCTTAATAGCTCTCTGGCTATTGCTATTAAAGAATTGGTAAACTTATTGGAAATGGTGGACTCTATACTTGGAGCTTGCTGTTCTGCCAGCCTTGTCATGTAGAACAATAAGGATAACTATCTTGAGAGAAAATTGAGGGTTATTTTCTGTCTTCATGTTGATACTTATTTTTAAAAATTATTTTATTTTTGTGTGCCTCAGCTTGCAGTGATGGTTAGAAATACATTTGAAGAGAAGAGTAGACTCTTTTTTTTCTCAAAATACTTGATATAGTTTGGTTTAAAAAAATTTTTTAAACTGTATTAAAAGAAGAAATGCTGACTATGAGTAAATATTCATGTTCTTGGGTACATAAATTTGCTAGTAAGTTTTGTCTTTTCATAGCTATTCTGCAGCACACATCTTAAATGAGTGAAAGGAAATTATTGCTTATGCTGCCCCTATTCTTTTCCTCTCCAAATACCATTTGTATTAATTTAGTGTTAAGCCAGGATAACACGGAGTATGTAGAGGGGAGAATTCAAACTCAAGCTGTGGTTTTGAACCCTTTTTTATGTTAATGTGCCCCCCTCCCTCATTTTACATAGGACATACTGGTCTGCACACGTCTTCATTCACTAGTTGAGTTTGGATCCCCTGTTCCAGCCATTGATCAAAAGCCATGATTTTTTTTAATGCTTCCCCCGTCTCAGTCTCTCTATGTAAGTTTCAGGGTATCTTGTGGGCTCTAACTTTCTCTGTATTATAGGTTAAACCACATACGTGAGATGTTTTGTGTTGGGCACGCTTCTAAGCACTTTATGTGCATTCACTCATTTATGTTTTTTCAATAACCCGTTGGGGTAATAACTGTTATTCTTATTTTATCGATGTGCAAGTAAAGTAACTTCCTCAGAGTCTTCTGTCCTCTGCTCCTTCCTCCCCTTCCCTTAAATAATTTAGTTCTGACCACATTTTGAAAGAGACCTTGGCAAACTGAAGGGCATCCAGAACAAGACCAAGGATGGTATAGGTCTGGAAATCATGCTATTTGTGAAAATGATTGAAGGAACTGCAGATTTTCAACAGCCTGCATTATAACTTTGTGTGTGTGTGTGTGTGTGTGTGTGTGTGTGTGTGTGTGAATTGACTATGACTAATTTCTTGTCACTCTGAAGCAGGGGTCCTCAAACTATGGCCCGCGGGCCACATGCAAATACAAATATTTTATTTGTTCCCGTTTTGTTTTTTTACTTCAAAATAAGATATGTGCAGTGTGCATAGGAATTTGTTCATAGTTTTTTTTTTTTTTAACTATAGTCCGGCCCTCCAATGGTCTGAGGGACAGTGAAATGGCCCCCTGTTTAAAAAGTTTGAGGACCCCTGCAAGTGTAGAACTAGGAACAAGGGGTAGAAAGATCAGGATAACAAAAGATGTTTTCTAGTTAGAGCAGATCCAGAATGGAAGGAACTGTGTCTTCCGGAAGTGTTGAAGTAAAATGATTGGTAGATCTTTATGTAATATCACCTTCTTCTTCCTCCTCCTCCTCCTTCCTCCTCCTCCTCCTCTTTCTTCTTTTTCTTCCTCCCCCCTCCTTCTTCCTCACCCAAGGATATTTTTCCATTGGTGATTTTTAGAGAGAGTGGAAGTAGCACAGTGTAATGACTAGTTCAAAAAGGATTGGTCAGGTCTGGGTGGCGAGACTCTGGAGTAACTGAGTTCTAGGATGTGCTTCTACGGCAAGCATGAAAGTTCAAGAGTTAAAACCTCATTTATGCAAAGGAAGGATACTGGCTAATGAAACAGATTGGCTCCTTCCAAGATGAAGAGTGCAGATGCCACCATGAGGTGGAAGTTAAAGTTCAGCATGTGGTCTCACAGCTGGTTCAAAAGTTCCCAGGTGGAATGAGCATAAGGTAAACCTCTTCATGACCTCCTGGCTCCATTTTAGTTCCCTTGACATATATCCTGGCAATTTCTATTCACAAAACTAAGACGATAAACTTTACTCTTTGTTGAGCTGTGCAGTATACATTTATGAAGATTATAAAGCTTGAATTAAAAGGTAGAGCAAGTTTTCCTATAGTGTAGAAATAATCTTATTTTGTTTTTGCTTTAGAGCAGCGGTTCTCAACCTGTGGGTCGAGACCCCTTTGGGGGTCGAACAACCTTTTCACAGGGGTCGCCTAAGACCATCGGAAAACACATATATAATTACATATTGTTTTTGTGATTAATCACTATGCTTTAATTATGTTCAATTTGTAACAATGAAATTGGGGGTCACCACAACATGAGGAACTGTATTAAAGGGTTGCAGCATTAGGAAGGTTGAGAACCACTGCTTTAGAGTATCTGAACCTTCTTCCTAAGTATGGGCAATTTACCATTTATGAATCTAGATGTTTAATTTACCTGTTGGGAATCCAGAGTTATTTGTCAATCTGAGTCTCCTCAGTTCTGGAAAAATTTCAGTTCTTTCTGTAAATATTGCTTCTTCATTCTTTCTATCAATTTATTCTAAAACTTTCAAGTCTGTTAGTTGCTCTTTTGCATTTTTTATTCTTTATTCTATGTGTTGCATTCTAGGTGCATATCCAATTTGACCTTCCAGTTCACTAATTCTCTGTTCAGCTGTGTCTGAGGGTTTTATCTTATCTGTTGCTTTTAGTGACCATATTCTTTATTTCTAGAATTTCTGCTTAGTTCTTTTTAGATATAAATGTGTTAATACACATATACATATGTGTATATGTGTACATATATATATGTGCGTGTCACCAGTTTTTGTGTTAGTTCTGAATGTTTTCCTAATTTATTTCTTATTCTTTTATAAGTGAAAATGATGCTTTTTAAAATTTCTTCATTTATTTTATTTTTCAAGTACAGTTTATATTCAATGATTAGTTAACTTACTAATCATTACTAATCAAAACTACAATGAGATACTCCTCACACCCATTAGAATGGCTACTATCAAGGAGGAACTGAATGAAAGAAGGTGAAGGGATTAACCAAAAAACATATATACATAACCCATAAACAAAGACAACAGTGTAGTGATGGCCAGAGGAAAGAGGGGTACTTTGGGTGGAGGTGGGCAAAGAAGAGGAGAGAGCGGAATGGGGACATCTGTAATAGTGTCAACAATAAAAATGAAGTTTTAAAAAAAGTAATAATAGTGGTAGCCTCCGAGGAGGAGGAGCGGGTATTGTGGGAGGAAGGAGACTTTAGCTTTCACTGTATACTATTTTGTACCTTTAACATTTTATAACTTACATAGAGTCAATCTAATAAAACTGAATAAAGCAAAATAAAAATAAAATACCAAGTGTTGGCAAGGATGTGGAGAAACTGGAAACCTTGTGTAGTAGGATTAGTAATGTTGACCACTTTTCACATCCAGGAAGATAGTTATCATTTTATGCATATCTTTGTCTTACTGATTTTCTCTTTTAATTTTTTTATCTCATTCATGTAGGTTTTGAATAGGTGGGTGGACAGTGCATTGAAACATGAACTTATT
This sequence comes from Myotis lucifugus, assembly GCF_000147115.1. Classification (NCBI taxonomy): domain Eukaryota; kingdom Metazoa; phylum Chordata; class Mammalia; order Chiroptera; family Vespertilionidae; genus Myotis; species Myotis lucifugus. The sequence continues at coordinate 252,516 of NW_005871186.1, forward strand.
GTTTGATTTTTTTTTTCTCAAAGCCTTTCTTAGACTTTCTCCTGGAATATACTGACTAAAATGTATTCCTTCATTGCCTCTGGGTCAGAGCACAGGGAAAAACAAAACTTTCTTATCCTGGGTATTTTTCCACACTCTTGGTATTAGAAAGATTGAATGAAATGATATAGGATATCTTAAAATAAACCATGAGTTCCTATGATATTACATATGAATTTGCTATGACAGACAATAGTAAGAAATACGCAGATATGAAGAATGAATAAATGCTTCAACTTTCTGAATGACTAATCTTATACAATTAGACATTTGTTTAAAATTCTTTCTTGAACAGGTGTTATTTTCCTTGAGGTTTAACTTTAAATGAGTAGTTACATTTGCATTCATTTAATGAATTTATCACAAAAAAATTAACTCCTTTTTCAGTAACATAGACATAGAGGTTAGGGTTAAGCTTCTAGTGGTGTTAGATAATCTTTGAATGAGTATATTCCACATAGTTTTTAAAAAGAACCTTTTGTTAGGGTCACCGAAGGAGGAACACACGAGGCATAGGATTATACATTTATTGATCATCCGCAAACCAGATGGACTGAGCCCCAAAATGGCGTCAGCCCCCAGGGATGGGGAGTCAGCGGTTTTAATCCTATTTTTCTTTCAGGATTTTTATGGTTTTGTGACCTACATTAAGTCTTTTATACATTTTGAGTTCATTCTTGTGTATGGTGTGAGTTGGTGGTCTAGTTTTATTTTTTTGCACGTACCTGTTCAATTTTCCCAACACCATTTATTGAAGAGACTTTACTCCATTGTTTGTTTTTGCCTCCTTTGTCAAATATTAATTGACCATAAAAGGGTGGCCTCTCTGTGGTGTTCCATTAGTCTATATGCCTGTTTTTATGCCAGTACCAGGCTGTTTTTATCACAATGGCCTTGAAGTATAGTTTGATATCCAGTATTGTGATAACTCTAACTTTGTTCTTCTTTCTCATGATATCTGTGGCTAGTCGGAGTCTTTTTTTGGTTCCATATAAATTTTTGGAATATTTTTTTTAGGTCTGTGAAAATGCTATTGGTATTTTAATGGGAATTGCATTGAATCTATAGATTACTTTGGGTAGTATCATTGTATGGGAGCACATATTCGCCAATAATACATCTGATGAGTTAATTTCTAAATATATAAAGAACTTAGACAACTCAACACCAGGAAGACAAACAATCTAATTAAAAAATGGGTGAAGGACCTGAATAGACAACACTTCTCCAAAGAGGACCTACAGATGGTCAATAGACATATGAAAAGATGCTCAATGTCCTAATCATCAGAGAAGTGCAAATTAAAACCCCAATGAGATATCACCTCACACTTGACTGTCAGAATGGCTATCACTAATAAATCAACAAATAAGTATTGATGAGGATGTGGAAAAAAGGGAACCCTTGTGCACTGTTGGTGGGATGCAGACTGATGCAGCCACTGTGAAAAGCAGTATGGAGTGATTAAAAAATTAAAAATGGAACCGCCTTATGACCCAGTAATTCTACTTCTGGGAATATATGTGAAGAAACCTGAAACACTAATTCAAAAGAATATATGCACCCCTGTGTTCATTCATTGCAGTGTTATTTATAATAGCCAAGATTTGGAAGCAGCCAAGCATCCATCAGTAGATAAGTGGTTAAAAAGCTGTGGTATATTTACACAATGGAATACTATGCAGCTGAAAAAAAGAAGGAAATCTTACCCTTTGGGACAGCATGGATGGATCTGGAGAGCATTATGCTAAGTGAAATAAGCCAGTCAGAGAAAGACAAATACCATAAGATTTCACTTATATGTGGAATCTAATGAACAAAATAAACTAACAAACAAAATAAAAACAAACTCATAGAGAGAGAATAGACTGACAGCTGTCAGAAGAGAGGGGGATTGCAGTGAGGCAATTAAGAAAAAAAAAAAAACAACAACACCCCAAAACCCAAAAAACTCATAGACACAGACAACAGTATGGTAATCACTAGAGGAGGGAAGGTGCGGGGAGATAGAAGAGGGTATAGGGGGGATAAATGGTGATGGAAGAAGACTTGACTTAGAGTGATGAACACACAATACAATATACAGATGAAACCTATATAATTTTATTAACCAACTCGAGGCCCGGTGCACGAAAATTTGTGCACTTGGGGGAGGGGTCCCCTCAGCCTGGCTTGCGCCCTCTTGCAGTTCAGGACCCCTCGGGGGATGTCCAACTGCCAGCTTAGGCCTGCTCCCCAGGGGAATGGGCCTAAGCTGGCATTCAGACATCCCTGTGGCAGCCCGGGAGCCCTCGGGGTATGTCCGATTTATGGCTTAGGCCCGCTCTCCGGGGGAATGGATCTAAGTTGTCAGTTGGGCATCCTTAGTGCTGCCACGGAGGCGGGAGAAGCTCCTGCCACCGCTGCTGAGCTGCCCAGCCATGAGCTGGCTTCTGGCTGAGCGGCGTTCCCCTTGTGGAAGCTCATTGACCACCAGGGGGCAGCTCCTGCATTGAACATCTGCCCGTTGGTGGTCAGGGCACGTCATAGTGACTGGTCATTCCACTGTTAGGGTCAGTTTGCATATTACCCTTTTATTATATAGGATGTCACCTCAATAAATTCAATAAAAATTAATTTTTTTAAAAGTAAAAAGAATATGGTTAGTGTTACAGAATAAATCTTAATCTAATGGAGAAATAACTATAAACAAATATATTTTTGCATTTAAATAGTTTGCAAAAACTTTATATATTTCTGGTAGTAGGATCTGATTTTGCCTAGGATAATTATTATCCATTATTAAATAAATGCACATTTAGTGCTTCTCATTAGAATGCTGCTTCATAGTATTGCCCATGGAGATAAACTTCTGCACTTTAAATCATTAGTTCAGGTGAGTTTGAATTTGGGGTTCATATCTGAAATTACTTCTTCCTGTTAATATGTATGTTAGGTCATTTATAATCAACAATCACATAGGTCTCTTGTTTGTTGTATCTTAGAATCAGTTGTTCTATAATAGGACTGCCTATATCTTTCATGCACTCCCTACAACATGCCAGAGTAAATTTTGTTTAAGCCACATAGACTGTATTTTATGTATTGATTTATTTTTAATCCTCACCTGGGGATATGTTTTTATTTATTTTAGAGAGAATTAGGGAAAGAGAAGGAGAGAGAAATGTCAGTTGGTTGGCTGCCATATGCGTTGCGACTGGGGATAGAACCTGCAACCTGGTTATGTCCCCTGACTGAAGAATTGGACCTGCATCCTTTTGGTATACAGAATGATACTCCAGCCAGCTGAGCCACCCAGCCAGTGCTAGACTGTATTTTAAATCAGCTGGTCCCAACCATATGTCCAACTGAATAAAACTCAATCCAACCCTTTATTGTGATGTATGGGAAAAAGTAATGGACAGAAATTTTAGTTTACTGGTATAAGCCAACATTAGTCTAGCCTAACCTTATTTCCTTTCTAATTCTCTAAGTTGGCTTGCTTCCTGACTTTTCTGAGAAAGAAGGAGGTGTTCTAATGCTTTTACTTTAAAAGAGGGAATCATTAACAACTATCCAGGAAACATCCCATGATAACATCCACACCTCACTTCCCCACCTATAAATATGTCCATACAGGATAATATTTCCCTCATGATTTATGTCTAGTTCTTAGAATATCTGGCACATCATAAGTACTTAAGCAACATTTGATATGTGAAGTGAAGAATGTTCTTTTCATGTCTGCTGTGTTGGAAATTAAAATTCAGAGTGATAATCAAATATTATTCTTAAGCTGAGAAAGTGGTATTGCTGGAAGGAAATCGAAGCATGTTTTTTCTACCAATAGTTGAGAGCTCGTGTAGTGTAAACTATTCCTTTATATTCTCAGAAATTAATCATTATGAAGTTTGCATTTAAATAGTTTGCAAAAACTTTATGTATTTCTGGTAGTAGGATTAGACTTTTCTATCCATTTAATGACATTTACTTTTTTCCATTTTAAACCATTTTATATATACATGTATGTATCATTTAACAGAATTATGCCCTTAGTCTTCATACACTAATAAATGTAAAACAAATATCATTGATTTAAGGAACATGTGTTTTGGTGATTTATTGATGTTATTAACTGTTATTTTAATGAACAGTTACTAGTTCAAATAATTTTTTAATTACTTAAACATTGAAACTCCATGAATTATTGAATACGAACAAGTGGTTTCTTAAATCAGTTTTTCAGGATAGATGCAAAGATAAATAAAACTTGATTCTAATCCCCAAAGGGTTTATAATCAAGCAGGACAAAGAAATGTGTAAATGAGTATAGCATAAGCAAAATGAGGTAGTTTCCAAATCACAGTTGCATGCAACAAGATTACAAGCAAAGAGTTATAATCCATACTAGTAATGAATGATCAGGGAAGACTGTGGGTAAGGCAATCGATATCAATGGCTGTTGGAAGAAGATAGCCAGTTCTTAAACACTGAGTTTTCTTTGTCTTGGTTGGTGCAGTTTTTAAACAGTGAGGCCAATTTTTAAATTTTTTTAATTTTGAAATCTTGACTGTTTGCTCAAAATGTGTCTCTGGAGGATAAGAATTTTCTAAATGGGCAGTATAGCCTGTTAGTTAAGAATATGGTATGAATCCCAACTCTGCCACTTATTAACTGTGTACCTTTGGGCTCTTTACTTAACTAGTCTGTGTTTCAGTTTACCAGTCTGTAAAATATAATAATACCATGTAGGGTTGTTATTTGTCTTTATTTCTTATTAAAGTAGGCTTTGTCATGGATAGACACTTCATAGCAGAATAAATGAATGGAGATTCTAAGATGAACAAGACATTGTGTGTATGCAAGTGTGTTTGTGAGAGAGGGAATGAATTTGAATGTGTGTGCACTAAAAATCCAATTGTAGTGCAGTGAAATTAGAACTATGAATACTGAAAGCAAGAGCAGGGGAAATAGTATTTTAGAACAGGTTTTTAACCCGGGGTTTTTATATTATGTCCTAGATTTTAGGAAGAAAGCAAATGCTTCTCTGCTACCAGTTTTGTTTTTTGTTTATTTGTTTGTTTTTTAGAGAGAACATTGACTTTTAGGTTTGGAACAGTTCTGGAATTCTGAGGTTTCTAAAAGCCTGGGTGCCAGTTATCTAAGTGTTTCCTCCGCTTTTAAAAATACTTTCTCTGATGCTTTAAAAATTATTAGTGCAAAATTAATGAGAACCCCTCATTCTTTTATTTAATTTTCCATTAGGCTTTATGTGATTTTAACTAGTTCTCTATTTCTGTTTTAGTAGTTCATATCATTTAATCTGTTCTTGTGAATAAAACTGGACACATTCCAAATTTTTTTCTATCCAAGTATATTGTACTCAGTAAATTCTTCAGCTGATGTCATATTGAACGGATGTTAAAATGTTAATGTAAAAATTTTTAAATGCTAATATACTCTTGTTCCCTTTTACATATATTCAAACATATATCAAAGAATATGACAGTTAACACCCATATATCCACCTACATTTTACCATTATCATTGTTATACTTTCTTTATTACATATCCATCCTTCTATTGATTGTCTATTATTCATTAATCTTTTTTATTTTGCGAGCATTTCAGAATAAATTGCAGATATCAAGACATTTTCCTCTAAGTTCCTAAGTATACTTTGTTTTTGAAAGGTTTACTTTCTCTCATTTTTACTTCATTCAGAGATGATGTTTTAATATTTTTCTTCTCCATTTATGTGCTTTATTTTTTTCTTTTTTCAAATTTTATTTTTTTCTTTATTAAGGTATTACATATGTGTCCTTATCCCCCCATTGCCCCACCAATCCCCCCTACTCATGCCCTCACCCCCTTGGTGTCTGTGTCCATTGGTTAGGCTTATATGCATGCATACAAGTCCTTTGGTTATGTGGTTTATTTTAATTTTGCACTGACCCCACTGTGGATAATTCTGTTACTAAGCCCTCTCATTTTTAATACGCAAAATTAGATCTACTTTCTTTTTGGTTTGTATGTTTTTTAAAAAGGTACTTAATAGTCCTTTCAGCTAATTTTTAAAAGTATTTTATGGCTTATGTAATTGTAGCCTTTCCTCCTACAGTTTGCAATACTTGAGAATATGATTGCTGATACAAGTTTTGAACACAAATTCCTCTATACCATTAGACATTCAAAGCATCACTTACTTTTAAACTATGTAGAAGTCTTCAACTAGGATATGAACTAGTTGTAGCCAGCAATTATATATATATCATGATTTCTTATAGGTCATAACTTCTTGAAAGGAAGAACTCAAATACCTGATATAACGGCTCTTTGATATCAGTGCTTAAAATATTTTGGGCACTGTTTATTGTTATAAAGTTGAAAGTTTAATATAATCCCAACTTATATTTTCAGCAGCTTTCAATAATTTGTATTCATTATATATATGGTTTATATTATATGGAATTCAAAAAAATCATAATAGGAAATTATTTGAGAGGTGTGTAATAGTGAGGCATTGTTCTCAGAATAACAGGATATCCTTCTATTTTATAGACTTTGCATTTCCAGCCCATGAAAGAATATAATGACCTACTCTATGCATAACTTTTTACAACAATAGTTTTATTATTTTAAAATAATTAAATCATGGACATTGAATTAGATAACCATTATAGTTTTAACATGTTATTTTAAGTTTGGGACATGACTAGCAAATAAAATCAAAGCACATCAAACTAAAATGATCTTTTTTACTATTATTGTTACTTCTTAAAATCTATATAGGATAACAGTTTTTGAAAGTACTAAAGTAATTGAAAGTTTTTGAAAGTTATCTAAAGTACAGTTAGATAAAAATTATATTCAGAGAAGTAACACACACACACACACACACCCTGTAGTTGGAACTCTTGTGTGTCTGGCTTGAAGACTCATTTGGGTCTTCCAGATATAGTATTTCTTCTATGTGGATCAGATTTTGATTCTTTTAAATAAAAATTAGACATGCAAATTAGAACTCTGGATACCAAGAGACAGAGACCATGTAAAGGTGTTTACAGGCCTTTAATTTCCTATCAATGATAATACCTAGAGTGTCTGAACGTCAGTCTTCTAGCCCTCTGTCTGCAGGTGGAAATGCTTAATCATCTTCCGAATGACGGGGGGAGGGAAATACAGAGTCCTTCCCAACATTATGTTCCGCCACCTAAAGCGAAGGTTGGCAATTATTTTTTGCAAAGGACCAAATAGTAAATATTTTAGGCATTGCAGACCATATGGTCTCTGCCACAGTTACTCTACTTAGCTATTGTAGAGTGAAAGTAGCCATAGACAGTTGGTAAACAAAAGATGAGATTGTGTTCCAAACAAACTTCATTTAGAGGAACAGACAGTAGGATATAATTTGCCAACCTGTGCACTAGAGTTGTGCTTCTTGAAATACCTGTTGTGAGGACTTTTCTTCTTTCTAATAATTGGTGGATGGACACTTGTAAAGTACAATGAAAATGAATTACTGGAAAAATGAAATACAAGGTTAAAATTTTAGATCGAATGGATAACAAGTTATATTTTAACAAATACAATTAAAACTATGTTACATAAGGAAAAAGAAAAGAATTAGAAAAACTAAATGTTGTTACTTGAAATTCTTTTCTAGCCTGTTAGTAGAGAGTTGCTGTTACAGTCATGACTTTTTGTCATTCCACAATACTGATGACTACACACAAAGTTGAGCGAAATTGCAACTCCCATTAATTAAATGCTTGTATGTACACTCTAAACAAACAATGTATATCTAAATAAAAAAATTAATGTAACAAATAAAGTTGCTTCTTGTTAATGTATCTGTTCGAGGTTGGATTAACAACAGTATTACTGATGAGATAATGTATATCTAAATTATTTCTATGCTTTAACAACATTCAGAGTAGAGAAACCCGGCTCACCAGAGATATGTTCATGAGAACTGAAGAAGAGATTTAAAAGGAATTTCAGCCAACTCATGATATTAATTTCTAACTTTTCCCAAGCTGAAGCAAGTAAATTTTTATTTTCAGAATTCATTTTTTAGTCTTTTATTATTAGTTCTAATAATTTATCCTATAGAGTTATAGTGAAATTTAAATTACCTTTCAATTAAATAAATGGATCTTGGATCCATAAATTTCCAACATATGGATCTTTTTTTAATTAGAAAAAGATTGAAATGCTCTATAAAATTTGTAAGGTGTATAGTGAAAATCTTTCAAAAAATATACAAGATCTGATCACACATGCTTCATTGAAGTGTATTGTTAAATTAGGAACATGTCATAAGTATCTGTAGAAACTGATCTTTCATACTATTAACCTTTTTGTTTTGATCTTATTGGCCATTGAGAAACATGTGTATGCCTTCCTTACATGGGAGTATGAAGATCATTAAAAATACCAAATATGTGAAACAAATTAAGTGTGGCTGTCCAATTCACATCTTTAAAACATTGGTACCACATTTTTTTAAATCTTGTAGAAACACTAAGAGTTCATTTCATTGTTCATATTCAACAGAACATTTCTCCTTGGTAACCATGGAACCTCAGCATGCAGTAATAGTACCATATGACCAGTTTCCATGGGATCAGTCAGTGAGGAGCATGCTCTCTAATATATTGTATTAACCTTTAAGCGATCCACAGTTATCTGTGTCACTATGCACACTGTTTACACAGGTGAGTGTTTTTGTGTGTTTTTTTAAATCATAGCAAGAGTTTCTCGATGAAGAAAGCAGTGCACTGGTTTACACGCTGGAGTAAAATCCTTAATCTGAGTTATTGTGCAGGATCTATTCCTGTCATTACATTTGCACCATCAGAATATAATGTTACACAAAACTTAAACTCTAACTCACATTTGTTGACTACATAATCCTTCATAAATTTATACAATTCAGAGTTAGTTATGTTTGGCAATGAAGCTAAAATTCTGTATAATACCATCATATTCAAATCTGGCATATACTAAAGGAATTGCCATATTTTCTCTGCACTTATGAAAGTCCAATAAGAAATACTTTGCTAGGTGTGTGTGTTCTATGAATTATGTTTTCATATGATTAGCCAGTTCCTGAATGCATCAAACTATAATATCATGAGAAATTGATTCGTTGGCCCGACCATTGTGGCTCAGTGATTGAGCATCCACCTATGAACCAAGAGGTCACCAGTTTGATTCCTGGTCAGGGCACATGCCTGGGTTGTGGGCTTGATCCCCAGTAGGGGGCATGCAGAAGGCAGCCAATCAATGTTTTTCTCTCATCAATGTTTCTATCTCTCTATCCCTCTCCCTTTCTCTCTAAAATAAATAAAATATTTTTTTAAAAATAAATTGGTTCTTTGTTGCAGATTCACTGAATATTTCCAAGCAAACATCTTTGAAGGAGTGTTTTCCTAATGTCAGGATACATGATGATTTTTGTTTTTGTTTTTTAAGTTTTAGTATCTGAAGAGCTAGTATAAGAAGCTTAGAAAGCACTAATGTTTATATGTGAAAGAAGGAACATCTGCTTTTTATAGCTCTGTAATTTAATACTCTTTATTTTCAAATTAGTTTGTTTTGAACTTACTTCTTTATGTTTTCTATATAAATGCCACTTCAGTTTTATGGTTTTATTATTTTATAGCAAGTCAACACACTTTGGCTTTAGCACGTCACTGTTAATTATACTTACAAGTAAAATTAGAATGAACTTTTGCTCTTTCTTGTTTCCAAATAGCTTCCATTGTTATCATTTGATTTACTACTCCTGCCTTATTCAGAGAAGGTGTATCTTTCCTTGTCAAAAAAGATCTGTTAAGTTTTTTTTGCTATCTGTAAATTACAGGTGAAAATACTTATTTACCTACTTAATGTAACTGAAAATATTAGATTTGTTATAAAATGACATGTTATGGAAATAAATGTTTACACTCTCTCAGGTTGTTTTATCTAGTGGTGTAAAGACTGTGTGTTCCAACCTCTTTACATTCATTCTTTCTTTTTACTATAGAGGAGGGGTTGGCAAGCCATAGCCACTTGGCCTGACACTTGTTTTTTTAAGTAAAGTTCTGTTGAACCGTAGTCGTCACACTCCTTTGTGTACATGTTACGTATGGTTGCTTTCTTGCTACGTTGGCAGAATGGACGCAGGGATCATATGGCCTGCAAAGCCAAAAGTATTTACTCTCTGACACTTTACAGTAAAAATTTGCCAACCACTACAGTCCTTGCAACCTCTCTGAATTCAGTGATCATAATTCACTATATCTCAAAGCATTCATCATTTAGTTAGAAATTTCCTATGTATATTGAGCAAAAATCTTCCCTTCCAGGTAACCTTCATGGATACATGATAGTCTTTTAGGAATTTGAGGACAACTTTTATGCTCGTTCTTATCTCTTTCGGCAGGTGTGTGTCCCACTCATTGTCTTTCTGGTCCTGAAATTCTGTATTCAATTTATACTTGAATAGACTGTACAACCCTGTTTTAAACCTTTTATCTATCTTGTTTTCTGTCATTATTCTTCAGATATTGATACTCAGATCAGAATCCAATTTAATGATCCTGTAGATGTGATTGGCTCAGAATAGCAGAATGTTTCTCCTGTGTTTTTATTTTTTTTAATTTTACGAATGTATTTCATATGTATTGGTCACTCAATGATGTTATGATTTCTGTTAATATAGGCTAAGTTGCATTATCCTTTTAGGTAGCTTAAACTCAAAAACCAGTAATTCTTTTACATATATTACCACTAAATCTGATCTCCTCCATCCTGTACTAAACCCACAGCAAGACTTTACTCCTAGGAGGCTTCATGGTATTGAGTTTAATGCACTGTGCCAGTATATTGAGATTCTAATTCTGGGTCTATCATTTGTTAACTCAGTCACCCTAAATAAGTTACTTAAACTGTTTCCTCCTCTACATAGTGGGCTTAATAAGTAACTAACAATTGTTGCTACACTGAAATGAGATTACATCATCCGTGTCATTTAGCAAATACTGAGTGAATTCTGAGAGGCTCAATGCTTTGCATGTTATAAAAAAAGTCAACACGTTTTATAAAAGCATTTTGAAAAGCACGCTCCTACAAAGTACTCGTAGGTATCACATTGATGCCAAGTGAAAAGAAAAAAATTCCATTTCTATTTATAAAGGAAGGTACATAAATATTTGCCACTAGAAATCATAGAACAATTTTATAGATAAGTTATATGTTACATCATAGCTTAATACTTTATTGCAGGACTTTTTGTATTGTCTTTGGCAGTGAATATGTGCTCTCAAAGGCTGGTATTTTTTTTATTGTATCTGAAGATAAGAATTCAAGGCAAAATATAAGATTGCTTGTGTTCCGTTCCCTCTTCTAGTTACATGCACTCAGAAAATAAATTTAAGTATATATCATGTCATTTAATATTATGGATGATTGAATTCTTTTCTTACAGCCTTGGATAAAATGCAGTAAATGAGCTAACAGCTTTCTGTCCCATTATTTGGGCACATGTCAGACATTTTAACTGTGTTTCATAAGAATTTTTTAAAATGTATTTTTATTGATTTCAGAGAGAGGAAGGGAGAGATAGAAACATCAGTGATGGGAGAATCATTAATAGGCTGCCTCCTGCATGCCACCCACTGGGAGCTCGAGCCTGCAACCCAGGCACGTACCCTGACTTGTAATCGAACCATGACCTCTTGGTTCACCGGCCAACGATGCTCAGTCACAGAGCCAGACCAGGCTCATAAGAATTTTTTTAATTTAAAAATTTTGGTTTTAATAATTCAAATAATACAGAAGTACATAAGGTAAAATGAATGGTCTTTTTAAATTTTTTTTCAAATTCACCTTATGTTTGGTATGAATCTTTTTCTTTTATGTGTACTCATTTAATATGTAGTTTTTTATCCTTTATAAAAAATAGCATCATACTTAAACTTATTCTACATTTTGTCTTTCATATTTAATAGTATTTTTATTATGGATATTTTTCTCAAGTGAATAAAGATCTCAATTTTATTGGTAGTATCATAGTTCATATTATGGGTATAATTATTTAACATCCACATTGACTTAAATTGTTAAAAATAATACTGCAATTAACATTTTTATTTATCTTGTTATACTTGTGCTTTTAATAATTCTAAAAATGACATCCCTGCAGAAAAGCATATGTGCATTAAAATTTTAATAGATATTAACAGGTTAGACAATTAAAAACTTTTTTCTAAAAACTTATTAAATACCACAGCAATTTATATTTCCACTAAGGATTCATAGTAGCGTCCCCCTTTATGTGCAGGGGATATGTTCCAAGATCCCGTGTGGATTCCTGAAACTGCAGATATTGAACCCCTTGTATACATTTTTTCCTATGCAGTAGCCCCCCTTATTTGTGGTTTCACTTTCCGTGGTTTGTTACCCACAGTCAACTGTGATCTGAAAATATTAAATGGAAAATTGCAGAAATAAACAATTCTTAAGTTTTAAATTGCTCACCATTCTGAGTAGCACGATGTAATCTCATGCAGCCCTGCTACGTCCCTTCCAGGGTGTGAATCATCCCTTTGTCCCGTGTATTCATGCTGTGTACACTACCCTCCTGTTAGTCCCCTAGCACCCATCTGGTTATCAGACTGACTGTCGTGGTATCGCTGTGCTTGTGTTGAAGTGACCCTTATTTTGCTTCATAATGGCCCCAAAACGAAAGAGTAGTGATGATGCCAAAGAGAAGCCGCTTGTAAAGTGCTTCCTTTGAGTGAAAAGGTATGTATATATAGGAAAAAATACGTAGTATATATGGAGTTTGGTACTGTCCGCTGTTTCATGCATCCACTGGTGGTCTTCAACCTCATCGCCATAGACAAAGGGAACTACTGTACATACATACCGAGAATAAAGTTTAATTTATAAATTAGGCACAGTAAGATTAACAATAAAATTGAATAAATAACTACTGTAATAAAAGTTATGTGAATGTGGTATCTTTCAGCAAAACTAGCACGAATTTCTTCTTCATTTTTCACAATTTCACGGATAGAAAATTCAGTCTTGCCATAGATCTCACAACATCAGCATATGACTTTTTTCTTATTAAGTCAAGAACTTCCACTTTTCACTTAAAGGAAGCACTTTATGGCTTCTCTTTGGCAAATCCGAATCGCCAGCATCACTATGCTTGAGCTTTGAAGCCACTATTAAGTAAAATAAGGGTTACTTTAACACAAGTTCTGCGATACCTCAAAGGTCGATCTGATAACCTACATGGCTACTAAGTGACTGATGGGTGGGTAGGGGTCACTGGAACTGCTGAGTGTGAACATGGGATAAGGGAAGACTCCTGAGCAGGAGAACCGGTGCCTCTCGCCCTGACCAGGAGTGGATACTGCCAGTCATGCATTTTTTTGCCAGGCTGGATCAGAAATAGTATCTAATTTTAAGTTTCATTTCTCTTAATACTCGTGTCTATGCATATTCTCATGTTTATAGCTATTTGCAATGCACTTCGCTGTATTTGCTATTCACATATTCTTTGTATTGGTTGTTTTTCTTTTTAAAATCAATTCATAGGGACTTCTCGAAAGTTCTTCCAGAAAGTCAGGCAAGAGACCTTTTTACTTTCCTTCCCATCTTTCGTTTTAGAATATTTTTATATAGCATACTAGAAAATTGATGAATTATTTTTTTAATTTTGTTTTATTGCTTAAAGTATTACAAAGAGTATTACATATGTCTCCTTTCCCCCCCCCTTGACCTTCCGATGAATTATTTTTGTTTATAATATGTGCATTGTTTTATATACAATATTTTCTAATTTTAATGTATATCTCTAATATACATGCTTAACCTCTAAGGCAGATTTTGAATTGTTATTGTAGATTGGTATTTGGAATTATTTGGAAGTGACTGGAAATATTGTTTGTAAAGTCTTTTCTTATTTTAGGTAATGAATTCAGTAGTTACAGAATTTATTGTTAAGCTTAAAAATGAAGTAATACTTATTCAGTACCTGTGTCCTCGTCACTGTGCTGGGCATTTTGTAGGTTCAGTTTAATACAATAATTGTATACCTTTGCTTGACTTTCAAGGTATCACATTGCTTGTGTTGTATATCCGTGGTTGGACTTGAGGAAATTTGTACCGGGAGATACCCTGTTTGTAATTGGAGATATCTATCATAGCTCCTATTCAGGTGAACAGCCTCAGCTTCGAAGAAGTTTATTGATTTTCTTGAGCAAGTAGTGCTAAGCTCAGATGTCTTGGCCAGGCTGGATTCCTTCCATCACCCTTCACAGTGGTTGCCCTAGCCTTAATTTTACACAGTGCCAGGAAAACGGGAACGTGGGGTAATTTTAAGTCAGTAACAGTGGAAAGTATGTCTATACTATGCTTGCAATGGATTTTACTTAAAAGAATGAGAAACTTGCCCTAGCCGGCTTGGCTCAGTGGATAGAGCGTCAGCCTGCGGACTGAAGGGTCCCAGGTTCGATTCCGGCCAAGGGCACATGCCTGGGTTGCGGGCTCGATCCCCAGTAGGGAGCGTGCAGGAGGCAGCTGATCAATGATTCTCTCTCATCATTGATGTTTCTCTCTCTTCTTTCTCCCTTCCTCTCTGAAATCAATAAAGAAATATATATTTTTTAAAAAGAATGAGAAACTTGATATTAATATTTAAAAAAAAACAATGTGGTTTTCTTCTTGAAATGTATTGAAATAAAAGAATAATTTGACCACCTAAATTTAAATGTTTTATTTTAAATCTTAATTTTCAGAATTATTTGTATGGTTTTTGACATAAAGATTACCTTGTATATATGCGGAAAAATTAATATGTGCCTGTTTTACTGTGAATTATAGTTGATATAGAAAATGCGCTAGTTAGAAACTGTAGGAGTACCCTTTTCCTATCGTTGGAAAAGGAGTAGTAGAGAAGTATGTCCAGGGCCTTTTAGAACAGTTGTACAGTTGTGCCCTTGCTAAGTTAGGGTACAGTAGGAAATTGAAATCTGGTCTGGCTTTTCTGGGTAAGCCTTATAGTCCCTTGGAGAAAGGGACCTCTTTCCTTCACAGAGATATGGTTGCCTTGCCACGCTATTTCCTGTGGAGTTACTAGTATGTCCTCCCAGAGCGGTGCCTTTTCCTAATATATCTACTAAAATGGTCTCTGAATCATACAAAGGTGGTATGGGGATACTGGCAGGCTCTGAATGTGTCAATAGTAACGAATTTGGAAACAAATGACTAATTTGTAGTTACTAATAACTTTCACTGGTAAATGTTCTGTATTTCTCAGGAAAGGCTAATTGCTTTAACTAACAACCAGAAAATCTCTGAAGTTTAGCAAAAAGAAATGTATTTCTCATTCACTTCCACTTTATTGCCAAAATTTGTTGAATGGCCCTGGCCAGTATTGCTCAAGGTTAGAGCATCAGTCTGTGTACCAAAGGGTCTCAGCTTCGATTACCACTCAAGGACATGTACCTGGGTTGCAGGTACCATCCCTAGTCCTGGTTAGGGTACTTGCAGGAGGCAACCAAGCGATGTGTCTCTCTCATATCATTGTTTCTCTCTCTCTCTCTCTCTCCCTCCCTCCCTCCCTCCCTCCCCTCCCCTTTCCATTCTCTCTCTTAAAAAAAAAAATCAACGGAAAAAAATATCCTCAGTTGAGGATTAACAACAACAACAAAAATTGATGGCCTTCATGTGATGAGTTAGTGATTTCGATGCCTTTAATCCAAGATTCTTTAGGGCTCATGTCCTCTGCATCTGAAGGGGAAGAAAGAAAAGGATTGCACATGGGCAGTCTTGATAGGCCAGACCTGAACGTAGTATACATTACTTCTAACATCCTGCTGGCCAGAACTCAAATGGTCACATTTAATTTAATAAGAGGAAGCTGGAAAAACTCGTCAGTGTGTTTTGAAGAAGAGGAGAACATGGATACCAGTAAAGCTAGCAGTCTCTGACACATGTTTGATTGAAAAAAATACAGAAATAGTTTTCTTTAATCTGAAAATATTATTTAATCTCTCCATACTGTGTACATTAAGCCAGTGGTTTAAGAGAACAATGAAAGTTGTATGTAACTTAGCTGATTAATTCCTATAATTACATAAATGGTTGGTGGATCTGGTAACTAAGATAGGAAGGAGCAATTAAATAAATAGAAAATTTAAATTATATATTACTTATCAGGTTGCCCAGAAAACTGGATAGAATGATGAATACTTGATTATGAAAACTAATAATATTTGCTTTCACTACTGAATAGAGCCTTTTAGTGATTTAATCTTTGATGCAGAGAGGTAAAATTTGATGTAAATGTTAAATACTAATCTGTATCTTTTTAAAGATTTGTGATACTAGCCTATATTCTTAAATTTATCTAATGTTATTATAAGGTGATCCTTTTAAGTGATTCACATGATCTTGTGATTTGGTACTGTTGTGTTAGTTATCTTCTGAGTTAATTAAGCTCTTACTGAGTGTCTATTATGTATATACCAATGGAAGAAAGGAAGTGGGAAAATACCATAATTAGGAAAAAAGATTCTTCCCATTTAGCATATTAGTGTAAATGTATATGCATAAATTTATATATTCCATCTAATCTCTTAAATGATTTAATGATACAGTCACTTATAATGAGGAAATTTTTAAAATTATGAAAAATAATAGGTGTAATTTTAAAATGCCAGCAATAGAAATGTATACTAAATATATAATTATACTAGAGGCACGAATTTGTGCACTGGTGGGTTCCCTTGGCCTGGCCTGCGGGGATCAGGCTGAAACCGGCTCTCCGACATCCCCCGAGGGGTCCTGGATTGTGAGAGGGCACAGGCCAGGCTGAGGGACCCCACCACCGCACAAAGTCGTGTAGCGGGCCTCTAGTATGTATATAAGATTCAAGCTATCTTATTTTATGTTGCTATAATTTGTTTATTTTCACAACTGCATAGCTTTCTGTTGTATGTATAAACCACAGTTTATCCATTTTACTGTTGATAGACATTTGAGTTGTTTTCATTTATTAGTTTTTATGAGAAATGATCGTTTATGTACATGACTCCTGTTGCACATATGCATGAGTTTTCCTATGTCATGTATTAGGAGTAGAATTGCTGAATCATAGGGTTAAATGTGTCTTAAATTTCCCAAAGTGGTTGTATGCTATACCAGGAGTTTATCAGAGCTCCTAGAGGTAATTCTCACAATATTGTGGAGTTCCCCTATGACTGTGCCCCCCTGGCGTGTTTAACTCTGAGTTGTTCACATAGAGCCTCCCACAATTTGTAAATTACAATTCATGTTTTCCTACCCTGGCACCAGTTTCCAAAGAGGTTTCTGCTCTTCAGTCTCTGCATCAGTTAAGTCACCTGTCTCCCTCTTTAATCTAGGGGGCAGCAGTTTACATCTCCATGAAGAGTTGTTGATTTTTCGGTCTCTTCAGCTTTTTACTTGTTGTTAGGATGGAGTGGTGATGTATAAGCTCCTTAAGTGCAGAACCAGAAACTAGAAGCCCCACCCCAGGATCAGTGATTGCCTTTCTCTCGTCATATGCCTTGGTGAATTGTTATTGTCTTTTCTATATTTGGGTTAGTTTCCAACTTTTTTTTTTTTTTTAAATCTTTATTGTTCAGATTATTACATTTGTTCCTCT
>NW_005871186.1:270328-426737 GCF_000147115.1 Myotis lucifugus
CCTCATCCATAGGTGCATGATTTTTGTCCAGTCACTTCCGGCATCTCCCACACCCCTTTCCCCCCCAAGAATAGTCAGTCCATTCCCTTTCTATGTCCCTGATTCTATTATAATCACCAGTTCATTCTGTACATCAGGTTATTTATTCACTTGATTCTTAGATTCATTTGTTGATAGATGCATATTTGTTGTTCATAATTTGTATCTTTACCTTTTTCTTCTTCTTCCTCTTCTTAAAGGATACCTTTCAGCATTTCATATAATACTGGTTCGGCGGTGGTGAACTCCTTTAGCTTTTCCTTATCTGTGAAGCTCTTTATCTGACCTTCAATTCTGAATGATAGCTTTGCTGGATAAAGTAATCTTGGTTGTAGGTTCTTGGTATTCAGCACTTTGAATATTTCTTGCCATTCCCTTCTGGCCTGCAAAGTTTCTGTTGAGAAATCAGCTGACAGTCGTATGGGTATTCCCTTGTAGGTAATTGAGCCTCTTTCTCTTGCTGCTTTTAAGATTTTCTCTTTGTCTTTTGCTCTTGGCATTTTAATGATGATGTGTCTTGGTGTGGTCCTCTTTGGATTCCTTTTGTTTGGGGTTCTCTGCGCTTCTTGAACCTGTAAGTCCATTTCTTTCTCCAGGTGGGGGAAGTTTTCTGCCATTATTTCTTGAAATAGGTTTTCAATATCTTGCTGTCTCTCATCTTCTGGCACTCCAATAATTCTGATATTAGTCCGCTTAAAGCTGTCCCAGAGGCTCCTTACACTATCTTCACACTTTCGGATTCTTTTTTCATTTTGCTTTTCCAATTGGGTGTTTTTTGTCGAATCTTTGGTTTGATTCTTGAGCTCTTCTGGTCTGCTATTGGGTATAATATTCTTTATTTCAGTCCGTGTATGCTTACTTTCTAATTTCTTTATCGTAGCATCGAGGGTCTCATTAGTTTTCGTGAGGCTCTGCACAAATTTATGGCAAGCCCTCAAAATTGCGATTCTTAGCTCCATATCCTCCATTTCTGTCATGTTTTTTTGTCTCCGCATCTTTTATGCTTTCTTGGTGCACCCCCTTGTGGTCTCTGTGCGCAGTCTTGTTCTAGCCAAGCCTTAATTGTTGTAGTTAACACTAGAGGGATTTGACCACCAGGCCGACTGGCTGTAGGAATCAGCTGTGCGGAAAACGTCTGTCTTCTGGGGAGGCGCTAATCCAGCCTTTGCCTGAGGCGATCGGCAAATGGCTGTGCGCAGGGCTTGGGCGGGGCGGGCTCAACAGGGCGGGGGGAGGGAGCCGCTATGACTGCTCTCAGTCCGTCCCCATGGGCTCTGCCTCTCTGTCCCATCAACCGCTGCAAACCTCGGAGGGGCCGTAGCCAGACAGTCCCACTTCTCCCGTTTGAGTCTGGGTCCCTAGAGACTCGCCCGGATCTGTAGCCCAGAGTCTGAGACTCACTCCTGATTGAAAACGACAACCGAGCCCTCAGCCGCCAGCCCGCTTTGCGCGCACACCACCTCACCACCGTACCTTTAAATTTTCCACACTACGCCTCCTCTGAGCGTCGGAATGCTGTTGTTTTTGCTTCTAGTTGAAGAGTCTCTCCTCAGCCAGCCTTCCTGTGGTTCTGGTTGATGTCCGTTCCGACTTTTAGTTGTATTTTTGAAGTGGTTGTTTACGGCGGCAATCTCCGGTGTTTACCTATGCCGCCATCTTCGATTCTCTCCAATAAAATATCAGTTTCCAACTTTATCCTTTGCACTTTCAATGTCATCAAATATTTCTGAGAGTTTCTATAATGTGATTTTTTTTTTTGCCACCAGCATTCATCTGGGATAAATCCATCCTTTTCATCACACTCACCTTTTTCATTTATGTTGATATCTTCACCCTCTGACTTCCTGGATACAGTCTCTAATGGCAGTGGTACCAACATTCCCATAGTCAGCTATTTCTTCTATAGCTACATTTACATCTGGTTAGAATTTCCCTCCAACGTTATCACTTTGTTTCTTTGCTGCAGTTTCATCTTTGTTGGCTAACTCCCTCTTTTGATTATACATTTTTCTAACCTGTCATGTGAGTATCACTGTAAGACAAAGAGACAACACAGTTACACCTTTACTGTCTGTGTGTGAACTGAATAGCAGATGCACAGTGATGAATCACTGACAGACTTTGAAAGAAGTGAAGTGATTGGTCACTGATCATGATACACATCTGTAATTTGCAGTGATTTGTGGACCAAAGAGCTAGCAGTCAAGTCTGTACTTTATGTAGTTACTCAAGTTTAATATATGAGTAACTAAAATTCAAACTGTGTTGTTGGAGGAGTGGTAATTTAACTAAACTGTAAGTAGCTGAAATTTAGGCAAGTGAGGACTGCCTGCACCTTTTTATTTATTTTTCTAGCTTTATCTCACTGTGAAGGGCCTCCAGTACAGTGTTGAATGAAGGTGGTAATATCAGCTTATGGTATTCCCATCTATTCTTAGTTTGCTAAGAATTTTTATCATGAGTGAATTTTGGATTTATCAGTTGTTTTATCTATTGAGACAGTTATATGATTAACTTTCAATTTGTGGCAAATAATATTAATTGATTTTTCCAATGCTAAGTCAAGTTTGCATTCTTGGGGTGAAGCTCACTTAGTCTTGATGTTTTATCTTTTTTATATATTGTTGGATGCCATTTGTTCATGAGTGAAGACTGTAATTTTTCTTCTGATATTTTTTCTTCTCGAATTTTTATATCAAGGCTTTATAAAATGAGTTGAGAATATTCTCTTTCCCCTTCTTAAAGAATTTCTCTAAGTTTCTTCATTGTTAGGAAGTTTTTATGGTGAAGCCATATGTGGCCTGGAGTTTTCTCGTGTGAATATTTAAAATTATTATCTTTAATGGCAGTATGATTGAGTCTCATGTAAATTTTTTTAATTTAAATTCTTTATTGTTTAAAGTATTACATGAGTCTCCCTTTTTCCCCATTGACCTTTGCCCGACCACCCCCAACCCCCAGCACATGTCCTCACCCCCCTATTATCTGTGTCCATTGGTTATGCTCATATGCATGCATACAGTCCTTTGGTTGATCTCTTACCCCCTCACCCCCCGCCTTCCCTCATAGGTTGGACAGCCTATTCGATGCTTCTATGTCTCTGGTCTATTTTTGTTCATCAGTTTATGTTGTTTGTTCATTATATTTCACAAATGAGTGAGATCATGTGATATTTATCTTTCTCTGACTGGCTTATTTCACTTAGCATAATGCTCTCCAGTTCCATCCATGCTGTTGCAACTGGTAAGAATTCTTTTTTTTTTTTTTACAGCAGTGTAGTATTCCATTGTGTAGTTGTACCACAGTTTTCTAATCCACTCATCTGCTGATGGGCACTTAGGCTGTTTCCAAATCTTAGCTATGGGAAATTGTGCTGCTATGAACATAGGGGTGCTAAGTCATTTTTAAAAAGTTTTGGGTATGAATTTGTGTCATAGACAGTGGAGTTTTTATATTAACTAAAATCTCATATCTGTAATGCTAGTGAGGTGAAAGAAGTTATCTACTTATGATTGGTTTAACCTTAACAGTACATGTATTCTTAGTTAAACATTTAAAAATTGGTAATATCTTATTTTAAAATAATATATTTGACATCTATGAAGCATATAATAATTTCTGTTTATAAGCATTTGAGAAAAATCCTCCCTTAAATAGTATAACATGATTTCTAGAAACTATTACATCCCATACATGAAGAAGTAACATCTTAGCTTCTTACTAAATAAAGCAGGTAATGTCCGTTTATTTTATAGAGGAGAGGATTATGGGGTGAGTAGGACAAGATAGATAAGAGAAAGGGAAAAAATACTGGTTTTGAATCTTGTAGAATCAAAAATCCAACAGCAATAATATTTGAAATAACTAATTCCAGAGAGAATTGTAAATCAGGTTTTAGAGTGGGTAACTTAAAAAAATGCTATTTAGAAAGTAAGGATTCTGATGACTTTTATTAAAATCAAAAACAAAAACTTTGATGAGATGGCATTAATTAATAAATGCTAGGGAACAGCGTTCCTCGTCACTGTTGCACTTCAAATGTGATGGGTTTCTATCTTCAGCCTGTTTTTCCCCGGATGAAAAGGAAAAATGCATTACGTATATGGAGTAAGAATGGTTTTTACGTCAGCTTAGCCAGAGAATATTTGTTTCATACAGTGCTCAAAGTCAGTGCATTACTGTATCTGTCTTATTGGCGGGGATAGGTGTAATCATCACAGAAGACTTGGTGTTGTGGAGAAGGCAGAGCCACCTAGCAAGGAGAACGTGGGGAGAGCATGGGATAAGCTGTGTATGGTGTTTGAGAAATACAGGCTGTCCTCCAAAAATGGGCACACACACTTTGAGTAATTATAAAGGTGGTGTTTATGAAAATACATTTCATTTTTAAAATTGCGCTATCAGCTGTTAGTACATATACTTTGGGGGAGGCATCCTGTGTACCTCAAACACTAACACACATACATGCACAGACTAACAATACTCCCACCCCACCCTGGTATGTAGCCTTCTTTCATTTAGTAAATATACACTTAGGGTTCCTCCAGGTCTTTTCCTGATGTGTTTGTATGTGTATGTGTGCGTTTGTATATCTCACACATATTGTAGTTGTGCCCTTAATGAAAACACTCTGCTTCCAGAAAAAAAAGAAAAAGGAAAAAAAAAACCTGCTTGTTTTTCCACATGACTGCGGAACAATTATAGCTTCTAGGAGCCCTTCTCCTGTTCCTGGGAAAATAGCTGGGCTGGCTGGTATTTGCATAATCGTCTTTAGGGCTATTGTGGGCGGGTTTGGGCTGCTGACACAGAGCTACAGACTGGCCACCTGTCCAGAACAAATGAACTCGGCCTTTGTGCAACATTATTATCTGTTTCTCCAGTGTTATTTCTGAGTAATGAATAATTTGATTAAATATTATAAAACTATTTAGGAAATATTTGTGTTGAACTTAAATCTTCCATTTTGGGGAGAGAGAAATTTTCTGCCTATTCCACTGGCACAACAATATATTTCCATGTCCCCTCTGGCATAGTTTTGTATCTGCTTTTGTGAAATTATCCTCATGAATATTAATTAGGAATGTGAGAATTTAAAAAGAAACTTCAAAATGATTTGTAGTCATCCTCCTATAAATTATAAATGAAATGTTGTCTGTTTTCTAGGAGTCCATTTGACTTATGTGGAATAAATAATTAAAATTTTAAAATTAGCAAAGGAAAAGAAATTTCTATGGTCTTGAAATAAATGAATAATTATTACCTTGATAATTAGCCTCATTACTCATTTAGGAAGTTTTTGTCCTAATAATTAACTAATTTTGTTAATCAACGACATTCAGCCTGTGATGGGAAATTTCTCAGTTTTTTAAAAACTTACATGTGATGGTGTTGGTATTTCTTGTACATAATGACCAACTGAATTGAATTTTTCATGTTAGAATTAACTTGTAATTGAGAGACCCTGTAATCATACTATATAAGAAAACCTCAATATCAAATAAGTGGTCAGTGAATTAGTAACGTTTTTAAAAATTACCAGAGTTACTTTGGGGGGAAATATACATGGTAGTGACAATGATCACTTCTCTTAGTTCTCATTAAATATATATTAATGAATGAAAGATTGAATACTGCTAGGAGACATTTAGTACCTGTAGTATACATATCTGGTGCTGTGTATATTTAATTTTCTTTGATTATCATAACTATCTTTTGAGATAAATAGTATTGTACTTTTTAAATTTACTTTAATTTTTAGCAGTTTTAATTTTACAGTAATTTTGAGCAGAAAGTACAGAGTTCCCATATATCCTCTGTCCCCACACATGCACAGCCTCCCCCACTATCAACCTACACCAGAGTGATACATTTGTTACAGCCAATGAATATACATCGACACATCATTGTCACTCAAAACCAACATTGGGGTAACTTTTTTAAAAATAATTTTTTATTGTTGAAAGTATTACATATGTCCCCCTTTTCCCCCCCATTGACCCCCTCCAGCCTGCTCCCCCCACCCCCCCCCCAGGCCTTCACTATTTTATGTCTATGTTCATGGGTTATGCATATATGCATACAAGATGTTTCCTCCCTCCCCACCACCACCCTCCCCTGCCTTCCCTCTGAGATTCTGCACCCTGTTCCATGCTTCCATGTTCGTTCATCAGTTTATTTTGTAACTTAGATTCCACATATGAGTGAGATCATGTGATACTTATCTTTCTCTGACTGACTTATATCACTCAGCATGATACTCTCAGGTCCCTCCATGCTGTCTCAAAGGGTAAGAGATTCTTCTTTTTTACTGGTGCATAGTTTTCCATGGTATAAATGTACCACAGGTTTTTTATCCATTCATCTACTGATGGGCACTTGGGCTGTTTCCAGATCTTACTAGTAGCTATTTTAAATTGTGGTGCAATGAACACAGCAGTGATTACATTCTTTCTGATTGGTGTTTTGGGATTCTTAGGATATATTCCTAGAAGTGGTGTCACTAGGTCAGATGGGAGTTCCATATTTCATTTTTTGAGGAAACTTCATACTTTTTTTTTATAATGGCTGCACCAGTCTGCATTCCCACCAGCAGTGTACTAGGGTTCCTTTTTCTCCACATTCTCGCCAGCATTTATCATTTGTTTATTTGTTGATGGTAGCCATTCTGACAGGTGTGAGGTGATACCTCATTGTCGTTTTAATTTGCATCTCTCTGATGATCAGTGACTTTGAGCATTTTTTCATATGTCTCTTGGCCTTCTGTATGTCCACTTTGGAGAAGTGTCTATTTAGGTCCTTTGCCCATTTTTTAATTGGATTGTTTGTCTTCCTTTTGTTAAGTTGTATGAGTTCCTTACATATTTTGGATATTAACCCTTTATTAGATGTATCATTGTCAAATATGGGTTTCCATACAGTGGGCTCCCTTTTTGTTTTGTTGATTTTTTTTTGGTTTGCTTGTTTGTTTGTTTTGGTTTTTGCTATGCAGAAGCTTTTTATTTTGATGTAGTCCATTGGGGTGACTTTTGATGTTGTACATTCTGTGAGTTTTGGTAAATGTATAACATGTGCCCAGCATTGTTGTATCACACAGAATAGGTTCACTGCCTTAAAAATCTTCTGTGCTCCCCCATTTGTTTCTTTCTCCCCACCTAACCCCTGGAAACCACTGATGCTTTTCCTGTCCCCACAGTTTTGCCTTTTTTGGAATTGCACATTATGTAGCCTTTCAGATCAGCTTCTTTCACACAGTAAAATGTGCTTAATTTTCCTCCATGTCTTCTTATGACTTGATAGCTCCTTTCTCTTTAGTGCTGAAGAATATTCCATTGTCTGGATGTGCTGCGGTTTATCTATTCACCTACAAAAGTATTATCCTTATTTTACAGATGATTAGACAAAAGGTGAGATTAAATAAACTGCCCAAGTTCACATATATAATACACGTCATGTCTGAGACCAACACCCATGATCTACTCAGTGGTATCTGCAGTAGGTTGTTCACACTATTGGGGGTGTACAAAATGATCATATATACATGAAGGGGTTTTTGACAGCACTCTATTTGTTTGCCTTTGTGTGTTGCACTGTGCAGCAGTTTTCATCTGATTAAGTTGATTTGCAAATGATATTCTCTAAAGTAAACTATTTTGAGATGACTAAAGGTCAAGCACATGAAATTGTTTGCTTGCTGATTTGATACATTCCAGTTCTGCTTTGAAGAAGGAACTGCTTTTACAGCTGTCTTTGAGATCAAGTGGGCAGTTCAGTCATGCTGACTAATCTGACAATTTTCTTACTGTTAAAAGCAACAGCAACGAGGTTGTTTCCCCTCTCCCCCAATTAAAACCTTCATGTCAGAGAGGTGTACATGTCATACAAATAGGTATCAATTCATCTAAGCCTTGAAATATGACTTTAACAAAAAAAATTTTTTTAAATTACAAATTTTATGATGTATAGTGACTTCTTAATGTTCTAAATAAGCTAAAGTCACATACATTTTGCTCTAAAATTTGATAAGCCATAATTTGTTTTCCAGCTGATAATGTTTAAATATTGTAAAATTAATTCTGCCAAAGTCAGTTTTGCTAACAAGTAATATTAATCTTTATTAGAAGATGACTGTAACACACAGTGAAAAAATGTTGCTTTTTCTTACTAATATCTTCTGGCAGTTTGGAAAGAAAAATTTACAAAATGTGGGGGAAAGGAAAAACATTCATAAAAGTGTAACCATCATTTCTTGGTTAAACAATCTAGATCTGAAAAATGGAAAAGTGAGGTAAAAACTATCGAAATAATAGAGGTAAGCTAAGTCAGTGCCTTTTAATTAGTAGCATTTTCTCTTAATTAAAGCTTGCATGTAAATTTCTTTGGGAATAAATGGAGGGACTGTATAGGAGAAAACAAGACTGGGGGAGGGGCGCGGATCACTGAAGTAAACTAGAAAATGATTAAATAACTGGCATCAGGTAGATTGACCTTGTGCCTCCTAAAGGGAGTATACCTTTTAAACAAACTTCCAAGTTATATACCCATATTGGCAACAGCATTATCGAAACTGAACATTTAACATTTCCTTTCTGTTAAAGTCCAACAGGATTTATACACATACTTTCTCTTATGAAATTGTCATAATATTCAGTGGAGAACTAACCATATTTCAGGCAGGTGACTTTTATGTCTCTTATGTATCTTGAAGGTGACGCTATGTGTTTTGTGTAAGCGTAGTGAATTAACTCAAGATGATACATCCCAGTTCCAAGGAAATATCTTTTTTAATGTATTTTTATGATTCTATTATAAGCATTATTATATTAATGGTGCTTTTATTTTAAAATGAGGAAAAGAAAGACATTGAGAATCTTTCTTAAAGAGAATAACGTTGTGTAAAGCTGCTTTGAGAGTAGATATCTCCTGGGTACTAAAAAAAGAATTCACTGTGTATCAGTGTAAGTTTCAAAGAACATGTTGGATGCTCACAAGTAAAAATTTACTCCACCAACCCATCTCCCACATTTCCCCTACTATTTTTTACATCACCAGTTTTGTTTTTTTACCTGAGTTATGCCAAGCCCCTCTTCATTTTTCAGTTGATCAAATTCCAATTTGTTCTTTCAGATCTGGTTTTAATGTACTTAAATTTACCTAGATTTCCTGACATATCTCACGTTAGGAGCAATAGTGGCTTTTTCTGTTATACTTCTGCTAAACCTGGTATTGTTTGTATTATAATCCAACAACGCTTTCTGTAATTATATAGCCTACCAGTATATTTATCCCTGGGGGAGATACCATCATCCATCCAGTTATATAAAGTCAAAATCCAAAGGATCATTTTTGTTGTCTCCTTTTTTATCTTTTTCATCATTAGACCATTAGCAATCATGTCAGTTAATTTCTCCCTCACTTTTGAAGGATAGTTTTGCTGGATATAGTATTCTTAATAGGCACTTTCTTTCTTTTGGCACTTTGAATATCTGGACCCACTGTCTTCTGCCCTCCCAGTTTCTGTTGAGAAATCTGCTGATAATTTTATTGGCAAGACCTTGTATGGCAATTTGCTTCTTTCTTACTGCTTTCAAGAATTTCTCTTTGTCCTTAGCTTTTGACACTGGGATTATAATGTGTCTCACTGTAGGTCTCTGGGTTCATCCTACTTGGAATTCATTGAGTTTCTTGGCTTTTTATATGATCTTTTGTCAAATTGGGGACATTTCTATCACTATTTCTTGAATCTCTCTGTACCTCCCCTCTTCTCCTTCTAGTACTCCCCTCAGTGTGTGTGTTGGTTCATTTGATCGTGTCCCAAAGGTTCCTTAGGCTCTGTTTACTTTTCTTCAGTGGCAAATAGGGGTGCTACAATGGCT
Source organism: Myotis lucifugus (assembly GCF_000147115.1). NCBI lineage: Eukaryota > Metazoa > Chordata > Mammalia > Chiroptera > Vespertilionidae > Myotis > Myotis lucifugus. The sequence goes on from NW_005871186.1 coordinate 280,240, forward strand.
GCCCACCTCTCTGTCTCCATTTCCTTGATCAGAATCAGCAATCAAGGTGCAGATCCCAAATATTTGGAGGACAGGGCCTTTATTGCTCACCCTACATATAGGCTGCTCCAGGAACAAGTGTTGCCTGCCACTGGGCTGGGAAATGGGAGGTAACTACTTTTGAGCGAAAAACAGTGACAGGCCAAAATGAACTTCATCAGAGTTCCAAAATAGTTATATGAGACAAATTCTGCCACTGAGTCTGGCTTAGGACATAAATTCCTGGTGCTTCTTACGCCACCCTCTTCCCAGGGTCTTCTCACTCAGTAGTCTTCTAATTGAGGATATCACTAAAAAACAAGCAGGAGGAGTGAAAAATAGGACAATAAAAAATATTTTGTAAGTTTCCTCAAGGGTGGGGGTGAAGTTCTCTATTACTATTAAAGTAACTTAATAATAAAGGCAATCATTGTATAATTTACATCAGTATGAGAAGTATCCAACTTATGCAGTAGATTTGTTAATTTTTAAATGTAATTTGCATAATGTCGGCAATTTCATGACAGAAAGTTATAGTATATAGATAACATGGTTTCCTATAATTTTGTGGAGCCATCTGTATGTTGAGAAGAAATAGATTCAGAATAACCTGTATGGGAGCCATGGAGCACCCTCCTGCTCCATTTGCTGTTGTAAATGGTCAAAAGGTTAAGCCATCAGTCCATTTCCTAGTGTCTACTGAATAGTGGCTTTTTTGTGTTGCTTCACTTGTTAGAGCAATATTGAGAGATAAAACAAAGCAAGTCTTACATCAGACACTGATGGCTTTTAAAAAGTTGGAATGGGATGTTATTGGATGTTCCAAAGAGTATATTGATAGTAACTTTTTATGGAAACCACTGCTCCAGAGTAAACTGTATTTGGAAATCAAATCAACATTATATATCGTGATGCTCAAGTGAACATAAATACATATTATATGTCTAGTGCACCAGTTTTAAGGAGTAATGTTGTGGGCTGGGGGAGTGATTTAAAAAACAAACAAACCACTTTTTAAAACAGTCATACCTTTATTTTCCTTAGACACTTAATTGGGGTAGATTTTATTTCTATATAAATAAACCTTTTATTTATAAGATGTAGCTTTAAGCATAACATAAAAAGGAAACCAGTTAAGTATGAATGCTTTCTGAGGCATGAAATGTTATTTAGGACTTTTCCTATAATGGCCACGGAGTGTTTCTTGAGCGTCCATGCAGATGAGATCTTGAACAGCTGCATGAAGCACACAGCAGTCCTGATTCCTGCCTCTGTGAACTCACTTGAATAAAGTCTTTCATCTAAAGGTCTCACTGTTTGTCTATTTCATGAATCCCTCATCTCATCTCTGAAGGGCTCATTCAGTTTAATACAGTTCAACTTTGTGGTGGAGAGCTCTAGACTTTGCTGTTGTGACTTATAATGCACAAAAAAGATAAGTTAAAGTAATTTAAGAATTCTTTAAAGAATTAGATAAAATCCAAGCTAAAATGGTGGGGTTTGGGGGACAGGTAGCAAAAGATTTAGAATAACTAGGGATTCTAATTCAAATTTAACTAGTTATGTGATCTTAAGTCAAATTCTGTATACTCTTAGTGTCAAATTTCTCTGTGGTTATAACAAAGCCTCACAGAATTCAGAGGAATAAATGTTTTGAAATGCTTGTTAAGTTCATTTGTTTTATATAATTCAGTCCTCGTGTTATATCTCATATTCTGTATTAAGTATTCTCTGACAACTTTAGCAGTGATTAAACTGAAAAAGTCACTATCATATCATTTAGATGTACTTTGTTAAGTAAATTTCAGGTGATCTTTTCTTCATCTGTGTACTTATATCCCATATTGCCATTTATTTGTCAGTAACCTATGTATTGCCTCCCAGTTTACCTTATCTGCTTCTTACATCTGTTGACATGTTATGAATTCTTTGAATTCAGGGAACTTGACTCATTTAAACCTTCACAAAATTTAATGTGTAGTGCTAAGTATGGAGCAAACTTCTGTGTGTGTTTTTTCATTGCTCTTTAGTGTACATGCGTGTTTTCTTCCAATAGTGGAGAAGGTCAAATTTGACTGTAATTTTACTAAGGAAATTATTTATTATATTAAAACTACCTGGTCATAAGCTTAGAAATCTGATGTAGTTCCCTGCCCCCCAGCCCCACCCCCTTTGAGCATATGAAAATTAGGATCCAGGGACTTTTTTTTTTTCCAGGGAAATTTTGATCCAAATATTTCTGAGAATGGCAAAAACACAAAAGGAGTTTGGGCATTATACATTAGAAATAAAATAATGTAGGTGGCATTTATTCATGCAGTCAGTGAATATTATTGCCAACTACTACATGTTAGGCTCTTTGCTGCTGTACCCTAGAGACATAGTGATTTTTTTGAAAAAAAAGACAAGATTCCTACCTGATGAAGTTTATAGTCAGTAAACAGACAAAAACTGGTGCAGTAGACATATAATGTGTTTTTATGTTTGCCTGAGCATCATTAATATATAATGTTGATTTAAACCAGACAGTAACAGTGTAATAAGGATTATAAGTGATTAGGGGGGTATGAGAGAAAGTAACTGGCTGAAAGGTGAGCTACTTTGTATACAGTGATTAGAAAAGGCCTCTTAGGGAAAAGTACAAAGTCAGACCCAAAGGATAAGGAAGTGCCTAGATCAGCGGTTCTCAACCTGTAGGTCGCGACCCCTTTGGCAGTCGAACGACTCTTTCCCAGGGGTCGCCTAAGACCATCCTGCATATCAGATATTTACATTACGATTCATTACAGTAGCAACAGTTATGAAGTAGCAACGAAAATAATTTTATGGTTGGGTCACAACATGAGGAACTGTACTTAAAGGGCCAGAAGGTTGAGAACCACTGGCCTAGATTGTGGTCTTTAAATGTGGTTTCTCTCTGAAAGGACTCAGAATTCTTTGGAAAACTAGCTTAACTGAAGATCTATAATAAGAACTATAAAGCAAACTATCAGAGTCTGGTGGGGTCATGATATGGGAGCCAACTTGAGGGGACTCCCACTGACCACAGATGTAGCAATTAGCGCATGAGAAAAATAGCGACTGCAATAAATTGAAACACATCTTTTACTCAAAATATATGAGTTCATAATGTTACTTTAAAAATTCATTGTTCACCTTAGGACCAAAACTGGACAATCAAATACTTATCTTGCCTTTACTCTGAGATAACCAAATTTTTCGATGAGAGATAGTTCTTTAAAAAGAATTCAAGCTAGCAAATGCAGAAAGAATGATAATCTACTCTGTTTTAATAAAATTTCATTTTATTAAATTGAATAAAATGAAACTTCTCATATCTTCATATATGCTTTTGAAAATTTTTTAAATCAGTTTAAAGTAGGGACAGTGAGAATACAGCCAGTAGGAATGGGAGTGGTGGAAAGATGTTTTCCGAAAATAAGAACAGTATGAACAAGATGCAGAAGTGAAAAAATACTGTACATGTTCAGAGAAGACTTAGTAATTGGGTTCCCCAAAGTACAAGTTATGTAAGTGGTAGTATTGTGGATATGCAGTTATATATTCACAATTCCTAGAAATAGTGAAACCAAACTCTTACCAAGTTCAGGAGGAACTTGAGATTCAAGGAGCTTCTCTACATTTCCTACTACCCTTTGGCTATTGAAATGGTAAACAGAAGAATTCAACAATGGATTTAATGAAGCCAAATTGATTTGGCAGCAGACCTTAGTAAAAAGGTACCATATAGAGAGAACAGCATTAATTTTTCTTGGGCACCCTCTGCTTAGAGTATGCCGTCTATTAATGTGATTGTTCTTCATCTCAGCATTTTATTTATTCTTTTTAAAGTTGTATGTATAGAGATGAGCATCCCAAAGTTAATGATTTCTAATCCATTACATCAGTCCCTGGTATAATGTTAGAGGACCACGTATGTTCCCATCTAAAGGTTATATGTTCTGTATTTAGAGTGAGTAGTTTAACCCCACTTGCCAGCAAAATAGTCTTCTCTGTTCAAATCTTGATACCCACCATACCTATTATAGATAAATATTCTGTTTTGTTCCGGTTCATGTTGTATTGATAACGGTAATTGGGTATATTTCTTTGTAAAGCCAATTTTTTTTTTCATTTGAAGTGGTTTGTGCCATGGTATTATTTAAAAAGTAAACCCCCCTTAAAATCTCTCTTGAGAAGTATTGGTATAGAATATTCATTGATTTTATAAGCCAATGAGTATTTGCTCCAAATTGAATGTGTTACTACCTTTCCTGGTATCTTAAAATTTGGCTGCTGGAATTTAGAAACGCAGTACATGTCACAGCAGAGGACTGGCGGGAAATGGAGATGTCAAGCTGTGTAATCAGAGCTTTATGGAGGTGGACAACTGCATTCCCTGTGACATACCAGAGCTAGTTTGTTTTAATGGCTGGTGAAGTAAAAAGCATATCAATTTTCAGTTTTCTCATAATTATACTCACCGTTTTCCTTAAAATGGAGATGAGAAGACTATAACAATAATGAACTAAGTTACAGTGTTCTACCATTCAACATTGATTCTTTACTTCAGAATTAAATTTATATTTGGAAAGATGGGATTTGTTAAGTACTGTATTTTAGGAAAAGAGTCTCCTTTTGGCACAATACTTATTTTATAAAATATGTGTATTTTTTAAACAGGGTATCCAGAAGTTGGCTAGTCAATATCTGAAAAGAGATTGGCCTGGAATAAAAGCTGATGATCGGAATGATTACAGGTAACTTAATTAAGTAGTTCTTGCCCGTTTTTATTTATTTATGTATTTATTATTTTTAAAGACTTCATTGTTGAGAGTATTATAGATGTGCCCCCTTTCCCCTCTTTGTCCCCCTCTACTTAGTTTCCGCCCTGCTCCAAGCCTTCAACACCCTTGCCCATTGTTTTTAAAAAATGGTTTCACTGAGAGCCATGTCACATAGAGGATAATGTAGACTCCAGTTAAAAAAAAATTGCTTCTTTTTTCTGCTATTTTTAGATGTAATTTCAAAATTATTAAAAATGTTAATGTTTCACAACATATGTAATCTATATAAAAGAGATCATTTTATGTCTTAGACTAATATTACATTTTTAAATTAATACCCACATATTGAATTTAAGAGAGTAGAGGATAATGAGGCATTATTTCCTCAGCAACCTATAGATGAAACACATTGCAACAATAATGAAACAAGATTGTAGTGCTCTACCATGATCACTGATTCTTTATTTTGAAACAAATTCTAAATTTGGAAAGATGGGATTTTGTGAGCTTAAGAGAAAAGAGTTTCTAAGTTTGTTTGTTTGTTTGTTACTTAAAAACAGATTGATTGATTGATTGATTGATTGATTTAAAAAACAGGTATCCAGAAATTGGCTAATCAATATCCCACATACACATTTTAAAGAAGGTAGATGACAATAGAACATAAACTCTGTCCTCAGTAATATATATATATATATATATATCTTTAAAGTATTTATAATTTTGTTTAGAAGTTAATATATTTTTTGAGATTAATTTAGAAGTATTTATTGGTGTTTGTGCTCAAGACATAGTGTTGTGGGAACCAGAAGTCAAAGACAGATTTCAGAGTTTGCTGTCTGGTTGGAGTTAAGACTAATGCCCATGAAACAATAGCAGAGAAACCAGAGTAATTAAGAACTCATATTAAAGTGTGTGGTTGAGTGTGTATATGAAGTCAACAGATAATTATCTTATCCTCAGATAATTTCTTAATGGGGCTAGAAAACTGAAAGTGCGGGAGAAACCCTAATATTCTTCACAATTGCAGGAATGATTGATAACTTGGAAGATAGCATGATACTATAAGTAATAGATCCATATAGTTGCTACATAGAATAATAAAGGAAAACAGGGAAATAAACAAAAGTAGAGATTTTCTTGAGTGCCTACAAAACAACCCGATGACGTACATAAAAATTATGTAGTCTTTTTATATACTGGGAAACTAAGTCTTGGGTTACATGCATTACTCAGGGTCACACAGCTACTTAGACATGCAGTCATTCATTCATTCATTCTTTATCCATAAGATAGACGTGAGATATCTGCTACACACCAGCTGTGGAAGTAGATTTTAGGGTTGGACTAGAGGAAATGGTGCCTGTCCTGAAGGAGCTTACAGGAGGCAGCCACTATAAACAGTTGCAGTATTCAGTAGCAGTATAGGTGCATTGCAACGGCAGAGGAAAACGAGGCTTCTAGAGCTGAATTTTGAAGGATGTGCAGGAGTTTGCCAGGTTTGTGCAAAAGGAATTCTAAGCAGGAAAAATCCTTAAAAGCATGGAGGCATGAGAAAATATAAACGTTAGGTAACAGTGAGCAGTTCAGCGTGGTGTGAAGTACATGGGTTAGAGGGTGAGAGGAGTTTTGGGAGGATACATAGATAGGCATCATGAAGGACTTTGCATATCAGTTTCTTCTTTTACCCAGAAGATAATAGAATTATTGAAGAATTTCCACAAGAGGAATAACATGTTCAGCCTCACTTAGTAATAGTATGAAAGTAGATTAGAGGGATGTGAAGAAGAATTTGGAAAGAATAGAATTGCAAGAATTTAATCCCTTGTCTTGTACTTGAACCCTGGAAATTATAGTAGAAAGTAGTTTGGGGGGGAAATTTCAGTTATACTTAGAAAACTGAAGCTAGAGAACTTGGAATTGATTTGGCAGAGGGTGTGTGTGTGTGTGTGTGTGTGTGTGTGTGTGTCGAATTTGTTTTGAGACAAACTATAAGAGATTTTCTGTAGTTACCAAACTATAAAGTAGTTTTCTCAATATCTGAAGTAGCTCTTGGAGTATAGAAAGCACTTGATCAGTATCTGCTGGTGAAGAATGCAGTAGAGGGGAAAAGAGAAAGGAAGGACTATAGAATGACTCCTCGGTTTTTTAACTTAGGCAACTGAGAGGATGGTTGTACCGTTGTGAAAAAAACAGTAGAGAGAAATCAGGATCCAGGGTGAGAATGGTAATTGCCAATTTTTTGTTTGTTTATTATAGTTTTCATTCTAGTCATTTAAAATTTTCCTTTTAACTTTTTTTTTTATATTTGTATTTGAATTGGTAGTTTACAAATTCTTGCCCAAGAAATGCATGTTTGTAGCATGTGTAACAGTATAAAGTGTAGCCCCCGCTTTTCCCAAGCTTCTTCCACTCATATTTGTACTCCCCCGGAGTAATTGCTGCTAAAAGCATGTGGTCTTTTCTTCCATATTTTCCGGTGTGATGCACACATGAACATACACAGCTTTGCTGTTTTTAACAGAACTGATGCACGAAATTTGTACAAGGGGCTTGGCCCTTGTGGTCCTGCCCCCCGCCCACTGGTCCTTCAGGAAGATCGCTTTGCTGTCTGGTCTAATTAGCATATTAGCTCTTTATTATAAAGGATGTTTCTGTAACCTCCCCCCTGCTCATACACTCACTTAAGGAGATTTTAGACCTCTTTTTATGCCAGCACATTCAGGCTGTGCTAGTGCCATAGTATGAGTAAATTGTAGTTTTGTTATTCATTCCTCTGTTGGTGGTTATTTAGTTTATTACTATTGCAAATAATGCTGCAGTGGATAACTCATGTATGCACACAGTTACGTCTTTGTGGACTGAAAGTATTTATAGGGTAAATTGGTAGAGGGGGAAATGCTGGGTCAAAGGGCTTATATATTTAAAATGTTAGTATTGTAAATTATCCTTCATAAACTCTGTGTCAATATACGGGATGGGGCAAAAGTAGGTTTACAGTTGTGAGTATGCAAAACACAGGATTTATTTTGTATTATTGTTTGTTAATTATTTTTCCATATGAACAACTGTAAACCTATTAACCTATTTTTGCACACACACCCCTCCCCCCGTATATTACATTTCTTCATATTTGATTTCAAATTGCCTATTCCTTTTCATTTTTTACCAATAGGGCATGTGATAAGTCTTTTAAAAAAATTGCCAGCCTGATAATACATGCACCATTTAATGCCATTAAACTACCTCCATTTGCCTAGAAACTGAACTTCTGGAACACTACTTTTTCTTGGTCCTTTTTTTTAAATCTTTGAGGACAGGTTTTCATTCTCTCTTTGTCCAGGCTGCTATAACAAAATTCCATAGATGGGGTGGCTTATAAATAGCAGAAGTTTATTTCTCACAGTTCTGGGGGCTGGAAGTCCGAGACATGGTCGGGTTCTAGTGAAGTTTCTTTTCTGAATTGCAGACTTCCCAACTTCTGGTTTGTCCTCACATGGGGAAAGGGTTTGGGAGCTCTGTGGGGTCTCTCTTACAAGGACACTAATCTGCCTTATGACCTAATCAGTCCCCAAAAGCCTTATCTCCTAATAACATCACCTTTGGGGGTTAGGATTTCCACATATGAATTGTGGAGGTGAGGGTGGGAGGGTTTACAAACATTCAAACCATAGCAAGTCCTTTCTCTGTAAATGTTTCTTAAAGTTCTCTCAGTTCTCTAGTGACTGCTTTAAGTACTCTTTATCTCTATCCCTATCTCTAAATATTGCCTATAAACTAGTAATGATCATATGCTTTATTAAGTCTTCATCTTGGGAACCAAAAAGTCAGCTGCCTCCAACTTTCACTTCTTTCTAGATCTTATGTTGTTGTTGTTTTTAAGAATGTTAAGTTGCTGCTTCTCTGCTTGATCGTTGCCTTTCACTGTTTCATTTGCTACAATACCACTCTCTCTAGGCCTACTGTTACTCCCCTGCTTGAAAATCTTCTGTTTCTCCTTCCCAAGAGGATAAAATAAAATTTAAAAATTTTTTTTAAATATTCAAAGCCATGGAGAAACCTGGCTCCAAATGACCTTCCTGTCCTTGTCTGCCATTTCTCCTTTCATCCTTGGTTCCCAACCCTTGGGCTCATCAAGCTGCATTTGTATCGCAGTTCATACCACACCTCAGCTGAACTAGTCAGTCATCCTCCCTGCCTTACTGGTTGCCTAGGCTCAGGATACTCTCCCCTCCTACCAATAACAACAATACTTGAACGCTTGCTTATGTATTTATTTAAAATATATTTTTATTGATTTCAGAGAGTAAGGGAGAGAGAGATAGAAACATCAGTGATGAGAGAGAATCATTAATCGGCTGCTCCCTGCACACCCGCCACTAGTGATTGAGACCATAACCCCAGGCATGAGCCCCCACTGGGAATCAAACCATGACCTTCTTCATAGACGGATGCTCGACCACTGAGCCACATCGGCCAGGATGAATACTTATTTATTAAACACCATGCTTTTTCCTTGTTATCAGTTACTGTATAAATTAATCTTAGATTATGAACTGACCGCATTTCTAGAATCTGCTTGATGTGTGGTGCTATATTTCTGGGTCTGGGTTTGAGATGAGAGGAGAAGGTAGAAAATAATTATCTAGAACAGTGAGATAACAAGTGGATTAGGGGAACAGAGGAGGATTGCTGGATAGTAGCACTAAGGCGCTAGTAGAATTTATTGACGTCAATTTATAGTGAGAACAAGCAGCATGATTATGGTTTTCTCAGCAACATTCTGCTGCACAGACATCAATATGATATGAACAGAATTTTGGATTTAACCAGTGTTGGAACTTGTGGATTATAATGATGAAAAGAAAGGGGGGCGAGGATAGTAAGAGTGTACATGAGGAAGTAATTATAATGGTGGACATGAAGCCAGGCAGGTTAAGGAGCTGAGAAAGGAGATCATGACAGGTTTGAGAGACTGTGGGAAGGGAGTAAGATCAAATGGATTGTGGGTGTTCTGATGGGGTTGAGTGATTGTTAGAGTCAAAATCCTAAAGGGAATGAGGGGAAACAGGAGTTATTGGTCAGCGAATAGATAATTAACTTGGAGTTAGAGCAGAGAGGTAGTTGTTGGCAATGGCAAAGTCTAGGTTATGACCATGGGAGTGCACTTTCCAGGTGGATAGCCTTAGAAAATTTTCACATCATTTCTTTTTTTTTTTTTTTTTTTAAATATATTTTATTGATTTTTTTATAGAGAGGGAAGGGAGAAAGATAGAGAGTTAAGAAACATCGATGAGAGAGAAACATCGACCAGCTGCCTCCTGCACATCTCCCACCGGGGATGTGCCCGCAACCCAGGTACATGCCCTTGACCGGAATCCAAACCTGGGACCTTTCAGTCCGCAGGCCGACGCTCTATCCACTGAGCCAAACCGGTTTCGGCTTCACTTCATTTCAAGATTACTTTTCTCTGCAAAAGGTCCTGCAAAATGGCTATAATGCCTATCTTACAAAGTTAACATGAGGATTAAATGGTATGATAAATGTAAACTACATGACGTAGTGACTAGCATGTGACAGGTTCTTAAAATAATTTCTCTCCTTTCTTTTGTAATTTTGAGCCTCATTTCCTGACCTGAGCAGAATAATAAAATACCATACATACTTGATACCTTTCTTTCTGCTTCAAAGTTACTTATATGAAACCTAGTGAAATAAGATAAAAATTTTAAATCACTCTACAAGCCATTATTATTTTTCCCCAATCAGAATGAAAAACACCACTAGCTTAGAACTACCACTACTATGTTAACAAGAAGTGCTTCTCTTTTACAATTCTGCTACTGTTGCTATTTATTCATTTAAAAGAATCGGTGTGCCACATCATTTGCATTTAATTGTTAAAATAGCCCTGTGAGTTACATTGTGCAGGTATTTTTGTTATTGCTTTGTTTGCCAGTTGGGGAACTGAAAGTAAAGTGAAAAGTTACATATGATTGTATTGCTTAAACTAGAACTTGAACCCAGGTCTTCTGACTAGTAACTGAATGCTGTGCTTTTCATGGTATCTCATTGTTAAGAATATGATCGCCTACTACAGATCTGTTACTCTATAAAGATCTCCTTTTAAACTGTATAATGAGAATATTTTTTATTGTATAGGCCTCATTATACAGTATTATAAAATAAATTTATATATTCATCCATTTATTTCTTTTTTTCATTCATCGTATAATTATTATAATCTTTCTAAATGGTAGGCCATGTGCTAGGTCCAGGAATATAATAGTGAGAAAGACATATACCCCTGCCTTCATGAAATTTTCACTATAGTGAGGACAGACTTTAAACAATTACATAACACTGTTTATAATTGAAGGAAAAATGCTCAAGACAAGTGAGCAAATAACAGAGAGGGACTTGACTGAGTTTGTGGTTCGGCTTGGTGGTGATCATAAAAGACTTTCCTAAGGAAGTTGCATTTAAGCCAAGATTTGAAGGATAAACAACAGTCACCTAGGTCAGCGTTTTTCAACCGGTGTGCCATGGCACACTGATGCGCCGCAAAAAATTTTAAAACATGCAGTGCCTGACTAGTCAGGGGCACTGACCTCTTTTCTCTTAGATTGTTAAATTTAAAAAGTGACAACAACCAACACAGTAGCCATCCGGTGTGAATGAATTAAAAGTATACCTATTTTTTTGTGAGATTAACAAAATATATGTTTTCTCATTTTTATTAGGATTTTAAAATGTATTTTAATATAAATTAATGGATTATAAAACATAGTACTGAGCTTTTGATTCTTTGAGGAAATCAGTTATTTGGACTGCTTGGGAGGTCCTGTGTGAGTTCACACCCAGGTTGCATTGATTGTCATGCAGTAAGGCCTTAGAGGAAATTGATTTTGCTGTTCTCTAAGTCCATCGTGCTTTTATGCTGATAGTTTTTGCTAGCACACTACACTGAATCTTTTTTCCAAAGATTCATTTATTTATTTTCTATCTAAGTAAATGAATATTTCCATCTAAACTGATTCATTTGACATATTACAAAAACTAATTTTTTACACAAATGAATTGTTTCCTTGGTTGAAAAATAGTTTCAAGTTTTTTTTTAGTTCTAATTACGATGGGGGCTCAGCTAATTTTTGTTTTGTTTTCATGGATCATCCATTGCCCCCCCCCCAGTTAGCATTTTATGTAGCATATGGTCCTATACATTGCTATAGTAGAAAATCCACATGACATAGGAAAGGAAATCTCAGGAGATGAATGTTGTAATCTATCAGTGCATGTATCTCATTTTATAAAACAAAGTACCGTCCATTATTCTGATATGTTATAAAATACGTTTATAGCTAGTGTATGGTCATACTAGAACTGGCTAAGGCATTTAGCAAAGTAGAAGAGAAGGTTTGAAAAGGAAGTTGGCTATAAAAAAACACAGGTGAATAATTATTTGACTTTCCCAAGAGATTGCTGAGCACATTTATCAAGTAAAGGTAATGGGATTTGCTTGAAATGACGCCAAGCCACAGTGTGATGCTGGCTAAGCATTATTACAACAGAGAAATAGATGTTAAGCAATGATACCATAGACTTCTTTTGTCAGACAAATAGATTTCTCCAGCACATAAGCAGTTGTTCTCCACGCCCCCCCCAAGCCACATCAGTTTGTGTGAGAGTAATATGATGTAGTTCAAATAGAATGTACCTAACCTTCATCTGTATTTCAGTACTGCTGCATTCTTATGTGATTTAATTCTCTAAATCTGAGTCTCAGTTACTTCATCGATAAAATTAAGAAAATATCTTGTTGAAATAATGACACTTGATATTCATAATGATGACCCTGAGACTATGAAAGTCCTACAGGCTGAATTATTGACTGGTTTTTATAGTGTTAGCTTTGTCTGGAATTGCAATCCTTGTATCACTTTACACCAGTAATCTGAATAACTAATTAATCAAAACAGCCAATTGTTAAGGCCATTTAATGCATTATGCTGTGTTTCTACCTATGTATTCTAAAAATAGTGCTTCCTATAAACCAGTATAAATACACTTTTAACTATAAAGACAACATTCTTTCTGTTTGTCAGTGTTAACCAGTAAGAAAAAGGTTAGACAACTTTTCTCTTCCCTACCTAATGCTTTTCTGTCCCTCTTTGAACTTAGGAGCATGTATCCTGTTTGGAAATCTTTTCTCGAGGGAACAATGCAGGTAGCCCAGTCTCGGATCAATATATGTGAAAACTATAAAAACTTCATTTCTGAACCTGCAAGGACAGTGAGAAGCTTAAAAGAACAGCAACTGAAAAGGGTATTGTTTCTATTTGTTCTTTTTTTATATGCATTTTAATATCTCAGTGTTATATATTTGTAATCTGCAAGATTATATTAAACTAGAGGCCCAGTGCACGAATTCGTGCACAGGTCAGGTCCAGCCAGCTGGGCCCCAATCGGGGCAGATTGGGGCTGGGCCTGTCAGGAGGAGGAAATGGTGGGAAGTTGGCCGGCCGGCCCGCCCTGATTGGGGCCTGATGAGGGCCAGGCCGGCTGGGGGAAGGGGCTGCGGACAATTGGCTGGTGGGCCCCACCCCCAATTAGGGTTGGGAGGCCTGGGGACAATTGGCCGGTGGGGGAGGGGCTGTGGGTGGTGGGCCGGCCATCCCCGCCCCCAAATGGGGTGGGGGGATGCAATGAGGAGTGGGCCGGCCATCCCCGCCCCCAAATGGGGTGGGGGGTGCAATGAGGAGTGGGGTGGCCAGGGGGAGGGGTTGTAGGAGGTTGGGTGCAATCAGGGGTGGGCCGGCCAGGGGGAGGGGCTGCGGGCCTATCATGGTGGGGCAGGCTAATCGGGGGCAGGGGTGGCCAGGGGGAAGGGAGGGAGCGTTTGGCCAGCCGGCCCCGCTCTTAATCGGAGTGGGAGAGTCCAATCAGGGGCAGGGGGGAGGGGCCACGATGTTGGCCGACTGGCCCCACCCCCTGATCGGCTGGTTTGCTGGCCACAGTGGGTGTCATAATGACCAGTCGTTATGGCCATTATGATCGCTGGCTTTTTATATATATAGATTGCATTTAATACTTGGGGCTTTCCTATTTGATCACGATTCTGATTTCAACATGGTTTTCTGATTACAACATGTACTTTCTAACTACTGTGTTTTATTAACTGACAGTGGTGAGTGTAAATTTAATCTGTGGACATTCTGAAAGTTCTGTAAATACTTAAATATTAATTTTCAACTTAGCTTAAGTAAATAGATTATAGTTTTACAACATTGGTATAGTTTGGTTATATTAAAATAGTTACAATTTATTAATCTCACTGAGTCTTAAAAAAAATCAACATAGCTTCAATTTAAGCCATTTTGCATAATGATTTACTCGTCATATTTCTGTACCACCTTTATGCTTATTTTTTATTATTTCTGAATGACTTTTTCATTTATGCTACTTTATTTCATCATACCTCTGTTTAATCATAACAATAATCTGCAATAAAAGTTAACTTTGTTCTTTTAAGTTATTTTTTTTAGGGTAAATTTCCAGGACATGACTACTGGGTCAGAGAACCTACTAGTTTGTAGGACTTGGATGTACTGACCCAAGTTACTTTGATTTTTATTTCTGCTTTCAAGTTATTAGCAAGTCTACCTGTCCTATCTATCCATCTATCTCTCTATATTCTTTCTATATGTCATACTCAGAGGTCATACTTTTTAAAATTTCTTTACTACTATCTAAGTTATAATATCCAAGTTTGTCATCATTTTATATGATCCCTTAGCCTTAATGTAAACTTATACACTCGATTCTGTCTGCTCAGTGCTGGTAACTCTTGGGGGAGAGCTGGGCTTTTCTTAACATAGGCAACATTAAGCTTCTTTTTAAGTATATAATCCACCCCAGAAAAGTAGATTTCCACAGACGAAATTTATTTTAGAAGTTGGAAAGAAAGCCCTAGGTAATCTTGTCCTATGCAAATTAAGTTTTATGACTTTTTAAAAATAAATATTTTTGGTATTTTGCTACGTAGAGAGCACTTTCCTTTGAAGAAAAACCCTAATTACTCTGACTTGAATAGTTCACTTGGGTGATGGAGAACATTTGGTTGTAGGGAAGAAAGGATTACAGGAGATCTCTTCAGTGTAAACATAGGCTATCTCTAGTAGTTTAATAACTAGTATCTTAGAAACATATGTAAAGGGGAAAAAGCAAGTTGGAATAGAATCAACCAGAATTTTATAAGAGTTTTGAGAATCTTTTTAAAGATATGAACTACCACAAAGTGCATCTGATACTGTGGTACATAGAGAAAATAGCCTTTTGAGTGGCATTGTTCAATAATATTTATGTAAGTTTCAAGTGTACAGTTCTTTGGTGCATCATCTGCTTATTGCATTGTGTGCTCATCACCCAAAATCTAGTCTCCTTCTGTCACCATATAGTTGATCTCCTTTACTCTCTTCACACAGCCTCTTCCCCTCTGGTAACCACCATATTCTTGCCTGTGTCTATGAGTTTGTTTTGTTTGTTCATTTGTTGCTTTCTTTTATATCCCACATATGAGTGAAATCATATGGTTCTTATACTGTTCTGTCTGGCTTATTTCACTTATCATGATACTCTCAAAATCCATCCATATTGTCTCAAATGTTAGTATTTTATCCTTAGTTATAGCTGAGTATATTCCATTACATATACTGTATGTACCACATCTGGTTTATCCAGTCATCCATGAAGGACACTTAGGTTGTTTCCATATATTGGCTACTGTGAATACTGCTCCAGTGAACATAGGGTTACATATATCTTTACAAATAAATATTTTCAAATTTTTCAGGTAGATACCCAGAGGAGGGATTGTTGGGTCATATGGTAGCTCTAATTAATGCCCTTTTATAGATGAAAATGAATTAAGTAATCTTCATTAGTTGTTTAGTCACCCATAATTAAGGAGAGCTGTCTTGTTCTCATGTATAGGTACCCATGGTACTCAATTTGTGTGAATATACTGAGACCCTTTCCACATGGTTGTAGTCCCCTGGAAAACCTTTGACCTACTATGTTTAGTTTCCTCTCAAAATAGATTAGCAGACCCTTTCGTGCATGTATATCACTATAGGACTCTTGGGCTTCCCTTCATTGGTTAGTTTTTCTGAGGCCAAGCTTGTTTGAATGAACATTATAGACATATATGCCTTACACCTGATTCCTCTTTTAAATAATTGATTTCATTTTCCCATGAAACACAATTGTATCTTTCAGACCATGCTCCAGTTTGAATTCTTAATATCTAATTGTAGCCATGGAGCACTCTCTCAGCTCTTCACACCTGCAAACATGGCATTATTGGGATGTTTATCACTTCTCTGTGGGATTGTCAGGTTGTCATGGTATTATTTATTAAACAAGAGGTTTGTATGTGATAAGGACTTAAAATTAAGGAGAAAGAAAGATTTTTCTGCAAGATAAAAAACCTTACTATTTAGGTATGTCTTTACAATGAAATATTTTTCAGCCATTAAAAGAGTAGAAGCATTAATGCTTAGTATTACATAGATGAACCCTAAAAACATTATGCTAAGTGAAAGAAATGAGACATATAAGGCCATATATTTTATGCACCCATTGATATGAAATGTCCGGAATAGGAAATTCATAGAGACAGAAGGTAGATTAGTGGTTGCCAGGGGCTATGGTAGGGGGACATGGGGAGTTACTTGTAAATGTAATCGAGTTTCTTTTTTGGTTATTTAAAATGTTCTGGAATTCGATAGTGTAAATGGTTTTACATCGTTGCGAATATACTAAAAACCACTGCATTATACACTTTAAAAAGGTGAGTTTTATATTAAGTAAATGATATATCAACATTTTTAAAAGTTTGCTATTTTAAGATAAAATATCTCTATATTAGACCTTAAAAACATGGTTATCACAAAACTGGAGTAGATACTATAATAGGTTACATGGTAAATATAATTATTTCCTCACTGTATGACTTAGGGTAAATTATTTAACCTATTTGTATCCCCATCTTAAAATGGGACTAATAATATGAATAACTTTATCACTGAGTCGTTTCAAGGACTAAATGTAAAAATGCCCATAAAGTGCTAAGCATAATGCATTGTGCCTGTACAAAGCCCACAGGGAATCTTCTTCAATGTAGTTAAGTATTCAGACTGTTATATTTACTCAGAAGGACATTAGGACAGGGAACACAGTTAACCAGTAGGGTGGCATCCAACATTAATACAATTAGTTCTTCCACCAGTGTATACCTCAGTCTACACAGCCAACTAGAGTTACTCTGGTCCCCAGGAGACATGTCTGGGGCGAGGGAATGAGACTCACATATACAGGGGTAGCCACAGGCTCTAAAGGAGACTAGAATATCTTATTACATCTCTGTAGATAGAGCTTCCAAGGTCCCTGCAGGGAGCACTTCCAAGGTCCCTGCAGGGGGCACGTCCAGACCCAGGAATCACCATACTCAAGCCCAAAGCCAAGATATTTATAGTTCATTTACAGTTTTTCCCAATTGATGCAATTTACCTATCAGGGTTCATAAGCATTGTTGTCGAGTAACACAGTTGACACTGTCCTTATCAGGTTTCCACTGAAACACAGACCTAAAGCTCCAGTTTTTATGCAGAAGGGAAAGAGGTGTGTTTTCTTAACCCTTTATTCACAGCCTGGCAATTATTAAATGCTCAATACATGTACCCATAGGGAACCTTCCAGATCTCTCACTTCTTGTAAAGGAGTACCTTTCTTGACACCTAACAATTTCTGGGAAATTCTGTTCTATATGTAACATAGCTAAGTTTGAGTTTATCCTTGCTCTCCCGATGTCCTTGCTCTACTCCACACTGTTCAGCCTGGCACACACAGTAGGCCCTCACCAATGTCTCTTCCTGCTTTGCTGAGCTTTTATCAGTGTCCGCCAAGCACTGTCTGTGCTGTTCCAGGCTCACAAGATTTTCATTGGGGGCTACTCTGAACTGGCCTCAGGCTGGTGAAACTTTTCAGTGGTTTGTTTTAAACAAGGGAAAATTAATCCCTTCTGGATATCCAGAAGGGTCCCAAAATAGTGCTACTTTGGCCTCAATGTATAACAAGAGTTTATTGATTAAACATTGCTTGGTGTTATTATGTCTATTCTTTCCAGAATGCTTATGTGCATCCAAAGAGTTGGGGATAGTTTTGAGTAGTAATTGTTATTGTGGGACCCAGCTTTCTTGCTTCTCTCCATCTTGGGCTTATCAAACGTCAGACTTCTCAGATTTCACTTCTTTTCTAGAGGTGAATTCTTCAGTACCTTTTGCACCACTGGTTCCCCAAACATATAGCAACTTTATTAAGATTATGAAGAAACACAGAATTGCTTTATTATTTTACCTTTATTGCCATGATAACTCCAACAGTAAAAGCATGTTCATTGTTGCTCCTCTTATCTTACCTTAATGCCAGTCATCAGCACTCAGAGGTTATTTCTCAGAACAGAGTTGTTCAGCAAACTGTGACACTGGGCCATACATTACTTGCAGTGGGAGTGTCAGCTGTTCGCTGGATTTTGATTTGCAATTTGAAGGAGACCAGGAGTGCTGATTCTTCTCCTGGGTTTCCATCCTAAGGGGATAGTGCACAGTCCTTGGGACAAACTAATTTATGTAAGCCTCAAACTAAAATCATAATAATTGAACTTTTTATTTTACAGTGTGTGGACCAGTTGACAAAGATCCAAACTGAATTACAAGAGACAGTGAAAGATTTAGCTAAAGGCAAAAAGAAGTACTTTGAGACTGAACAGATGGCTCATGCAGTACGAGAGAAAGCTGACATCGAGGCAAAGTATGTTTTAGCATTTGTGGAAAAGTGATTATGCAAATAAATGTTATTTTTGCGAATCCTTTGTTTTCTATTAATATCAGGCATAAACTCATTCTTAGGTTATGTTGGTTTCATCTGACCTATAAGTGTACTTCAGATCAAAAAATTTTTTATATTAGCTGATTTTACTTAAAATAATATAGCCAAATGAGAAGATTTATTAGTCAGTTTTTACATTAAATTGAGTTACCTAAAGAAGACAAAGGAATATTGTATTGAAATCTTAGCAAAAGTCTAGTTAAAGTTGGTGTGGTGTCTGAATATCAGGGTTTCAGAGCCTTATTTTTCTGATGCTAGACTCTAAGTCAATTGTAGTTGGAAATCCCTGGTCGTCAGCATGTCATTGAGGGAGGGACCATGGACATATCACGTGAACAAGGACACTGCCCTCAGTGTAGAGACCCTGCCCCTGGCACAGTTTTCCTCTTATGTGAAATTCTAGTATATATACTTTTTTTATGTCTGCTTCAGCAACTTTGTGAATTTTACATCTGCATTTGTGATTTAAAAATTCATTCTTTTGAGAATAATTAGGAAAAGAAGGAACTGGCATTGGGTAATAGCAAGAGATAATGAAGCAAGCAGTAGAGTTCCAATGACAACTTGAGAAAAGATACGTTTTTAAGAAAAAATAAGCCTGTATCCTAGAATGGGACTCTGAAGAGGTCTGTGAGGAGAGCTAAGACTCCCATTCAGGGCTCACTGATGCAAAATCTAGGGGTCTGAACTCCGAGTCATGAAATCAGAAAGGCTATGAACACTTGTACAGACTAGTAAGGTGTGGGGAGTGTCTTCCTAATATGTTTTTTATCTGCAAGAAATTAAAGAACCTCATAAGTATCTTGTGAAAATTTAAGGACTCCTGGGAAGTATATGTACTACCAAGGTTTGGTAATTGAATGTTCATAAAGTACTTAATGTTACTGGGAAATATATTTTCTATTTACTGTTTCCCTGATTTAACGTATTGTCTTTATTATTTTATTTTTGTCAGCATACAAATATTTCCTGTAGAGGGAATGAACCCATCTTCCCAACAAGAACCAAAATTTTTTAGATCAAGTGATCTCCATTAGGAATATCCTGTTATGGAACTTGTTTGTTAAAACTCTCAGGGAGCCCTAACCGGTTTGGCTCAGTGGCTAGAGCGTCGGCCTGCAGACTGAAGGGTCCCAGGTTCGATTCCAGTCAAGGGCATGTACCTTGGTTGCGGGCACATCCCCAGTAAAGGGTGTGCAGGAGGCAGCTGATCGATGTTTTTCTCTCATCGATGTTTCTAACCCTCTATCCCTCTCCCTTCCTTTCTGTAAAAATATCAATAAAATATATATATTTTTAAAAACAAAACTCTCAGGGATTCTAGAACAAAGAGTTGACTGATTTGTAGCACATACAGAAATACATACTTGAGGCAGGGCCTACAGGGGAAAATGAGGACAGTTGAGGGCTGTTCCTGAGAAGTGTGGGTTTGACAGGGTCAAATGGTCACAGATGCTGATTCAAAGGAACTCCTTCTGACATGGCTCAAATTCAAAGGGGATATGAATTAGACAATTTCAGTGTATAACTTTTCTGGAAAATTAACTGCAGAGTAAGAAATGCCTTTTCATCTTTACTCACTCACTACTTGTTTATTGAATAATTACTTTATATTGGGTGCTATGGGTACAGATATGAGTAAGATTAAATTTTGTGTGCTAAAGAAGTTTAAAGCCTATAATTAAAGACAAATATATTTAAAAGTGATTTTATGATTTGTTTATTCCCAGTAAACTTAAAGAAACCAAGTGCCTAAAGTCACTTACCTAGTAACTAATTCATTTGCAGTAGTTGTCCTATATAATAAAAGGCTAATATGCAAATCGACTGAACAGTGGAACGACAGTCACTATGACGCACACTGACCACCAGGGGGCAGACACTCTCACAGGGGGAGCACCGCTCAGCCAGAAGTCGGACTCACAGCTGTCGAGCGCAGCAGCTGTGACAGTAGCCTCTCCCGCCCCCACGGCAGCGCTAAGGATGTCTGACTGGCGGCTCCCAGACTGTGAGAGGGGTGCAAGTTGGGCTGAGGGATCCCCCTCCCCCTGAGTACACAAATTTCGTGCACCAGGCCTCTAGTATGATAATACGTAAGCACGGAAAGTAGACTCATTGTGCCTAATGTGAAAGGAAACCTTTATAGAAGTGATGTTTGGACAGAGTCTTGGAGAACAAATAAGATTTTTCTGAGTAAAGATGAGAAGGAAGATCAGGAATGGGGACGTGAAAACTGGACTACATATAATTTGATAAATGATTTGACTGTTGGTGAGATGTGCACTTTAGGAGAGATATGCACCTCAAAGGAAGAGGGATACCATTTGAAGGCAAAAGTGAGTTCCGATTTAGATATGAAGGTTCTACAAAACCTGGGGACCATTGGTGTGAATGTATTTTGTAGGGAGTCATATAACTCATTCTCAGATGAGAATCTGGGGGTTAATTGCCTTTCAGATGATAGGTACAGGGATGAAATCATATATAAAATGAGATGGAAGGTTGAGTTGGAACCCTAAGTGATGTTAACATTTGGAAAATGGATGAGGAAGAGTTCATTATATGTATCTTATTTGTTCTAAATAGTAGTCGTTGAGGACAGGGGCTGTATTATTCTATTGATTACCTACTTTAGTACCATACAAGAATTCTATGAGGATTCATAAATGAAGCAGAAGCCAGAAACTTAAAACCTTATATTGGAAAATCGAAGTGCAACTCAGACTATTTGGATAATGGCTACAAAAAAAAGGATAATTGAGGACCCCCCAAACCTGAATGGGCCCTCTCAAATTTTAAAGTGTGCGGCCTTTGTTTTTCTAGATTAAAATGAAAACGAATATAATTGATAAAAACCAAAACCCCCATGAAGTATGACTATGGCAAGGTAGAAAATAGCAGGAATATCTTGGCCCAATTTTTTTTTTAACAGTGGGGAAGTAGTTGTGATGCATATGTTTCTCTCTCATTAGAAAAGTGAGAGGCTGCTTTTGCTCTCCTTGTCACATCTGTTCTGCAGGGACCGGCTTGCCCTGTGGTCTGCAGCTTCATATTATGGCTCAGCTGCCAAAACATGTGTTGAATTCTCCACGGCAATCGCCATGACACTGCAGTCAAGACAAACTTTGCAGCGTCAAAATTCACTGGTTGTAGGAATGTTAATTGTTTCTTAGCACTTGTCTATTGACTTTCTTCTTGTTATCTCTGGTTGTTTGGGTAAAGCCAACATATTTTAACTACTAATTTTTAGATTATGGTTCCCTTCCCATACTAAAAGGGATTGAGGGAAATCATGACACCAGATTGGGAGAAGATAAAATAGAACAAAACCATATAGGGCAACATAAACTGATGAACAAAAACAGATCCAGAGACAGAGAAGCATCGATCAGACCCTCAAACCTCAGAGGGAAGGTAGGGGAGGGCGGGGGTTAGGGGGAGAGATCAACCAAAGGACTTGTATGCATGCAAATAAGCCTAACCAATGGACACAGACACCAGGGGGGGTGAGAGCATGAGTGGGGAGAAGGGGCAATGGGGGGATAAGGACACATATGTAATACCTTATTCAATAAAGAAAGAAAGAAATATATATATATATATATATGAAAGCAAAAAGTTAGAAACAACCCAACTGTTCATGAATAGGAGATTATAAAATAAAGTATTGCACATCCATGAAACAAACAAACAAACAAACATGTAGGGCAGAGAGTCCAGGGACTTTCTCATTGTGTTGCAAATACTATATTAAGAATGAAGAGGGCACACAGGCAGGCACCCAAACAAGAACTTTTAATGTGAGAAATAATGGGATGAAGGACTTAGAGTCCAGTCACTATCATACTGTGGATTGCATCGTGGCGTTGTTGCAGCCCGTCACACGCTGCCCTGAGAGCCTGCTAACCTTGGCCTCCATAGGTTGGTTATTTCTGGGTTTAAGCTTTCCTTGTAGGAACTGAAGTATGAGTAATTGTAAACTATGGAAATTACCTATAGATTGATGACTCTTGTTTTTTATGAAATACCTTTATATTGGATTTATCTAGTTGATTTTTATGTCATTCAGGATATTTTATTTTATTAATCTCAGTATTTCCTGTTTCATTACATTACATTCTTCCTGTAGTAAAATAAAGGAAAATAATCACTGATCTTGGTTTTCCATTTTTTTAGTTCTCTTTTAGAATAGTGTTGTGGAAAAGGGTAACTTTAAAAAATTTAGTAATTATAATACTTAATCACTTTATGATAAAATTTGATAATTTTATTAACCATGTTTTTCTGTTTTTATAACAGATCTAAACTTAGTCTTTTCCAATCAAGAATCAGTTTACAGAAGGCAAGTGTGAAGGTGAGTTTTTGAAAACTATATTTCACAATTGAGAAACCTTATCTTCAAAAAAAAATAAAAGAATTGTGTCTTTTGATGATGGAGGTCAATTATTTTCAACTAATTTGGGGAAGTGTTTTAAAGTCATTACCTTTGGGAAAAACTTTCCTTCCCAGTTCAGTGGGGTCGGGGCGGATTTCACCCAGGTGTCAACACTTTGGACAGTGCTTGCTTCTCGAGATTGCTTTACAGATAGGTTTCTGTACTTCATCTGCTTAGGTATCCTTATGTTTTTAATTCTTAGTACAAGAGACTTAGTCCACGGGCTTTAGAACGCTCTATAAAATCCATTTCATTGATATGTGTACCCTGAGCAGAAATTCTGGGCCACAAATTCCTAGTAGCAAGTGTTTTTTTCCTGTGGGACCCTCAGGCGTGAAGTACTTGATAGGTAAGCTTAGTGGCCTGGCTTTGGCTACCAGGCTCCCATCGGGAATGCAGTTCTTTTGGCACATTAATAGTATTGAATTTTTAAAAACAATTTTCTAACTCCAACAGAATTACCCATGTCTTTGACAATAACAATAAGGTACTTAATTTGGGAACCTTTATTATGTTAAGTGTAAATAACAAATATTTGAAAAACACTCTTACCATATTTAACAGTTCTAGGTACTGTTTACTTATTTCCTCAATAGTGTTGAATAGTTTTGTATGCATATAAATGTTTCTGCACGTGACCTTTACTCTTGTTGAGGAGCCATTAATTGCCAACTAAGAGAGGTAATGTTTTGCACTGTAATACCAGTTTGCACTGATTTTTTTTTCTTTTATTATGTTATAGTTAAAAGCCCGGCGATCTGAGTGTAATTCCAAAGCTACCCACGCAAGGAATGATTATCTTCTTACATTAGCAGCAGCAAATGCACACCAGGATCGCTACTATCAAACAGATTTAGTTAACATTATGAAGGTAAAACAGCCTTAATATCTGTGGTAATTTGGTTTCATTAAAGACAAAAATAACTGTTCAGTACATGGGATTGAGTCTATAGAATAGCATCCAGGCTACTTTGCATTTTGTTGGAATATACTTGATCTTGTTTGGGTAATCTCTGTTTTAGGTAATTCTGAATTAATTTTTAGTGTAAGAACATGTTTAAAGCCAAATCATAGTAAAGGATTGTATTATTCCCTAGTAGCGGTAGATATTTACTGTATGAAGGTTATTAATATATAAAATAAGATTATTTTTAAAAGCTTATATTTTTAAAAATTCTATAACTTCATTGATAGGTAAACTTGAACATCACTATTTTATGGTTTTTGAGGTACCTATGGAAAAACAAGAAAAGGTGTCTAGTAAGTTATGTGACAGTACCTCTGCCCTAAGTATCACTCTGAAATGTAGATAGGTTGGATTACAGTTTCTTGTGTGCCCAAACTCGATCTTGGTCTGTCCCTATTTATACACTATTTGTATCTTTGACTTGCACTAACTTTAAGGAAAGGGGGTGGAAGAGAAGAAAACTTTTTTAACCGGCCACCAAGTTTCCCCTTATTGCTGGCAGACAAGTTCTGCTTTGAATTATATCTCATTCTCTTTTGTCTTCTCAAGAACCCAAACATTTGATTATTCTTTCTCTAAATTTTCAACACATCTTCTCAAATGCATTGCCCTTAATGATTATCAAATACATTGTTTTCATTGAATTCTTTGCTTTATGAATCCAAGGTGTTGAGAATGGGGATGCAACAGGAGTGGGCGCTCTTTTTTTTAACACTGATTCTGGGACAGATAAACTCTGTCCAGAAACGACAAGTTCTTTCCTTGAGAGTAGAGATAGGACATTTCCTGGGAGCATGAGGGAAAAATGGGAGTGGTAGAGAGAGTCAAACTGGACTAAGTATTATCCTATTACAAGTTTTTTAATGTCTTTTTTTTTTTCACTGCCTGAATTACACTTTTCCTAGCTTCTATCCTTTTCTGACCTGCTGGTTAGAATACAGGTGGTGAGAGAGAGACAAGGGATCATTTTGAACTTTGCATACTTTTTCCCATGAAATGTACCTAGAGGTTTAGGCATTTCAGTATCTTATTGGGTGCTTTAGTATCTTACATAGTGCTTCAGACTTACAAGGACCAACTGGAGATTTGGCCTCCCATTATAACATGGTTTCAAACAGCCAATTTATTAAAGACTAGAGGCCCGGTGCACAAATTCATGCACAGGTGGGGTCTGGCTGGCCTATGCCAATTGGGCCGGGCCAGCCAGGGGAGGGGCCATGGGCGGTTGGTGGGCCGGCCTCATCCCCCGATCGAACTCCCGGTCAAGGGGACAATTTGCATATTAGCCTTTTATTATATAGGATAGGATTTTTAGTACAGGTTTCACTTAAGATTGTGATTTTTCTATATCCTTTTACTATTAAATCAAAGCTGTTAACTGTATTTTTCCTTTTTGAATACTTTAAAATGAACATTATATTAGTTTAAGCAAAAACAAAATCTTTATGTTTCTTTAAATTGAATCTACAGCCAAATAAGTTCTCTTACTTAAAATCCTCTGGTCTTTGATAAACTAGGAAAGAAAGATACAGTATTATTTTAGGTATTTGCCCTCTGCCAAAAAAAAAAAAAAAAAAAAGGTTAATGGGCCCAGTCTGCTCTCGTGCATGTATGTATTTGATCAGCATTTGGGTAGGCTATGCTTCAGATTACTCATTTCATGAAATATTAAAGGGTACTGAAGTGATAAAAATAGAGGCAGTTCTTATACTTAAAAAATAAGAAAGTATATCTTAATCTTCCTGTTGTGCATGTTAATTCGTTTTCTTTCTCATGCTAATTCTATAGTCTGCAGTATTGGAAAACTCCCATTAATCATGCTGTTAGCCTCTTAGCAAGTTTCTGTCATTGAAGTGACAGTGGAGTGGCTGGCCCTTTAGTGCCTTTCTTGAAAATGTCTAGTTTTTGAATTGTTGTTAAGGTTGTAATGCCCTAGCTAGAATCATTTTTTAAAAAATTTATGTGAATAGCTTGGACGCCCAAATTGATTCATTAATTTAATCATACATACTTAATATTCGTTTATAGTATGGTAGCTACTGGACTACACTTTGGGAAGAAGCAAAGATGAGTAAGACACTCTCCTTATCCTCAAAGAGCTCAATCTGGTAAGAGAGAGATAGAAATGATTACCAATTAGAATAATCAAATCACTTACTGCTAGAGGACCTTGGTTAGTAATAATAATAGCTATCTTCCTTTTTATAATGCTTGATGTCACCCTGGAATTATCTTAATCACTTTAGGCATATTATCCTTTCTCGTTTTCCTGATTAGAGTTCATAATACATTATTTAAATAACATTCTAGCTTATAAGTGAAATGAAATGAAATCCCAACTCTAGATGAACTCAGATAACCTCTTTGTATCTGCATCTAAGTAGCCAAATACTACTGAAGAAGATCTTTCGACAACAGATTCATGATCATAAATTAATGTGGAACCCATCTCAAATGGACCGGTAACACTGCTCAGATTTCCTACTATATTTCCCTAGTTAACTTTCCCTCCTATTTTTAACAATTATTTCAACTTTTTTCCTTCTCTTCAAACCTCAAACTTACCCTTTCTTTCACTACTGTAGCAAGTGGTCTTTCTTCCTAATTTACAGAGAAAATAGAAGCCATTAAAAGGGAGAATCCATTATTGTCTCATTACCTGCCTCCATCTGTGTTCAAGACCCAAAGAGTCTCAATAGCAGTTATTCCTCTTTTCAAAGATGATCTTTTGGATAATATCTCATCCCCTCCTGCCCTCTCAGAATAAAAACAATTGATAATTCTATTTTCTCCTTATCTTTCTTTATTTTTAGGTGAATAGTTGATGAGAATTTAGTGATGATGGCCCTCATTAGGTCTATCTTTTGTGTTGCGCTTCCCTAACCTGGATTAATTGCCCTCCTGTGTCCAATGCAGTGCAGTTATTCTGAGATCTTCCTTTGCCTGTTTCCTCTGTTGGCTCTTCAGTTTTCTGTATCCTGTGTCTTCTCTTCTCTTTGTTTACTCTGTTTTAGGGAATATCTCCTCTAGTATTTTCTTGAGAGAGTGAACATGAGAGCTAAGTTTTTGAGATACTATGTTAATGAAAATGTAATTATTTTGTGCTAATACTTGGGTATAGAATTAAAGATTGAAAACCATTTTTATTCAGATGTTTAAGTCAATACTCTGTTGTTTTCTTGTTTCCTGTGTAGGTATTGAGAATTCAAAGCCAT
Source organism: Myotis lucifugus (assembly GCF_000147115.1). Lineage (NCBI taxonomy): Eukaryota > Metazoa > Chordata > Mammalia > Chiroptera > Vespertilionidae > Myotis > Myotis lucifugus. The sequence continues at coordinate 307,609 of NW_005871186.1, forward strand.
CTGGTTCTTGATTCTTTGTATCTGATCAATTTTTTTAGAAGCTTTATGAAATATCCTCAGTATGCCCTTTGATTCTTGTATTAATTCTCCCTTTTTGTTTTCTTTTTCTGAAACTCCTGTCATTAAGATATGGGATATCCTGGCCTAATTCTTTATTTTTCTCTTATTTTTCTTTTTTGTCATTATGCACTACTGTCTTGGAGACTTCAACTTTATGGTGCAACTCTTCGTAAGTGTTTTAGGTTTTGTCAATATCCAATTGTTTCTTTTTGTTTCTTGAATATTCCTTTTGTATATTAAGCAGGTTTTTGTGCTTTGTCTTCTCTTTTTAATTCTGATAGTATCAATAAAGAGATTTATTTAAAATTTTTTCTTCTCCATGCATAATCTCTGTTTTAGACTGTTTTTAGCAACTTTGAGCTTCATAATAGGGTGGTCTGGTGGACCTTTGTAGGAAAAACCCTAAAAAACCCTAATGTCAGTATCCTTAAATCTCTCCTGTTAGGCTGGTTAAACCCCCTCTTTGCTCCCTTACTCCCTTCATTACATCTCCTCTGGTGTCATTCTCTGAGGAAGACTCCCATGAGCTCCTTAACCTGGTTATACCTCCCACACAGTCTGATGATCTAATAAAATTAACGTGCTTAACACAGTTGTAGTTTTACGTGTATCTATGTGATTATGTGACAGATGCCTTATCTCCCACTTAACTATACATTCCATGTGAACAATGATTGTGTCTATGTCATTTGAGAATTTATCCTAGCTACCTTGTATAATGTGTGTTAAATGTCTTTAAATTAATATTATTGAATGAATGAATGAACGAGCAACCAAACTTATTTTAATCTTCACAGGATGAATTATTCCCATTTTACAAATGAGGAAATTATGACAAAGCCTGGATTTAACTCTGGCAGGTCTCAGAGCCAGTGACATTAGCTCTTTATATGAACTAGCTTCTTAGACCTATTTCCTCTTCCCTTGTTAAATGGGGAATAACTCAGCACTATTTTGTCTCCTTTGGGTTCTGTGAGGAGCAAATGAAGTAATTAACAAAGAAGTGTTTTTGTTAATTTTGAAGCTTGGTATATATGTTATACATTGTCTTTTTACATAACAGAAATTCTATTGATATTTTAAATAAATTGTGCATTTCTTTAGCATTGGGGGGAAGAGTGTAGAAGAGTCCTTGAATGCTTGGGAGTGTGAGTGGAGCAACTGTTTAGGTATCTAACTTGTTAGGTACTTTTAAATATGTTATTTCCTTTATTTAAATACATTATTTTATTTAGTTTCATAATATCTTTTAAGCTAAATACTAGCCCTGTTTTTATACAGATCAGATAGCAGACGTTTAGTGAAGTTCAGCTGATAGGTGTAGTAGCCAGGACTTACGTCAAGGTCTCTGTGACTTTAAAGCCTGCGTTCTTTCCTAGATATCACGCTGGGTTCTTTTCAGACCACTCCAATTTTCTTGATAGTAAAAGATAGTATAGTAAGCAGTAGTATAAAGTGAATGTCATAAATTCTGAGAGAATTTATTTGTAAAATAAAATTCACAATTGAAAATTCTCCTGTTTTCATTATTCTAAAAAGCAAGATTGGGTCAGTATTTAAATATAAGTATTTAGACAGATTCCCCAAGGAATATTTTATATTTCTTATGCCAGTACTAATTTCTGTTCCATCATTCCAGTCTTTGGAAATATATTTGAATCCTGATTCTGTCCTTCACAATATTGAGCGTGCTCTCCTTCTTTTATCATCCACAAACTTGATAAGCTTTCCTTCTATTTATTTTTCCATGGATTAGATAAAATCATTGAAATGGATAGAACCCTGTGCTTTTTTTGCTACTAAAATTTACTTCCAACTTTACCCATCTCTTAATTAGCCGCTGTTATTCAACAACTGTGAAATCGTTAACCACAGTCTTTTCATCTGCATTTTTTTCAGTCTTATTCACAAGTAAGTATAACAAAGTGGTTAAAGAAGAGAAGTTTTAGAGTAAGCAAATCTGGTTTGACTGTTGGCTCTATCATTTAATAGTTTGCAACCTTGAGCAAATTATTTCCCTTCTGTAAGTCTCAACTCATCTGTGCAATGGGGCTGCTAAGTGTCCCAAGTTGCTTTGCAGTGGTTCTCAGCCTTCTGGCCCTTTAAATACAGTTCCTCATGTGACCCAACCATAAAATTATTTTCGTTGCTACTTCATAACTGTAATGTTTCTACTGTTATGAATCGTAATGTAAATATCTAATATGCAGGATGGTCTTAGGCGACCCCTGTGAAAGGGTCGTTCGACCGCCAAAGGGGTCGCGACCCACAGGTTGAGAACCGCTGCTTGAGGGAATAGTAAATGAGGTAAATGTATATTAAATACTTACTATTTTGCCCAACATATAGTAAGCACACAGTAAATGGGAAAGTGGTTATCATCATTATCACTATTAATAAAAATGATTATTCATTTATTAATTCAAGAAATTTTATTGCATGTTTGCTGTTCTAGGTATTGGAAATATTATAAAAAGGACAACAATAATTAAAAGTACTTATAAAACACTTAGTATGTGCTAGGCACTGATCTAAATGATCTACTTGCACTAACCTACCAACTCTCTATGGTAGATACTGTTAATATCTCTATTTTACAGAAGAGATAAGTGAGACACAAAAAGGTTAAGTAAACTGCCCAGTTCACACAGGTAGGCAGTAGGCAGTAGAGCTGGAATTTGAACTCAGCCTGTGTGTTTTCTTTAAACCATTATGTAACATGGCCTCTCATCTAGAGTCACTTCCAGCAATGCCTGCTGAAATCAGGATATTTCCAGTATAATGGCAGTTCCATAATCTAGCAACTCTATTACTAAAAAATAAATCAATAATATAAAAAGATCTGTTATGACCTCATCCTGGTGTGACTTTTGTTTTAACCTGTGCTGGTTCCTGGTGATTGCCTTTATCTTTTTAAATTATAAAGCTGTTTGTTTAATAATCTTTTCCAGATAGGAAGGCACATTAAGTTTATTTCTCTGTCATTTTTAATGTAATTAAAGTACATTTTTAGTAAAAAATAATAATGTAAAAATCCTCAAAGTTTATGTACTTATTTGACAATTATTAAAGAAAAAGCATGTCAAGATATAAATCTAGTCATTTAGTTTATATGACATATTTTTTTATAAATTGTTCCCATTCTTTTTACTTTGAATATCAGGAGCTTATACCAATGGTTCTCAAACTCTTGGTCTAAGAACCCCTTTTACTCTTAAAAATTATTAAAGACCCAAAGAGTTATTGATAGTTACTATGTTAGAAATTTAAACTGAGAAAATTTTAGGACACGAGAATACATAAGTGCAAATAGACCAATTGCATTATCATGTGTTCTCAAGCCCTTTGGAAAACTATCATATAGTTGTGAGTGAATGGGGATGGAAAAGACAAATAATAACAATAGTTTTACTTATTCTTTTCCAATTTGGATGCCTTTTATTGCTTCTTCTTGTTTGATCGCTATGGCGAGCACTTCCAGTACCATGTTGAACAGGAGTGGTGAGAGTGGACATCCCTGTCTTGTTCCTGTTCTTAAGGGAAATGGTTTTAGTTTTTGCCCATTGAGTATGATGTTGGCTATAGGTCTGTCATATAAGACTTTTATTATGTTGAGGTATGATCCCTCTATTCCCACTTTGCTGAGAGTTTTTATCAAGAAAGGGTGTCGGATTTTGTCAAATACTTTTTTTTGCATCAATTGATATGATTATGTGATTTTTATCTCTCACTTTGTTTATGTGATGCATCACGTTTATTGATTTGCAGATATTGTACCATCCTTGCACCCCAGAAATAAATCCCATTTGGTCATGGTGTATGATGACACCAAACAAAACAAAACAAAAATCCATCCCTGGAAACTTAGAATCAAAGGAACTTGAATTATAGTTCTGCCTCTACCGGTCAACATTTGATTTACATAGCCTGTCGATCTCACTTGAACCAGTGTCTGACATACAATATTAAATACTTTTGTTGCTCGTTTCAGTAAACACACTGAAGGCTTTTGGGAGCATGTACTCTGACGTGGCCATTTTTGCAGTATATTAAAGCCAGGCCCACCTTGTGTGGAGACTCATCATTTCATGTGGCACCTGACCACCTGTAGAAACAGATCTACATTGACTCTCTGAATTGCTAATCTCAGAAGGGACTGAGCCTTTCTGATGAACAAAGACTGCAGAATATATGAAGTGGAAGAGAAAGAGTAACAGTTGAACTAGATGAAAATTTCTGAAATGGGTGAAGAGTCTTGACAGAACTTTAGAGACCATCTAGTCCTGCAAATCTCAGTGAGCTCTAGTGCTCCACCTGCTCACCCTCAAGATTCTAACATGTAGAGAGACCATGACGCACACACCAAGTACAAAGGTATTAATACTGATAAGCATGTATCATATTTTTAGGTGTGTCAGAGCAGGAAAATAATTGAGAAACTGACTAGTCCAGTACTTATTTCCAAAGATGGAAACAAGTCAGTTATATTTATACACTAAAATGTTTTATTTTGCTCCAGAATTTATGTCCCTCAAATAAGGCTACTCTCCTACCTAACCATCCAAACCTACAGCCATCCAAATCAGGAAATCAACATCAGTGCAACACTACCATCCAGTCCACAGGCACAATCCAAATTTTACCAGCTGTTTAAACATTATCTCTCTCTCTCTCTCTCTTTTTATTGATTTCAGAGAGGAAAAGAAATGGAGAGAGAGATAGAAACATCAGTAATGAGAGAATCATTGATTGGCTGCCTCCTGCACACCTCCTACTGGGGATCGAGCCCAGAACCCAGGCGTGTGCCCTTGACCAGAATTGAACCTGAGACCCTTCAGTCCTCAGGCCGATGATCTATCCACTGGGCCAAACCAGCTAGGGCACATTATTATTTTTTTTAGTACAGTTGACATACAATATTGTATTGGTTTTGGGTGTACAATATAATGATTACACATTTATATAACTTACAAAGTGATTACCCCAGTAAATCTAGTACCCATCCAACGCCATACATTTCTAATTGGAGATCCAGTCCAGGATCAGTTAGTTGTTGTTTCTCTTTAGTCTCCTTCAGTCTGAAAGAGGTTTTCCATTTTTTCCTGTCTTTCATGACTGACAGTTTTAAAGAGCCTTTGATGCTGTAGGCTGTCCCTCAGGCTGGGTTTGTGCGGTATTGCTACATGTCCAATCTCAGGTCATGCATTCTTGGCAGAGATACCTCAGAAATGACGCTGTGCTCTTCTCAGTACATTGTATCAAGAGGCACATGATGTCAATTTGTCCTGCTACTGGCGATGTTAATCTTAGTCAGTTTTGTGTGCGATAGGTTTTTTCCACTGTAAAGTCATCATTCTTTCTTATGCAATAGTAAGTATTTGGGTGGGAGACTATGAGAATATCTTGTTCCTCATCAGACCTTCCCGGCCTTAGCATACTTTGATGAAATCCTTTATGATGGCTGCCAAATCATGAAATATTTTCATCATTTCTTCTACATTTATTAGTTGTTATTCTATGATAAGGAATAAGTTTTTATTCTTCCCTATTTTTTTCTTTTTTAATTTTTTAAAAATATATTTTATTGATTTTTTACAGAGAGGAAGGGAGAGGCATAGAGAGTTAGAAACATCGGTGAGAGAGAAACATTGATCAGCTAGCTGCCTTCTGCACACCCCCTACTGGGGATGTGACCGGAATCGAACCTGGGACCATTCAGTCCGTAGGCCGACACTCTATCCACTGAGCCAAACCGGTTAGGGCATTCCCTGTTTTTTTCATTCATTTATTTATATCGTCATTGTTACGGATTTCTATTTTAGTCACTGGATTGAAATTTATTGCTTTAATTTTTTATTATGATGCTCAAATTGCTTCATATTTGACCAGTAGGAGTCCCTTCACATTGGCTCCTGTCCTTCACGAATGTCCCCAGCATTTATGAGTATTTCCTCTCTGGTGCAGTATGTTCCAGGCTTTTTATTTACTTTTCCTCACCGAAATTCTGGAATCAAGCATTTCCTCAAGAATCCCTGTTTCATCTTAGTGGAAGTTAATATTCAGAAACTGAAAGCTGGGCACTTGATGTGCTCATTGCTGCTGGGTATTATTGCTTCTCGTCCCTGTTAGTGGACAGAGCTAGGAAATACATCCTATCTAATAATAGACAAACATGGTAATTAACCATACCTCCGCTATGCTTCCCATTGGCTAATCAGCAGGATATGCAAAGTAACTGCCAACAAAGATGGTGGCTGGCAGCCACGCAGCTGAAGCGAACATGAGGCTTGCTTGCTCCAGTGATGGAGGAAGCCAAGGTTCCCCGCCTGCCACGGCTGGCTCTGAACCTGAAAGCAACAGCTCTGAAAGCAACTATGTTTCGATTATAGAAGCTAAACAACTGTAATCTTCTCACAATCCAATTGCCTACAGCTGTTGCCTGAGTTCTCTGTTTATGCTGAGGTCATGGTGGCTGGTACCATGGATCTGTCTCACCCAGTGGTGTGAGCTGGGCCCTCTCTGAAGAAGAAACCTGGGTTTCTTCCCCAGCTGTAACCTTTCTTTCTGACTCAAGACTATTAGGCATCTTGCTAGTATGTTTTCTGGCATATTTTGTTTTATTAATATCTAATACCATATTTATTTAAATTTCTACTGGAGTACAGTAACTTCATAAGTTCCTCTTATTCTTTCTACTTCCAATAACAAAATTTTTGAAATGTGAAGTGTTTTAAAACTAGTAGAGGAGTAGTTCTATTTCTTTCAGGGTAGGTTAAGGCTCTAGAGAGGGTGAGCTATTGGGCTTAAGAAAAAGCAGATAATGCTACCAAGAAAGCCTTCCTTCCCTAGCTGGTTTGGCTCAGTGAATAGAGCATCGGCCTGTGGACTGCAGGGTCCCAGGTTTGATTCCACTCAAGAGCACATGCCTGGGTTGCAGGCTGGGCCCCCAGTGGAGGGCGTGCAGGAGGCAGCCAATCAATGGTTCTCTCTTCTCATTGTTGATTCTCTCTCTCTCTCCCTTTTCCTTCCCTCTGAAATAAATAATGGCCTTCCTAGGACTAATATATATATATCGCCTTCCTAGGACTAATACTAATTTTTTTCATGAATTGTGTATGTATGTAAGTGGTTGGCATATAGTAGGTATACCTTTCCTGCTCTTCCACTAATTAACACAATTAATGTCTTGTTTATACTAATAAACTCCTATGTATCTTAACCAAATTTTTCTTACCAAAATAGTTGAAGTTGGTGACCACAACTAAACAAAAAGTGTGGAATTGTTTTTGCTCTAAAAATACCGAAGGCTAATATTAGATTAGTGTTTTCCCTTACAGACCTTATATTTTTCTGATGTTAAAATAGAGAAGAGAGAATTATTTCACCTGAGTGATCAAGCAAGACCAATATAAATGAAAGCTGGAGGGAGTTTCCAGGCATTAAATTCGTGGGTGCTCTTCCTTCCTAATTTTATCTTCATTTGATAAGACCTGGAGACATACCAAAGATTTGGGGATTTTTTTATTTTCTTATTTTTTTGGTTCCTGCCAAAAATAAACATGTGCCTGTTGAGAGGGCCAACAATGTGTGGATTCTGAAAGTTATTTTTTAAGTAAAAGAAAGAGTATGTTTGTTATACTATTCTTGTCAACTAGAATTTCCCTAAACTTTATGGGGTAAGAACTTTATCTCCTATATTGAACTCTGGCCTCATTTCCTCTGCAAATATGATTGATTTCAGCCAGACATTAAGAACTAATAAACAAACTGAAAAGCCAAACTTCAAATCAGTGGGAAAATAACAGATATTAGAGGCAATGATGTTGAGGCTCTTTAGAAAAAGAAAAAAATTGATCCCTACATAATACTAGGCTAAGTTATAGATTTGTGAAAGATACATGTAATAGGGAAAAACATGAAAAAATATGTATCTGATCTTAGTATAGGGAGGAGATTTTTAAGTATTCTAGCAAAGGCAAACACTGAGAATAAGGTGAGAGATTTAACAATCCCAAATTTTAAAAATGTATAATACAATAATAAAAACAGCTAGCATTTATTAAACTAAGTATCAAGCCTTGTAGAAAATGCTTTACATATAAGTCAAAGTGCCAAGATTAAGAAACTTTGCCCTAGAACTGCATAACCTATAATCCTTTTCTGCTTTTCATGTTATCACAGGCAGTAGTATCCACCTGATGTTTTTCCATGGTATAGTGAGGACTACCAGCTTCCCAATCTGCAACATCTATTTTCTCACTTTTTTCTACTCAACTGCTTAGCAGATGCCATCTATATTATTTTTTGTTGTTGTTATAGCAACATCCCACTGTAAGATACTTATTTTGATAATAATTCTGTATTAATTAGAATAAAGGCTAAACAACTTTACAAAGGGAAAAGATGGCTTGCTTTAAGTCAAGTCATAGGTGAACTTTTGGCACTAAGGAGCAGAGTGCAATAATGACAAGTTCTAAAGGAATTGTTGAACTTCATGTAAACACCATGGGACAAAGTCTAGTGACTGAGTATTTATTATAGTCAATGTTTTCCCACACCGAAGCATTGGTTTCTATACCAGAGATAATACACATGATCAATAAGCACATGAAAATATGTTCACCATCATTAGTCATTAGGGAAATGCTAATAGAGATACTACTTCACACCCACTATGATGGCTATAATAAAAATAAAATGAATAGCAAAGCATATAGCATAGTTTCTATAGCATGTTTGTAGTTGAGCCAATACTTTTTTTCTCTCATTTTAAAAAAGATGTATGTTCTGTTTTCTTACCAAAGCACCAGAAGAAAACGTACAACATACAGAGAAACCCAAAGATCAAATAACTCTAACTTCACTATGCAGCAGCAAATCACTTACTGTCATTTTGGCATATCCTTCTCGTCTTTTCTATGCATATATTATTACATAAACATACTTAAAAATTGGTATCATTTTGTTCACATAAGTACTTTTTTTTCACATAAAAGACGTTGCGAACTATTCCTGCCTTTAAATATCACTTGAAAATGTGATTTTAATGACCACATAGTATTTTATTACATTAATATGCCAATAATTTTCTTGCCCTGTTTTTCTGCTTTTATAAATCTGTAGTAAAGATTGTTTTACATAAATCTTTGTATACCCCTTTGATAACATTCTATGATACCTTTTTAAAATTCATCCACTGGTCAAAATAAAGATTTCTCTTTTTTTTTTTAATATAGTTTATTGATTTTTTACAGAGAGGAAGGGAGAGGGATAGAGAGTTAGAAACATTGATCAGCTGCCTCCTGCTCACTCCCCACTGGGGATGTGCCTGCAACCAAAGTACATGCCCTTGACCGGAATCGAACCTGGGACCCTTTAGTCCGCAGACTGACACTCTATCCACTGAGCCAAACTGGTTAGGGCAAAATAAAGATTTCTTTATACTTTTCATATAGACTCATTGCCTTCTAGAAAGATTATATCAATTTATACTCCTAAAAGCAGTGTATAAAAGTACCTATTTCCTGGCACCCTTATCAAAAATGAGTTTTATAATTAAGCAAGAGGTCCATTGCATGAAATTCATGCACGGGTAGGGCTCCTAGGCCTGGCCGGCGATCAGGGCCTTCCAGCTGCCCGCCAGGGCCTTCCTTTCTTCATTCTGCGCCACCCCCTTGGTGGTCAGCGCACGTCATAGTGAGCAGTCGAATTCCCGGTCAGTCAAACTCCTGAGGACAATTTGCATATTAACCTTTTATTATATAGGATAAATATGAGCAATGATTTGGATGAATATGTAATTATTTTTTAAATTTTTTGCATACTAATAAGTTGAATTTTCATTTTGTGCTATTTATACAACTTTTTGACCAGTTACAAGTCGAAGAAAAATGTGGATCATTAAAAGAACAAGACAGTTAATGCTGAAGATAGTAATGACATATTACGTTGGAGCCTATATTTTATTCCAAGCAAACTGACATCCAACATAACTTATTATCCTCTTAGACACTACTTTAGACATGGGGGATACAGTACTGTTAGCAAACATTTTTATTTCAGACCATTCATGCATTCATAAGTTAACAAATATTTACTGGGTGCCTTCTATGTGCCATTTACTGAAGACACAATAGTGAACAAGATCCGCATGGCCTCTGGCCCCCTAAGGGGTAATAAAAATAGAAAAATAGACTTATTCATTCATTAACTATTTATTACTTGCCACACATTGTACTAACCTCATTACATATATTATTTTCTTTAATAGCAAAATGATATTTAGAAACTGCATTTGGGAGACATTCATGTATCTGATCAAACCTGTTCACATCAACTGAAATGCTAACATACCTTATAAAAGGCCTTTCAGTATCAAACGTGTGGTCATTTGTGATCAGCATAGCATGTGACCACATACTAAGTCTCATTCCATCTCGGTATTGTTGTAAGACTTTCAGTCCTTAGTGATGAGTTTAAAAGGCTAAGGATGATGACAAAGCTGATTCCCACTTAGGGCTAAAATTTATTTGTCCTGCTTCTATGAAATTTGAGCTAAGAATCATCTATGTTGGGCCTTAATGCCTTTTCAATTAGGCTTCGTTTGCACTTTCTGCAGAGAGGCTATAGGACGGTCACACAGAAACTAGGGGCTTTTGCCAGGAACTGAACAAGCAGCCCACAGATGTTGCTGAAGAAGCTCCCTGGAACGTTACTACTTGCTTACAGAAAGAGTCACCCTCCATCTCATAGATTTCCTATAAGTCGGGAAGTTTTTTTAAAAAGATTAAAATCTAACAGAAACTGGAATGTTTTTTACCAAATAGGCAGCTTTAAAAAATCTGAGTAGACCTATATAACTTTTTAAAGAAAATTAAATTGTAATTGTAGGTACCATTAAACTTGGGAAAAGAAAATAGAATCTTAATTTTTGTCTTATAATTTTAAATGCATTAGCTAATTAGAAAGGTATTTGAGGCACAATCTGTTGAAACTATAATCTTACTAAGTAGGGGAAAAGTGTTTAGTTTTAATTTTTTTTAGAAGGGGAATTATTGTCATTGTTGCTGAGAAATGAATCCTGTCTTTCTTGACCTTCCTTCCTTCCTTCCTTCATGTCCTCAGCTAATGTTTTTTCTGTGATTCAAATACTGCTGAGCACAGCAGAGGTTGCTGAAATTGACTTCAGTATGACTATGTGAGTGTTTATAATGAGAAAAGCCAAATTCTTTCTTCACGGACTCTGTACTTGGAAGCTCTGATGCCAAAAAGTATAATTTGGCTACTGTATTAAACTTTAAAAATATGCTGCTTTACATGTTTAGCTCAGAGGCCATTTTTTATTTAAGTGTAAAGAACAAAACTTCTGTGGCTCTTATCCTTACATAGTTTCTAGAAACTATTTACAATTTTAAGTCTGCTTTAAAATACAACCGAAATGCCATTTAAAACCCTATTAATTGATTTACTAGGAAAACAAAAATAATCAAAATGATAAATTAAACTTAGGCAAGCTTTGATAAATACTGATTTCAGTAGTTAAGAACTGAACCATTCTCTTAATAAAAACTGTGACTAATATAATTCTTAAGGATTTTAAAGTGCACTCTCAAGGCATTATTCCCTCCAGAAAAATCTTCTTTAAACCTCCATGTTTGTCTAAGTGCCTCACTTATAGCATCCTGTGTAATTAAAACCTTCATATTACATGCATGTCTCCAATACTTGGCCAAATTCTTCATGGTTAAGTACTCAAATACACACATATAAACACAGACTCAACCCTTAGCCTAGTTCTTGGCACAGAGTTAGTTCTCAAGAACTATTAAATTGACTTGAACTATTGAATAATTTATTATTATCTTTACCACAGGGTTTTGTTTTGTTTTTGTCATAGTATTCCAAATTGCATAGAAAATTCAGGTGCAAAGAAATTTAGCTGTCACATGTGAATATACCATATGTCTAAGATTGTTCCTGTCAAAGGCTGTCTTGAAGCTGTAAAGGATCAGACCATGTTCAGTGCAACCACCAATTATAGTTCAGAAGAGAGCAATGGAAACATCTCAGGGCAGCAGACTATTTTCTTTCCGTCAGTGGTCCCATATGTCCAAGAAATGTATATTAACTCTTCCCTAAAATTTTAATGTAATAACTTTCATATTGCCCTCATCTAAAACTAAGACTTTTACATTCTTCACGCTAAATAGTTTCTGGTACTTCAATACTTTAATGTCAAAAATGCACATAAAAGATGCCATTTAAATAAAGAGAAAAAATGTTAACTTACTAAATTGTGTGACTTCGGCAAAATTTAACTGCTTTATAGTTCAGGTTTTTTGTTGATTTTTTTTGATGCTGAGTTGTAGGTATGATGAGAGAATCAGTTGACACTGTGAATAGGCAGAACCTTGTTTCTAATATATGCTTAGTTGCCGTAACTAAAACTGTTTCTTTATTTTCAAGGCAAAAATTAGTCTTATTCTTTTTGTTACTCTCCTTTGGTGTTTCTCCCTTTAGTTCTTTCACTCTTAGTTTTAAAATGGTAACTGCATGATACTGAATCACATTTCCACTTTAAGTTGTTAGAGATATTTTAGCAAATAAAAATAAGTACCTGCAAGAAATAACTAAATAACAGCCAAAGATGACTATGGGGAAATTCTCAGTCTAAATTGGAATGCCCAGAATTCTCCCAAAATAGAACTGTGTGCAGCAGTCCTGTTTACTGTCTGATCTGTATGTTTTTATGGTTTATATATCTAAAAATCTGAACTTACGTTGTAGTTTCTTCCAGAAGCCCTTAGAGTTCCTCCATCAGGCCTTTGGGCCCTCCAGTTCTTCTGCTTCCAGCCGTGCAACTGTGCCCATATTACTACTATGTATTGGTCATCAGGACCACAACTAAGAAAGAGCCCCTCTTTGCTGTTTGGGTGGTATGGTTGGTGAGCAGAAATCTGTTACTTAACTAAACAGGAACGCCCTTCTAAAGACTCCTGAAGTAGAATAAAAAATTGGGACAGTGATGAAACTTTACCTTCAGTAATCTAGGACCCTCTTTTTCATGGGCAAAAATTAGTATGGGCTCTCACTACCCTTTTTGCTTTGTTAGTATGGCATTCACTGATCTCACTTGATCTCCACATGTTGCCACTATGTCATTTGCATTTAAGTTCAAGGTCATTTTAAGTTTAAGACCTAGTCTCATTAACCTAGGACCATTGGAGTAAAACTGCTTGACACATTGATTATAAACTCAAGCATAGGCATAGAAATTCCATGGCAATACTCCAGTACAAGGTGATTGTCCATATAATCCTGGGTTAAGTTATATTATTTAAAAATTATATCTATATATATATAAAAAAGCCTAATATGCTAAGTGTCCGACTGATCAGTTGACCATTTGGTTGACCACTCGACCAGTCGCTATGACATGCACTGACCACCAGGGCAGCAGACACTCCGAGGTTAGCTTGCTGCTGGAGTCGGCTAATCGGGACTGGGTGAGACAGGCCAGAGACGCCCTGGAGCCAACCTCCCGTGGTCCCTCTCCGGCCTCTAAAATATTTCTTCTAATTAATTTCCTTTCAATGTGCATGAATTCATGCACTGGGCCTCTGGTATTAAAATAAAACCAAAAAATTTAAATTCCCACAGAATTTATGGACTATAAAGCTAATTATTTTTGCCTGTACTGTATATACGTGAGGAATAAAAGAGATTTGCTGCTTGGGACAGGAAGCAAAAGAGATTTCCTAAAGCAGTATACTCAAGCCAGTAGATCTTAACTAAGTTTCTTGAAGTGTACTGCTTTAAATTCATCTGGTCAAGTCAGTCACCTTTAGCATATAATTTTACTTAACATTATACAAGAGTGTATTAGTTATTGTTAATTCTACTGGATTTGTTAGAAATGAAAATTGATGTTTAGCAATAGGGTAAGATGGAAAATAATGAATGCTGAGGAACTAAAATAAATTCATGTATATTTAAAAAGTAGTCAAATTGGTGCATATTAAAATGTTCAAGTATTTTTGGAGTCTGTGAAGCTCCTTGCAAAATTCTGGAATTTCCTGAAACACAGAGATAAAACATGGTCACTAAATAAACAGCAGCAACAACAATTTCTGGAGAAAGAGAGGAATCTGATTGCCAGAATTGCCACATTGTATTATTTTAAATGTCCAGTTATTAATAAAAAATAAGACATGCAAAGAAACTGGAAAGTTTAGCCCATACAGCAGGAATAAAAGGTGTCAAAAGAAGCTAACCCCAAGAAAGCCCATATATTGGACTTACTAGACAAAGATTTTAAATTACCTAAAATTCCAAAAGACTAAAGGAATCATGTCTATTTAAATCACCTAAAATGCCAAAGGGCTAGAAGAAACTATGTCCAAAGAACTAAAGGAAAGTATGAAAACAATGTCTCACCAAAAAGAGAATGTCAACAAAGAGATAGGAATTATAAAAAAAGAACCAAATGGAAATTCCGGAGTTGAAAAGTACAGTAATGGAAATAAAAACACACTAGATGAGTTCAGCAGGGAACTGCCAAAAGAAAGAATCAGTGAATTCAAAGATTAGACAATTTAATCCAGCCAGAGTGGCTCAGTTGGTTGAGTGTGCACCGAAAGGTTGCCAGTTCAAGTCCCAGGTAGGGCACATACCTGGGCTGCAGGTCCCATTCCCGGTACGGAAGTTGGTAAGGATTTTAAAAAATTAAAGAATAGATTCCTAGCTGGTTTGGCTCAGTGGATAGAACATCAGCCTGCGTACTGGAGGGTCCCAGTTTCGATTCCCAGTCAGGGCACATGCCCAGGTTGTGGCCTCAATCCCAGTGTAGGGTCTGTAAAAGGCAACCGATCCATGATTCTCTCTCATCATGGATGTTTCTATCTCGCTCTCCCTCTCCCTGTCTCTCTGAAACAAATACAAATATTTTTTTTAAATTATAAGAATAAAGTAGCTGAAACCGGTTTGGCTCGGTGGATAGAGCGTCGGCTTGCGGACTGAAAGGTCCCAGGTTCGATTCCGGTCGAGGGCATGTACCTGGGTTGCGGGCACATCCCCAGTGGGAGATGTGCAGGAGGCAGCTGATCGATGTTTCTCTCTATCTCTCTCCCTTCCTCTCTGTAAAAAATCAATAAAATATATTTAAAAAAAAAAAAAAAAGAATAAAGTAAATAAAGATTAGATAAGTGAGATTATCTAGTCCTAGAGAAGAATAGATAATTTGGTCTGATTTAAAAGGCAATGCACAAAGCAGCAATTATAAAATGCTGATGGACTTATAATGTATAAAGGTATATTTGTATGACAGTAATATCACTGAAGAGAGAGAGAACAAAGAATAAAGTTATGGTGGAGCATAGCTTTTGTATGTATACTTTGAAATTACTGTCGCATTAATCCAAACTGGTTTGCTTTAAATTAAAATGTTAATTGTAATCCCCAGGCAATCACTATGAAATAACTCCAAAAAATATATTAAAAGAAGCAGCAAGGGAATTAAAATTGTACACTAGAAAATATCATGAGGAGATACAATTATTATTTCTGTATTTTATAGATGAGAAAGCTGAGGCTAGGAGAGGTTAGACTGCTTAAATACATAATAGAATCCAGGCTCAAATCCAAGTCTGTTACCAAAATCCCTTACCCAAAGGAAAATAAATGAAATTCTGGTAGAACATAGAAATGGTTTAGCTTTATTATTTTAATAGCCATCTTTTTACAAGTACCATGCTCTTTTGACTCTATCAGATCAGGAATTTAAAGATCAAGAAGGTTCAGTTTTCCCAGAGTGAAATTGCTAGTAAGTAGTAGAACTATATTTGCATGCAAGAGTAGATGGTTCAAGGCTTTCTATTGGACCATGTGCTTTAGGGTTGCAACCTAAATATTGAGGTGATTTTAACACACTCACAACCAGATGATATACGCTAGTAAATAACTCAGGACAGCGTAGACCAAGCATGTCAAACTTGCAGCCCGCGGGCCACATGCCTCGTTTACTTGGCTTGTGTTAGCCTTTGAGTTTGACATGCTTGGTATAGACTGTACAGAACAGCGGTATTGTGTTCTCTTTTCCTGGCTTTGTAATCCACAGACAGAACTTTTTTTTGTTTTCTCTTTCTTAGAACCTGAAGTAACTCAGTTCTTTTAAAATAAAGCAGTCAAGTATAAAATTAGATGACGTGTTTTAATTTTACTTTATATCAATTGATAAATTAAGCCATGTGTTAAGATATTTACAGTGATGCAAATGTAGTTCAGTACTTGCTTTGATCTCTTTGGATTTGTAAAAATCTGCATCCTGGGGTCTTCTCCGAAAGATAAACGTGTGGGCAGACAATCATTGTTTTCTCCATCAACAAGGGAGAACTATAGAATTTCATTATTTAGGAGAACTTGGAAGATGGCGGCATAGGTAAACACTGGAGACCGCCGCCGTGGACAACCACTTCAAAAATACAACTAAAAGTCGGAGCGGACATCAACCAGAACCACGGGAAGGCTGGCTGAGGAGAGTCTCTTCAACTAGAAGCAAAAACAACAGCATTCCGACGCTCAGCGGAGGCACAGTGTGGAAAATTTAAAGGTACGGCGGTGCGGTGGTGAGGGTGCGCGCGCAAAGCGGGCTGGCGGCTGAGGGCGCGATTGTCGTTTTCAATCAGGAGCGAGTCTCAGACTCTGGGCTACAGATCCGGGCGAGTCTCTAGGGACCCAGACTCAAACGGGAGAAGCAGGACTGTCTGGCTACGGCCCCTCCGAGGTTTGCAGCGATTGCTGGGACAGAGAGGCAGAGCCCCTGGGGACGGACTGAGAGCGGCCATAGCTGCTCCCTCCCCCCGCCCTGTTGAGCCCGCCCCGCCCAAGCCCTGCGCACAGCCATTTGCCGATCGCCTCAGGCAAGGGCTGGACTAGCGCCTCCCCAGAGGACTGAAGTTTTCCCACAGCTGATCTCCACAGCCAGTCGGCCTGGTGGTCAAATCCCTCTAGTGTTAACTACAACAATTAAGGCTTGGCTAGAACAAGACTGCGCACAGAGACCACAAGGGGGTGCACCAAGAAAGCATAAAAGATGCGGAGACAAAAAAACATGACAGAAATGGAGGATATGGAGCTAAGAATCGCAATTTTGAGGGCTTGCCATAAATTTGTGCAGAGCCTCACGAAAACTAATGAGACCCTCGATGCTACGATAAAGAAATTAGAAAGTAAGCATACACGGACTGAAATAAAGAATATTATACCCAATAGCAGACCAGAGGAGCACAAGAATCAAACCAAAGATTCGACAAAAAACACCCAATTGGAAAAGCAAAATGAAAAAAGAATCCGAAAGTGTGAAGATAGTGTAAGGAGCCTCTGGGACAGCTTTAAGCGGACTAATATCAGAGTCATTGGAGTACCAGAAGATGAGAGACAGCAAGATATTGAAAACCTATTTCAAGAAATAATGGCAGAAAACTTCCCCCACCTGGAGAAAGAAATGGACTTACAGGTCCAAGAAGCGCAGAGAACCCCAAACAAAAGGAATCCAAAGAGGACCACACCAAGACACATCATCATTAAAATGCCAAGAGCAAAAGACAAAGAGAAAATCTTAAAAGCAGCAAGAGAAAGAGGCTCAATTACCTACAAGGGAATACCCATACGACTGTCAGCTGATTTCTCAACAGAAACTTTGCAGGCCAGAAGGGAGTGGCAAGAAATATTCAAAGTGCTGAATACCAAGAACCTACAACCAAGATTACTTTATCCAGCAAAGTTATCATTCAGAATTGAAGGTCAGATAAAGAGCTTCACAGATAAGGAAAAACTAAAGGAGTTCATCACCGCCAAACCAGTATTATATGAAATGCTGAAAGGTATCCTTTAAGAAGAGGAAGAAGAAGAAAAAGGTAAAGATACAAATTATGAACAACAAATATGCATCTATCAACAAATGAATCTAAGAATCAAGTGAATAAATAACCTGATGTACAGAATGAACTGGTGACTATAATGAATCAGGGACATAGAAAGGGAATGGACTGACTATTCTTGGGGGAAAAGGGGTGTGGGAGATGCGGGAAGTGACTGGACGACAAAAATCATGCACCTATGGATGAACTCAGTGGGTGAGGAGTGAGGGTGGAGGGTGGGGTGGGAGCTGGAAGGAGGGGAGTTATGGGGGGAAAAAAGAGGAACAAATGTAATAATCTGAACAATAAAGATTAAAAAAAAAAAGAATTTCATTATTTAATTTTAAGATAGTTCATATTTATCATTACTTCAATACTTATATCCTTGACTTTTACCAAAGACTATTTCAGAATGCCCATTGCTCTAAAAAAAAAAAAAAAAAAAAGAACAGTTTGCATTTCTAGGCTACATTAAGGAAACTCCAGAGGTTTTGGCATAACTCTGTGACTGCAGAATCCATGCGTTTCCAGGATCTGAATAAGGAGGCCACTGTTTAAAGTTCTCCCTTAAGGGGAAATTGCATCAAATGCTTAGGAAGATGACACATTTTCTTCCTCCTGACTCCTGGTTCCCCATAATTTTCCTCTTAGAAGTTCCAATGAATTTACACTTTCCTGTTAAACGTTTAGCTAGTGGGACATCCTAGAATTCTAAGTTTCTGAATTGTTCTCTAGGATATTCCAAATTTTTTTTTACTATTTTGGGCATTTACTGTTAAGTTTGGGTTCTAACCCAACTTATTTTATTTCTTTTTTTTTATTATTATTGATTTTTAGAGAGAGAGGAAGGTAGAGGGATAGAAACATCCAATGAGAAACATCATGTATTGTCTGCCTCCTACACGCCCCCTACTAGGGATAGAGCTGGGGCATGTGCCCTGACCGGCATCGAACCAGTGACCTCTTGGTTCCTTGGTCGATGCTCAACCACAGCCATGCCAACTGTGCCTAACTCAACTTATTTTAGAGATTAAGTTGATCAAATGAGTAAAGAAGACAGAGAAAATATATAAGGGAGTGTGTGGTTTATAGGTAACGGAACATGGCTGCTTAAAGGCATTCACATGCAACTTTTACAAAAACACTGTTGGATCTTTAAAGCATATTGCTGCTCTAAGGCCTCATGGTTTCTCAATTTAGATATTACAGACTCCTTTCCCTAGTACTTTGTATCAAATAATTTTTTAAAAGTTTGACTTATGTTTTTTGGGGGGGGGGGGTACTTACTCATCCATTTTATTTATTTATTTTCTTTTCATTTAACTTCTTTATTGTTTAAAGCATTACATAAGTCTCTTTTTTCCCCCATTGACCACTCCCCGGGCAGCCCCAACCCCCAGCACATGCCGCCCCGTTGTCCCCTGTCTGTGTCCATTGGTTATGCTCATATGCATGCATACAAGTCCTTTGGTTGATCTCCTACCCCCGCACCCTCCACTTTCCCTATTAGGTTGGACAGTCTGTTCGATGCTTCTAGGATTCTGGTTCTATTTTTGTTCATCAGCTTATATTGTTCATTGTATTCCACAAATGAGTGAGATCATGTGATATTTATCATTTTCTGACTGGATTGTTTTGCTTAGCATAATGCTCTCCAGTTCCATCCATTCTGTTGCAAATGGTAAGAATTCCTTCTCTTTTACAGCAGCGTAATATTCCATTGTGTAGATGTACCACAGTTTTTTAATCCACTCATCTGCTGATGGGCACTTAGGTTGTTTCCAAGTCTTAGCTATAGTAAATTGTGCTGCTATGAACATACAGGTGCATATATCCTTTCTGATTGGTGTTTCTGTTTTCTTGGGATATATTTCTAGAAGTGGAATTACTGGGTCAAATGGAAGTTCCATTTTTAATTTTTTTGAAGAAATTCCATACTGTTTTCCACAGTGGCTGCACCAGTCCGCATTCCCACCAGCTGTGCACAAGGGTTCCTTTTTCTCCGCATCCTCGTCAGCACTTGTCGTTTGTTGATTTGTTGATGATAGCCATTCTGACAGGTGTGAGGTGGCACCTCATTGTTGTTTTGATTTGCATCTCTCAAGTGATTAGTGACTTTGAGCATGTTTTCATATGTCTCATGGCCTTCTGTGTGTCCTCTTTTGAAAAGTGTCTATTTAGGTCCTTTGCCCATTTTTTGATTGGATTGTTTATCTTCCTTTTGTTAAGTTGTATGAGTACCCTGTAAATTTTGGAGATCAAACCCTTATCGGAGATAACATTGACAAATAAGTTCTCCAATGCAGTGGGCTTTCTTGTTGTTTTGTTGATGGTTTCTTTTGCTGTGCGGAAGCTTTTTATTTTGATGTAGTACCGTTTGTTTGTTTTCTCTTTAGCTTCCAATGCCCTAGGAGCTGTATCGGTAAAGATACATATGTCTGATATTTTGCTGCCTATGGCTTCTTCTAATATTTTTATGGTTTCCTGTCTTACGTTTAAGCCCTTTATCCATTTTGAGTTTATTTTTGTGTATGGTGTAAGTTGGTGGAAAAGTTTGACTATGTTTTAAATGTACATTTGGATGAGTTACCTATCAGATTTTTCATAGTGAAGACCACCAAGGAGCTCATATAACCAGATTAACTCATATTTGTATAAACCTCGAAAGAATGCTTCTCCTGACATTTCTAAGCATATATGCTCATTCTAGTGTATCATTGATTATGAAATGTATGGCTCTTGACACAGCTCTCTGTAGAAATTGAAGTTTGTGCACGCACGTCTGCTCATTTGAATTTGAATAAACATGTACACATATTCTTGTGCCGCTCATATAAATGCTGGGTGGGGCTTAGATGACTCTTCACCACGCATATCCTTGTCCACCTTATAGTTGTAACACTTCTATCATTTATTGTAAGCTTTAAGTATTTCTTACTTTACTTTATAAGAAATACATGTAGCTTTTGAATTGTGTTTGTGATTTAGTTTTGAAATAAAAATTGTCTTCTTTAAGCTGTTAGATTTTTTTAATTGAAGAGAACCAGCAATAATAGTAAGGCAAGCTATTGGATTATTATTCTTTGCAGTTAATTACCTATAAAAAATAATTTAGATAGTAGGGCTCATATAAGCTACAGTTATCATCCAAAACCTTTAGTAAGGAGTCTCTTAATTGCAAATAACAGAGTCTTGGCTCAAAGTAGCTTGAGCAAAATGGGAATTTGTCGGCTCAGGTAAGCAAATCACAAAAAGGACAAGGTAGTGCTTGTTCAGAAACCACCCAATCCAAAGATGCTCCCTGTCGCTCTCCACTACCCCATTCCCAGCTTCACTCTGCCAAATTGCTTATCACTGCGTTTTCTTATAAGTTGGTTTAAGTCTTTCCTACTTCCCTACTTGGTGGGAAGAATAGGCCATTTTGGACTCATCTTTCATCAACCATCCCAGGGATGGCCTAATTTAGGTCAAGTGCCCACCTCTGACCAGTAACAGTGTTCTGTGTTGCATACCAGTGTGGCCTGCAAGTTCACCCCTGTGGTCAAGAGAGCAGGATCTTTTGGTAGAAGGAGAGAGAAAGTGTGCAGAGACATATGTTTTATGTCTTGGGATTCCATATAAAAAGATGCCACTAAAAATATTCAAAACTACTGCATTGTACAAAGTTTGTGAGAATAGCTTCCTCTTTAGCTTCTCTAAAACTTGACCAATGTTAATAACATCAATAGGCTTACTTTTCAGTCATAGGACTCGAGTGTGAGCTTGTTCACTTAAAAAAAAAGAATTCTGATTGCTATATTATTTGTTAAACAGAGCAGATACCTATTAAGTACTACCAGTATGTCACACCCTATACTCAACACAGACGACACAACAGTAAACAGACAGACATGATCCCTCCCTTCATGGAATTTAGCAAACCAAAGGAGAGAAAATTGGCATCACCAGTGCAAGACTAATGCTGTGATTAGGAGTTACACAGCAAAAAGACAAAAGCGGTGCCCAGAATAGCTAATGACTGAGTGAAGATCTTAAGGAGAAAAGTTAGCTAAACCAAAAAGGAGAAGATATAGAGCAGTCAAGAACGAGAAGGTAGAGAGTAGTCAAAAGGAGGAAAAAACTGTGTGAAAACTCAGAGGCAAAAGTAATATTGGAGGAATTCTATAGGATGTGCATTGTACAGAAAGTGTAGTGGGAAGGAAAATGAGAACAATGAGTGAAGAAGCTGAAGAGGTAAGGCAAGTCCAGATCATGAAATCGTGATTTTTTTCACTTTATCTTAAATGTAATGGGTAACCAATGAACATCATTGAGCAGTCAAGTAGAATGTGCACTTTAGAAACATCTTCCTAGCCACAATATAGAAATGGTTGGCAACAGGAGCTGGCTGCAATAATCCAGATGAGACAGGATGGCAGGAGGGTAGTCGCTGTGGAGATGGAGGAGGGGTTGGATTTGATGAATATTTAGGAAATAGAATCAAAATTTAGTAATTGCCTTAGCTGGTTTGACTCTGGATAGAGCGTCAGCCTGTGGACTGAAGGGTCCCAGGATCGATTCCAGTCAAGGGCACGTGCCCGGGTTTCAGGCTCGATCCCCAGTGTAGTAATTAACTGGATGTCAGGGGGAAAGGCACAGGAGAAAGTAAACCTTTAGTTCCAAGTGTCCGGGTAGGCAGGTGAGCAGATACTAGACACACTGAACTAGGAACACACACAAGAAGAGCAGTTGGAAAAGAGAATGGTTCAGCCTCAGAGGCAGTTTAATATCTAGGTGAGAAATTCAGGAGGGAAATAGTGTCTGGTCAAAATCTAAGTCAGTCTGAATAATTACATATTTTTTTTACCAAAGTAAAGCTGACCCAATTAAGATAAAATGAATTTTCTCATTCCCTTCCGTGCCTTCCCTCTTGTACAGCTATGGGCCTGCTTTTTTAGCTCCCACTTCTCTCAGTTCAATTCAGTTCAGTAATCATTTATTGTAGGTTTCCCTGCTAAGGTTAGGGATAAAGGGAAGAGACAGGTGCTGCCTGCTCTCAAGGAGCTAATCATCTGTTGGGGAAATCAGATGTATATTAATGGTTCCAATATGCAATTTAGAAACATTCTCCTAGCTGCGGTATGGAAAGGGTGGGCAGGAGGTACAACAGGAGATTGCTGTAGTAATCCAGATGAGACAGGTACTGAGTACTGTGATAGCAATAAGTACTCTGTATGATAATATGATGAGGAGTTTATAAAAAGCATTTTCAAGCTCTCTTCTTTGATTCCCAGTGTTTCATTCTAATTTGGGGGACTGCTTCTTCTCTAATTATTGGCTTTTTAGCCGAAGTCCATGTAAATATTATGCAATCTGCCTTCTAATCACAAACCATGTTGAGATAGTACTACCCAGAATTGCTTTGAACTTCATCTCTAGGCACCACAAGTGGTTCAAACAATTGCATTTAACTTGAGGCAGGAGGTTGGAGCCAGTCATAGAGTAATCATCCACTTCCTGTGCTTTGATCCAGCAGTTTCTTAATTTTCATACCTCCTGCATTAACTTTGTGCACACTAGCAATAATCCATGTAGGCCAGAAGGCCTCCAGCTAGCTTATTCTTACCCACCAGAAAAACTCACATGTTCAGGTTAATGAATACTGCAACCCTGTAAATGTGATCATTAAAATTTAGGGAATTCTAGGTGTTTAATAGGATGAAAGAAACATTTTAAAATTAATCTGTCTGTTGAAGAGGCTTCCAGTCACTTGGCCCACCTAATGAAGTTGCATTAAGCCTTCCTTGAGTTGCTGAAGGCAGGAGAAGCCTTTACTGGTACATGATGACTAATGGTACATTTTCTCTTAACCGGAATGTGTTAGGTGTAGCTTACCTTTGAGGTAACTTATTCGGGGTATATGTGTTGCTATATTAAGCTCTAGCATAAATCATTCTGTACATATTTTTTTAATATCTGCTATCTGCCAGGCACTGTGCTGGGTAAGAATCAATCCATAACTTGCAATAACTACACATACATTATACAGAAGGTTATGGAATCACTATGGAGGAACTGGTTGAGTCAGTTTTGAAAAGCATTTGGAACATGGTAAGCCATTAGTAAATCTTAGTTGCCTGTCTTAGCCATCGTTATTGCTATTTGAGTGGGAGAGTAGAGGAGGAAAGACATTCCAGTCAAGAGTAACTTAACTGGAAATATGAACGTGAATGTCATTGTCCAAAATGGCTCGGTGTGATTGAGATGTAGAGTACAATTCAGAGATGGTGCTAATGAGAGGTAGTTTGGGACTAGATTGTAAAGGGCCTTAGATAGTAAATACCAAATTTTGACTTTTCCAAAAATACAGTGGGAGTGATTTAAAAAAACAAACAAACAAACTTTGTGACCTCACTTTTTTCCCCTACTCTGATATTCAGGTTTTCTTTTTACTTTTTTGTGGAAAATTTACAACAAATGCTGTAGTGAAAAGGGTTGTGCAATGACCCCCATGTATTCATTACCTGGCTTTAACAGTCACCAATATGTGGCTAATCCAGTAAAGATTTTAAGCAAGGCAAGAAGGGAGACTGACATTGTGCCATTTCCACTACCTTTCTTAATTTTCAATATCCTGTGCTGAGGTAAGTGAAAGTGCTGGGATTCTAACTCACATCCAACTTTTTCTCAACTCCAGTTCTTTCCCGTGCTGCATCGTGCTGCCTCTGTAATTCTGAAGTAGAGCATTATTTCCCATGGAAAACAGCAGTTGATCTTGCTCAGGATAGTAGATCTGTCTGCCTCCAGCCACTTTTCCTCTACCGTCACCAGGATCTAGGTCTATACAGACACTCAACTTAATCAGCCAAAATGACTGACTAGTACAGTGGTTCTCAAATTATGGTCTCTAGACCAGCAGCAAGTTGTTAGAAAATACAAATTATCAGGTGACACCCCCACTACTGAATCAGAAACTCTGAAGGTGGGAGCTCATGATGCCCTATATTGCCATTTGCTGTATTTAATAAAATACTCCAGTGGTTTCCTGCAAACACAAGGTTATGACCACCTACCATGAGCATTTCTAAGGCAAAAGTTTCATATCAGAAGAAGTTATGTTTCCTTTTTAGCAAATTCATGAAAAGCATGTCCTAAGGCAAGAATTTTTATTCAGACTTAACACTGGGAGTCTCTCTGGAGATATGACTTAACTACATGGAAAGGAATCTTAAGGAGTTTGCACTACCTATATTTAAAGTGCTTGATGGTGCCACCTAGTGGCTTAAGCACTATAGAATGTACATGCAGCTTTATTGCTCAGGGTTTCGGGGACAGAATTTGTATATATTTTTAAAAATTAGTTTTATACTAAAAGTTTAATGGAATAGCCAAACACAAGATATAGAAATAATTCCTTTACTCTAAAACTTCCATTGAGGATCCTATATATGCCACCAAGACACAAGTAACAAAATTAAAATAGCTAAATTAGACTTCATCAAAATAAAAAACGTTTGCATATTAGACACTATTGAGAAAGTGAAAAGATAGCTCACCAAATGGGAGAATATATTAGAAAATCATATCTAATAAGTTCATGTGCCTAAATATATTAATAGTATTCAAATATATAAAGAACTCTTACAACTCATCAACAAAAGACCAAACAACCCAATTTAAAAATGAGTAAAGGACTTGAATAGACATTTTTCCAAAGTGGATATACCAATGGCCAATAAACACATGAAAAGATGTTCAACAGTATTAGTTATTAGAGAAATGCAGGTTAAAACCACAATGAATGGCATGAATAATTTTTTAAAATAAGTGTTGATGAGGATGTGGAGAAATTGGAACTTTTATACATTGCTGGTGAGGATGTAAAGTGTTATAGCCATGGTGGAAAAACAGTTTGGCAATTCCTGAAATAGGCAAAATTACCATAGAACCCAGCAATTTCACTACTAGGTATGTACTCAAGAAAATTGGAAACAGGTGTTCAAACAAAAACTTGTACACAAATGATCATAGCAGTATTATCCAAAATAGCCAAAAAGTGGAAACAACCCAAATGTTCGCCAACTAATGAATGAATAAATAAAATACGGGGCTCCGTCTAATGGAATATTACTCAGCCATAAAAAGAAGTACATTGGTGAACCTTTAGAACATTATGCTAAGTGACAGAAGCAGGCATAAAAGGCCACATATTATATGAAATGTTCAGAATAGGCAAATGTGTACAGATAAGGAAGTAGATTAGTGGTTGCCAGAGGCCAGGGGAAAGGAAAAGTGGTAGTGACCACTTAATGGATATGGGATTTTTTCTGAGGGGTGAGGGTTGGTGCAAATGTCTTGAAATTAAATAGTAGTAATGGTTGGACAATATTGTGAATGTCCTAAAAACCACTGAATTGAACTATTTAAAATAGTTTAAATGGTGACTTTTATGGTATGTGGTTTTTACCTCAGTTTTTAAGAAAACTTCCATTGATCGGCAAGATTTGATTATTGAATATTTTTCCCATAGTTGTTACTAGTATGTATGTATTCTATTTGTTCTTTTTCTTTAACCTAAAATTATTTGATACATACTTTTCTATCTATACAGTTTCCATAATTTTTATTTTGGTGGCTTATATATTTTAGTCATTATATACATCATAGCTTAATCATTTCTCACATATTTGGTGTTTTCTCTCCTTTTTTTTTAGTTTTAAAGAATCCTTTTCTATGCTTAAACAAATATAAATGTTTAAAACTCTTCATAGACATTACACTAATGTTTCTTTTCCAAAACAGGAATTGAGTCGCATTTCTTTTTTTTCTTTACTATTTAAATTGTCTTCTCTCTGGCTGCTCTATAGGAAAAATATGCTAATCTATAATCCTACCAATAATGGCTGAGGAAATAAAGGGGAGATGAATGTTTATTTAGTATCTACTCTGTTTCAGGCACTGTGCTTGGATCCTTTCACATCCATTATTACTTTTTTTTAAACATATGTTTTTATTGATTTCAAAGAGGAAGCAAGGGGGGAGAGAGAGATAGAAACATCAATAATGAGAGAGAACCATTGATTGGCTGCCTCCTACACACCCCCCACTGGGGATCAAGTGCCCTAACCAGGAATCAAACCGTGACCTCCTGGTTCATATGTTGATGCTCAACCACTGAGCCATGTAGTCGGGCTCATGTCCATAATTTCATTCAACTCCCACACCTCTTCCCACTAAAGTGGCAACAGAAGTTGACACAGCTAATGGCAGATGAGCAAAGGTCAGAACCCAAGCATTTTGTCTTCAAGTTTTATCCTCTTCCCACAGCTTTGCCAATATTGGATTTTACCTTTTTTAATTTCTACTTGTTAGAGTCAGCATTTTCCCAAATGCTTGTTCGTTTACATTTACTCTTACATAATAATCTGTATCTTTTGTCCATTTACTATTAATAGATTTTAAACTGAACTTACCTTGTAGACAGTAAGCATTATGTGTCAAAGCTTTATCATAATTTTTGTTTTTGTTTATTCCTGTTTTACAGGCTCTTGATGGAAATGTGTATGATCACCTGAAGGATTATTTAATAGCCTTCAGCCGGACTGAGCTAGAAGCATGTCAAGCTGTGCAGAACACATTCCAGTTTTTATTAGAAACCTCTAGCAAGGTAAGTTACCTTTAGTGCAATGTGTGATGTTATCCATATTAGAATCT
Source organism: Myotis lucifugus (assembly GCF_000147115.1). NCBI lineage: Eukaryota > Metazoa > Chordata > Mammalia > Chiroptera > Vespertilionidae > Myotis > Myotis lucifugus. Next base: position 335,277 of record NW_005871186.1, read on the forward strand.
AAAATATTTTTACATACAAACTTAATGAAGGTACCAATGACATTAGAAGAATGCTTTAAAGACAAATTTCCTGGAAACAGTATTCCTTCTAATAAAGTTGGAGGGTATTTTGTTCTCCTTGAAGAGTTGACACAAAGGTCAAAAGGGGAAGTGATAATATGGTCTAGCTCAAGACATGATAGGGCCCGGGGCACAGGCCAGGCCCTGTGCAGTGCAGACACTGGCCTGCGTGCTGGGGCAGGGCGGTGACTGTAGTGACCACATAGATGATGCACCTAGGACACCTGCTAAAGCACCTTCCTTGTCCCCACTCGGGATTGCTGCATTTAGGCTCATTTGTGTTCATTTTTTTGCGTGCTCTGAGATTTAGCTTCATTCTAAGTAAATCAGTGTCTACTTTAAAAGACTGGAAATAGAAAACAATAAACTTTTGCCAAATCAAAAATAAAATAAAATATTTTTACATACAAACTAAATGAAGGTACCAGTGACATTAGAAGAATGCTTTAAAGACAAATTTCTTGGAAACAGTATTCCTTCTAATAAAGTTGGAGGGTATTTTGTTCTCCTTGAAGAGTTGACACAAAGGTCAAAAGGGGAAGTGATGATACGGTCTAGCTCAAGACATCAGTCCATTGCCATGTACATAGCTTTTGAGAAGAATGATTTAAAAAGATTTATCTTCCACTCAGATATTGAATGCACTCAGTTCATTCATATGAGGAAACAAGGTCATGTGTCAGTGCAAGGAATAATAAAGGGGCACTAAGGGGGAAAGCATCTTATAATCAATAAAGGATGAATACTATAATACTCTTTTTTTTCAAAATTAATCTTATATCTAAATGCTGTCGTTCTTTTTTATTTTATTTTTAGAGAGAGAGAGAGAGGGAGAGAAACATTGATATGTGAGAGAAGCATCAAACCCTAGCCACTGTGGCTCAGTTGGTTGGAGCCTTATCCCATATACCGAAAGGTAGAGGGTTCCATTCTGAGTCAGGGCATATACCCAGGTTGCGGGTTCGATCCCTGGTTGGGGCAGGGCAGCCAATTGATATTCTCTCTGTCTCTCTGCCTCTGCCTCCGCCTCTCTCTCCGCCCCCCCCCCCCCACTCTCTCTCTTTGTCCCCTACCACCACCACCACCACTGGCTTCCCTCCTTCCTCTCTCTAAAATCAGTTAAAAAAATAAAATTTGCAGAGAGAGAAACATCAATCGGCCACCTTCCACCCGCAACCCAGCTGAGGATTGAACCAGCAACCTGGGTATATGCTCTGACCAGAAATTGAACCCAGTAATACAGGACAACACTTCAACCAACTGAGCCACACCGGCCAGGGCACGGTCATTCTTTGATAATCTTTCCATTCAAAAGTATTGAGATCCCTCAACTTTGCTGGCATGTTACCTTGTGTACAGAGAAAATAAATGAAATTGCTTTTCTTTAGGTCACAGCGGGTGCTCAACCTGTGGGTCGCGACCCCTTTGAGGGTCGAACGAACCCTTTCACAGGGGTCGCCTAAGACCATCGGAAGATAAATTAAGTGCATAGTAAATGTTTTCTAATTGAATGCATGCCTTTGTCAAAAGATATTCACTTTATAACTGCTATTTTAAAAGAGACAGATCAGCCATAGCTGGGTTGCTCCATTAGTTAGAGCATTACCTGATCCTCCAGTGCTGTGAGTTCGATCTCTGGTTAGGACACATACAAGAATCAACCAATGCATGCATAAATAGGTGGAACAACAGACCAATATTTCTCTCTCTCTCTCTTTTACTTTCTAAAATCAATAAATTTAAAAAATTTTAATAAAAATAAATAAAAGAGCCAGTTCAATTCTCTTTTTTAGAAAGGAGAGTGGGAATTGGCTAATACCATAAGAAATTGTTTGGAAAGCAGTCGGTATCCATCTCACGAGCTAATGTCCAAAGATAGGAAAGAAGAGAACCAAAGATTCTTCTTCTTGAACACCTCCTTTTGTATTTATTCTTGTTTTCCATGTACTATTGCTTTAATTCTGTTTTAAGAAAAACATTTAAAATGTTAAGTTGATATGTAACTGTAAAGATCACTAGTCTGTTGCTTTGAAATCTGTCATATTTCTATTTTCCCATATTTTCCCTCCCCTAGGATCCAATAAAAGACATAAAAGGACTGATATATAGAAAGAAGAATGGATGGATAGGTAGATAGTTTTCTGAAAGCAAATGTGGAAAATGTTAATTGAAAAATCTAGATAGTGGGTACATGGATGTTTTAGTACAATTCTTTTTATTTTAATGTGTGTATGTTTGAAACTTTCCATAAGAAAATATTAGTAAAAAAATAATCTATTAAAACATCTTGGCTTTGTTCCTTTTTATGAGTGGTTGATTTTGACTAGTGATCAAATTGTTTATATTTATTGGTACACTCAGGTTTTCTGTTTTTCCTTTTGTACATTTTGGTAACTTTTACTTTGCTAGATAATTGTCTATTTTGTTTATCAAATTTGATGGCATAAGTTTGTGTATAAACCTGTTTGCTTCTACAATTGTCTCCCTTTTTGTTTTTAATATTGTTTGCATTCTCTCTTATTTTGATCAGGCTTAACAGTCTTTTTAATTTTTTTCAAGGTCCAGCTTTTGTTCTGCTTCTCAGTGTTGTTTTCTGTGTCCTTAATTTCTGCCTCTGTATTCATTATTTCTTTCTACTTTATTAGAGTTTATTAGAGTTAAAAATAAGCCCTTATTTTTATATTAGAGTACTATATTTTCAGCCTTGTTTTTAAGTAAATCCACTTAAGGCTAAAAAATTTCTCTTTCTCCTTTAATTGCATTCTGTAATATATAGGGCTTTTTGGGTTTTCTTTTTTGATATATTTTATTTTTAAATTGCAGTTTACATTCAATTTTGTATTAGTTTGAGGTGTACAGCATAGTGGTTAGACAATCATACACTTTACAAAGTGTGTGCCCAATATTTCCAGTACCCAGCTGGCATCATACTTAATTATTACAATATTATTAACTAGATTCCTTATACTGTACTTTACATCTCCGTGACTTTTGTAACTACCAATTTGTACTTATATAGTCCCTTTACTTTTTTTTTACCAGCCCCCTAACCCTGTTGTGTGTTCTCCATCCCCACCCCCATTTATCCAGGAGTTATTTAAAAGTGAATTTTTCCAGTTTCCATTCAGTGAGCATGTAGTGGTGTGACATTTTTTATTTCTAATTTTATTAGAAATTCTATCTTATTTTTATTTTATTACATTTATTCTAAATTTGTCTGAGAGATTGTCCTCTGACCAAATTCATTAAAATCTCTTTTTTCAAGAATAAGTTAGGTTAGATACACTACCTTAGTTTATAAAATAGGTAAATGTGTAGTCTTAAAAAACAGCTAATAGCTTACATAGCACTTAACAATTTTGTAGTTTTTAGCAATTCTCTGAAATTGGCATTATCGTGCTTATTTTATAAAGAGGAAAATAGACTCATGACGTTTATATGGCTTGCCCGAGGTCACACACTCACACACAGTATTTTTCCATGCTCTGCTGCTATCCTATTTGCTGTCTTTAGCTTATATTATTTTCATAGAAGATGAATTAAAAATGTATAACCTGATTTGGACATAAAGAGATCAACTTTTATTTTCCTCTGCATTTGTTCATGTGAGTATCTTGCTCCCCAGGGATAAGAAATAAATGAGATGCTCTTATATTTAGATTGAAAATAGTAGTAATAAAAATTTAATAAGAATGATACAGCCAGGGGATATGCCCTTTTGTTCCAAGTACAGGAAGAGCTCACACCTATTCCATGTACTTTTCTGTTACAAAGAGCTGTTAATTCTGCTCTTGATATACTGCTGAAAGCCACCCAGTTCAGTGATTTGATAATCCAAAAAGAATTTTGAAACTCTTTAGGTTTTTATTCTACATCATCATTCCTTTGTCTTTTGAGGAGGAAATCCATTTTTCCCCACATATCTAAATTGTAACTGTACATGTTCTGAAAGATATTTGGGGTTATTCATAGTGACACTATACATGTTGTGGCACTCTATACTTTCATCTCCTAGGAGCTTGTGTTTAATTTTAACTATTTATGAAGCTTGCTTTTCTCCTTAATATTTTATGAAATGCTTTGTATATGTAACTGAAGCAGATGTTGTCATAGATATTTTCTCTAGAAGAGTAACCTCTAAAGATAGTTGTGCTCGCTTTCTGTCTGCTTAAGGAAACTCCTTCAGGATCTAATTAATAATGTAGCTCTTTTAACAATTCAGAAAATAACAATGTTATTCTATATTTCTTTTAAAATAAATTGTCTAACATTGCCATTCTTAAGATCTTGAAGACTCGCCAAAAAAAGTAAACCTAATAAAAGGAAGGGGGAAAACTACATTTCGAAAGACACAAGAATGACCTGGCCAGTTTTCTAAGTGGTTAGAGCATCAGCCCTCTGACTGAAGGGGCAGGGCTCAGATTCAATTTCGGTCAAGGGCACATACCTCGGTTGCAGGCTGCATCCCCAGCCTTGGTCAGGGCGTGTGTGGGAGGCAACCAATCGATGTGTCTCTCTCACATCAATGTTTACCTCTCTCTGTCTCTCCTCTCTCTTCCACTCTCTCTAAAAAATCAACGGAAAAAATATCCTTAGGTGAGGATTAACAAAAACAAAACAAAAAAAGACACAGGAAATTTTGACAAAATTCAACACTCTTTTATTATAAAAAAAAAACAACAACACACACTCAGCGAATTAGGAGTAGAAGGGAACTTCCTTAATATGATAAAGGGCATTTAGGAAGAACCTACAGCCAATATCATACTCATTGGTGAAAGATGGAAAGCTTTCCCGCTATTATCAGGAACAAGACAAGGGATGCCCACTTTTACTATTGCTGTTCACGGTTGTACTGGGGGTATTAGGGCACTTAGGCAAGAAAAATAAATAGAAGGCATCCAGATTGAAAAGGAAGAAGTCTACTGCCATACCATCCTGAACGTGCCCAATCTGATCTGAAAAGGAAGAAGTAAAATTATTTGTTTGTAAGTGACATGATTTATATAGAAAATCCTATAGAAGCCACAAAAAAAGTATTAGAACTAATAAACGAATTCAGCAAAAGTTGCAGGTACAAGATCAAAACACAAAAATCAATTGTGTTTCTATACTCCCATTAATGAATGAACCAAAAGAAAATTAAGAAAACAATTTCAGCTACAATCATATCTGGAAAATAAAATACCTAGAAATAAATTTAACCAAGAGCATGAAAGACTTGTACATTGAAAACTACCAAATATTGCTGAAATTAATTAAAGAAATACTAAATAAATAGAAATAATAAATGTTTGTGGATTAGAAGATTTTATATCGCTAATATTGCAATATTTCGCAAAGCAAGCTACGGATTCAATAAGACAATTCCTATCAAAATTCCAATGGCCTTTATTTTGGACAGTGTGGTACTGGCATAAGGATAGACATATAGACCAATGAAATAGAATTGAGATTCCAGAAATAAACCACAACATTTATGGCAGTTGATTTTTGACAAGGTTTCCAAGGCCATTTGATGAAGAAAGAATAGCTTTTTTAACAAAGGTGCTGGGACAACAAAATAACCACATGCTGGGATACTTCATTAAAAGAATTAAATCGAAAACCCACCTCCATATACACTCAACACAGGAGCTGCCCCCTGGTGGTCAGTGCACTCCCACAGGGGGAGCGCCGCTCAGCCAGAAGCCGGGCTCAAAGTGGGCGAATGCAGCGGCAGTGGCGGGAGCCTCTCCCGCCTCCACAGCAGCATTAAGGATGCCCGACTGATGGACATCCCCCCAAGGGCTCCTGGACTGCGAGAGGGCGCAGGCTGGACTGAGGAACACCCTGAGTGCATGAATTTCGTGCACCAGGCCTCTAGTCATATAAGATGCTCTTATGGGCTGAATTGTGTCCCCTTAAAATGCATATGTTGCCGTCCTAACGCCTATTACCTCAGAATGTGACTGTGTTTGGAGCTAGGGCCTTTAAGAGGTTATTAAGATAAAATGAGGTCATGTGAGTGGGCTCTAATCCAGCGGTTATCAACCTGTGGGTCGCGACCCCTTTGGGGGTCGAACCACCCTTTCACAGGGGTCGCCTAAGACCATCGGAAAACACATATATAATTACATATTGTTTTTGTGATTAATCACTATGCTTTAATTATGTTCAGTTTGTAACAATGAAATTGGGGGTCACCACAACATGAGGAACTGTATTAAAGGGTCGCGGCATGAGGAAGGTTGAGAACCACTGCTCTAATCCAACATGACGGGAGATGATGTCCTTATAAGAGTAGATTATAAGGACAACAAGCAGAGAGGCCCTCAGTAGGAACCAATCCTGAAAACACCTTGATCTTGGACTTGTAGCCTCCGAACTGTGAGGAAAGAAAATTCTGTTGTTTAAGCCACCAGTGATACTTCATTCTAGCAGACTAATGCAGATGCGTACCCTCATCATTATTCAAAGAAATGGAAATTAAAATCGCGAGATTCTATTTTATACCAATGAGATTGACAAACATAAAGATAGGCAGGTATTAGTATTATTGTCTAGTCTCAATATCTGGGCTAGTTTCTGAACTAGTACTTTCCAAATTTAGATTCTTGAGAAAATAGAACAATTGAGGAACAACTGTTACCTAAAATAAAATTTTAAAAAAGTGTAATTATCATTTCTTTTTGACCAGGTAGTGTTTGATTTCTTATTTTTTGAAAACGCAGCAGAATAAATCTTAAACTTTAAAATGTAATTACTGGTCATTTTAACCTTATTAAAGACTTAAAAGTATTTTCTTTTCTCTGTAGGTGGTACGGGACTATAATTTTCAGCTGTTTCTACAAGAGAATGCTGTTTTTCACAAACCCCAGCCCTTCCAGTTCCAGCCTTGTGACAGCGATACTGTAAGGGAATTCCAGATTTTCATTTCATTCGTTTTTAACCTATGTTCATGCTCAAATAACTTATCCTTGGAAAAGACAGACAGAAAAGGCTGAATATGTCTCATTAATTTTATAACAAACTGTGAGGATGCAGAGAAACTGTGACATTTCTTCTTTGTCAAATGTGACTATCACACTTGGTACTATGCTAACAACTTTCTACTAAATTGGATTAAATTATAAGACAAGTTACTGCTGAAAATTGAACTTAGGGAAGAAGAAAAAATATTCAATAAAGGGTAGGTTTTTTTTTCAACTGAAATATAAATTATACTTTCTATCCATGAAATTCTTCACATATATATCCTTTCAAAGACTCCAGTGGTCAAATTTTATAGAATTAATAAATAGAATAATATGTGCATGCAAATATTTTATTGGTTTTGTACAAAATTATAGGTCCTTTATAATGTCTTTCAGAATTCTTAGAATGTTAAAGTATTAACACAGTTGCCAAATTGGCAATTTTTAAAAGGCTGACAATCATCCTTTTTTATTCTTGAGTTTAATCTATGAAAAATTCCATTTTTTTTAATTTTAAAAAAACCACTGAAAAGCTAATTTGATAGCCAAAAATAAAAATTTAACTTCTACAAGGTGAGAAAGCACATATCCAGCAGATATCTATGTGCCAGCACCTCTAGCACATGATCTCAGTGTCGGCAGGCCACAACACAAGTCAGATTACATCAGTTAATTCTGTTGGTAAACCTAGAATCAAATCAGGGGAGTTATAGCAGAGTTAAATGGTATCCATTTAATAGAAAACTTTGCTAGAGGTATCTTCATTACTTTTCTTTCTTTTTTTCAAATATATTTTTTATTGATTTCAGAAAGGAAGGAAGAGGGAAAGAGAGATAGAAACATCAGTGATGAGAGAGAATCATTGATCTGCTGCCTCCTGCATACCCCTACTGGGGATCGAGCCCACAACCCGGGCATGTGCCCTTGACCAGAATTGAACCCAAGATCCTTCAGTCCGCAGGCTGATGCTCTCTCTATCCACTGAGCCAAATTAGCTAGGGCTTCATTACTTTTTTTACTAAAATTTAAGTAGCCCTGTTAGTGGCTGTATAAAAGAAATGTAGGGAAAACATTTTCCTGTAGATCATAGCCCTTGCATTTATAGTAGTATGTCTTGTTTTGGGGTGGAGGGGGGGTGTTGTTTTTATTGGTTATATAGAGAGAGGAAGGAGAGGGAGAGAGAGATAGAAACATCAATGAGAAAGAATGGTCAATTGGCTGCCTCCTGCGTGTCCCCCACTGGGACCAAGCCCAAAACGAAACCCAGAATCTAACCGGAGACCTCTTGGAGCATGGGATGATGCTCAACCAACTGAGCCACACTGGATGGGCTGTTTTGTTTTTTTCAATCAATCAGCTTTTGCTTAATGATTCAGTAACATTGTTCTATAATTCGACTTCTTTGAAGCCTGGGAGGAATGAAGTAGAGCACTGGAAGATACAGAGTATGGACAAGTTTGTGAGGCTTGACTTAAAATTGTGATTAATTTGAGATTATTTTATCTTTGCTCATTTTCCTCAGAAAATCAGAATAACAATGACACTCATCTCACTTGTCCTAACTGCAACACTAAATTCTTTTTTGTTTCTAGACACTTAGCTGTGTCCATTTGCCCAACAATTCTAACTATGCTGTTTTCTGTCCTTGTGCAATCTTTACTGGGCAGAGTTTAAAAGCCTCCCAGCTGGTGGATGTTGAGCTCTCCCCGTCAGTGCTCTGGGAATGACCATAGCTGAGGTATATGGGGTGTAGGTCATGGAGAGGAGTGATGGGGTGTGTGGGTTTGCATGTTAATGGAGGGTGGAACCTGCCATTGAGACGAAAGTTATATATATGAGGAACCACTGACTGCGTAAGATGAGCTTTTCATCTTCCCTTAGGGATTTCATTTCCTGTTTATAGTGAGAAGATTGAGCTCCTGATTTTCATCTTATTTGAAGCACCTTATTCCTCAACAGGAGTGCTGAAAAGAACCTCAGAGCTGATCTTGCCTTGATTAAAAGGGAAACGGAAGCCTAGAAAGGAAAAGAGACTTGTCCAGAGTCAGACAGTGAATTAGTGGCACATTACTGTCTTGATTGCAATTTTTATGTTCTTTCTGCGTGCTACTATTTCCTGAGAAGAAATGTTGAGCCCTTGGGGAGCAGTTATTTTTTTCATAACGGAAAAAGACAAATGCCCATACTTTTATAAAAGTCATCCCAGATTGTCAGCCATTGAAAAAGTCTTTAGAGTAATCATTTTTTAATGTGTTTAACTGCAAAATATTCTTGTGTTTACTTTTTGTTTTGTTGTAAATTAAGTACTCTTACTGCCCACAAATAATACAATACCAAATAATTACTTTTACTCAGTTTGGACTAGGACTGTTCTTTCACGTGAGCATGGAGCTGTTGTTTACTTGCTTTTTGGTTTCCTCCTGGAGCTGGTAGCATTAAGCCTCCTGGCGTACGGAGCACTATCTTCCCACTCTAAAATGTTGCTTCTTTTTGTATTAAAATTCTCTTTGGGTAATTCATAGTTACAAAAATTTTTTTCTTAATTATTTTAATAAATATTTTTTTCATGAGTTCTTAAGAGTTCAGAGAAAGTTAAAATAGTTTAGTGGTTCAGAATGCTGAGTCCTGAACCAGATTTGTGTAATCAGAGTTGTAACATTTAATATCTGGTAGACACTGGAAATTTTACTTAATCTCTCTAAGCTTTGGCTTATGACCCATCTCATCAGGTTGTTATAAAAGTACAGGGTGGCCCAGCTGGTGTTACTCAGTGGTTGAGCATCAACCTATGAACCAGGAGGTCGTGGTTCGATTCCCGATCAAGGCACATATCCAGGTTTCGGGCGATCCCCAGTAGATGGCGTGCAGGAAGCAGCCAATCAATGATTCTCTCTCATCAGTGATGTTTCCATCTCTCTCTCCCTTCCTCTCTGAAATCAATAAAAATATATTTAAAAACATTAAAATAAGTAAAAGGACAGGGTAGGGCAAAAGTAGGTTTACAGAGTAAAATCTGTGTTTTGCATATTCATAACTGTAAACCTACTTTTGTCCCACCCTTATATGAAACGCTTTCCACAGTGCCTTGAATAGTAGGGGTTAACTATTACTATCATTTGTTCTTTGTGAAACATAATCACAGCATTTTAGGACTAGAAGAAACCCTTACTGATCATTTGATCTAGCACCACTAACTTTCATATGACACTGAAATCTAGAGGAAGGGTAAAAGCTAGTTTGAGGTTTGGTGGTTAAGTTGGTAATGGACCTGAAACTAAATTAAACCCAGTATCTTCCGGGGACGAGAGTTTGTGATGCTATTATTGTTTCTTTTCACTCTATCCAACGAACCTTTCTTTAATCCCATTGAAACTATTGAGCTGCTTCTATTTTCATCTGTGCAGCTATTTTAGTGCCATAGTAGGTTGGCACGTCCTTTTCTTTGCTTTACTAGCTTTCTTCATATCCCAAGTGGATCAATCCATAGTATTAGAGATGAAGCTTTAATGTTCAGCAATGTAAGACAAAATACTGTGATCATTTATGGTTTCATACTTTCCTCTTAGACTTCTGTTAATGTTTATATAGTGGAGCATGTCTCCTGTTTTGAGTGCTGCTGATTAAGTGAAGGCCCTCAGATCTACCTACAAAATGGTTGTGTTTTCAATAAGAATAACAGTACTTTTCTTTCTGTTTTCTCTTGTGTTGTAGAGCCGACAATTAGAATCAGAAACTGGCACCACAGAGGAGCACAGTCTAAACAAGGAGGCTCGGAAATGGGCCACACGTGTGGCACGTGAGCACAAGAACATTGTTCACCAACAACGAGTAAGTGTAAGAGAGTTTTAGGCTACATTTAGCTTAAGCCAAATGTCTAACCAATTTAGAGTTGAGTTTTATTAATGTGAAAAATATCCCATATGTGTTTCATAATTTGGTGTGTGTTTTTTTAATCCTCACCCGAGGATATTTTTCCATTGATTTTTAGAGAGAGTGGGAGAGGGAAAGACAGAGAGAAATATCAATGTGAGAGAAACACATCGATTGGTTGCCTCCTGCATGTGTCCCAACCAAGGCCCGGGCCAGGGAGGAGCCTGTAACCAAGGTAGGTGCCCTTGACCAGAATCGAACCCAGGATCCTTTGTTCCTCAGGCCGACAATCCATCCACTGAGCCAAACTGGCTTGGGCTTAATTTAATTTGGCTTCTCATCCCCAAGCAAATTTTTTGAAGGCACAATTGTAGATTCCATGAAAATGTATTAAGACTAAATTAAAAGTGCAAAGAAATTATATTAGATATAGTAAATTTTTCCTCAATTTCTATTTATTTATATCTTCAGTATTCTCTTAACCTTCACATCCAGTTTTTCTTTCTTTCCCTGCTTCCCAAAGACTACACTTGTGAAAATCACCAATGATGTCTGTGTTGCTAAATCCAAAATGGACATTTTGATTTCTGTCTTAACCTTGCTCAATGTCACTAATCATCAGAGAGATACAAATTAAAACTACAATAAGATATCAATTGCATCAATTGCTCAATGTCACTAATCATCAGAGAAATACAAATTAAAACTACAATCAGATATCACCTCACAGAGTGGCTCTCATCAATAAATCAACAAATAAACAAATGCTGAATAAACTTTAATAAAAAAGGAATCCAGCCATGTTTTAAGCACATGACTAATTAGGGTGCAAGCATGATTCAATATGAGATAATTTAGCAATATAATAGCCTGTATTTATAGAATAAAGATGAAAGTTTTATGATTATTTTCTTAGTTGCCCCAAAACAGCATCTGATAAAATTCAGTATCCCATAGTCCATTAAAAATATAAAACGTCCTGGCAGGTTTGGCTCAGTAGATAGAGAATTGGCCCGTGGACTAAAAGGTTCCAGGTTCGATTCCAGTTAAAGGCATGGTCAGTGTGTCTCTCTCACATGGATGTTTCTCTCTCTGTGTCTCTCCCCCTCCTTTCCACTCTCTCTAACAATCAATGAGCCCTAGCTGGTTTTGCTCAGTAGATAGAGCATTGGCCTACAGACTGAAGGGTCCCAGGTTCGATTCCGGTTAGGGGCACATGCCTGGGTTGCAGGTTCGATCCCCAGTAGGGGGCGGGCAGGAGGCAGCCAGTCAATGATTCTCTCTCATCATTGATGTTTCTATCTCTCCCTCTCCCTTCCTCTCTGAAATCAATGAAAAAATATCTTTGGGAGAGGATTAACAAAAAATTTAAGAAAAATTTTTAATGTGTTAATTTTTTTGTTTGTTTGGGGATTTTTTTGGTTAATCCTCACCTGAGGATATTTTTCCATTGATTTTTAGGGAGGGTGGAAGTGAGAGGGAAAGACAGAAACATTGACGTGGGAGAAACACGTTGATTGATTGCCTCCTGCACAAGCCCCACCCAGTGCCCAGGCTGGGAAGGAGCCTGCAACCAAGGTATGTGCCCTTGACTGGAATCACACCCAGGACCCTTTGGTCTGCAGGCCGATGCTCTATCCACTGAGCCAAACCAGCTAGGGTAAAATGTGTTAATTTTTTGAAAAATAAAATAAAACAAAATTCCTAGCCAGCTGGATAAAAACTTTTTCACCCTGATGAGGATATCTTGAAACTTACAGTAAACATTATACTTGATGTTGGTATTTATTTTCTATAGCTGCCATAACACATTACCACAAACTTAGTGACTTAAAACAATATAAATTTGTTATCTCACATTTCTGGAGGTCAGAAGTCTTAGTGGACTTGGCTGGTTTTTTCAGCTCCGAATCTATCAAGGCCAAACTCAAGGTGTCAGCCAGGCTGGCCTCAGGAGGAGAATGTGTTTGCAAGCTCATGCAATTTGTTGTCAAAACCCAATTCCTATAACTGTGAAACTGAGGTCTCTGTTTCCTCCCTGGCTATCAGCTGGGGGCTACATTTAGCTCCTAACTCCTATACTTAGGCCAATCTCTCTGGTCCTGGTGCATGGGCTTAGAATCTCACTGACTTCGCTTTTGGCTCATCTCACTGCAGCCAAAAAAGTTTTCTGCTTGTCAGGAGTCATGTGATTAGGTTGAGTTCACTCAGATAACCCAGGATAACCTCCCTGTTTTACATCTATAACTCTAATATATCTGAATTATCTTTCATGTGCACAGTTCCAGGGACTAGGGTGTAGACATCTTTGGAAACCTTCCTGTCTGCTACAATGATAATTACAGTACCCATCATTACCACTACTTTTCAGTTTCATAGGAGAATTTAGTCAGTGGTTAATAAGTGAAAAGTAAGGTATTTAAACTTTAGGAAAAGGTACACCTGTCATTATTTATAGATTATGTGATAAGTACCTCCAAAAATATGAGACCCAACTGTCAGACTATTAGAACTAATAAGAGTTCAGTGAGGTGAAGATTATATACAAAAATCATTTATTTTTTTATTAGCTATAAATAATACATTGCAAAATGTAGTTGGAAAAATTATTTACCAGAGCAGTGAAATACTGATGAATCAGCCAGTGAAATATCATGACCTTTAGGAAGGAAGGCATTTTTTAAACCAAAGAACATAAAGAAGGCAGAAGTAATTAGGTGCAAAAAAATGTGAATTTTTATTAAATTTATTTATAATTTCAATGCAATCTTGATGAAACTTAAAAGATATTTTTAATTTTTAAAAGTTTTAAATTTATTGAGGTAACATTGGTTAATAAGATTATATAGGTTTCACCCTAGCTGGTTTGCCCAGTAGATAGAGCGTCGGCCTGCGGACCAAAGGGTCCTGGGTTTGATTCCTGTCAAGGGCACGTACCTTGGTTACAGGCTTGATTCCCAGTAAGGCGTGTGCAGGAGGCAGCTGATCAATGTTTCTCATCAAAGTTTCTAACTCTTCTCCTTTCTCTCTGTAAAATCAATAAAATGTATATAAATAAATAAATAATCTTTTAAGAAAAATCAGTCATTATTTTTTTGTTTTCTTTAACAGGTTCTAGATGATCTGGAATGTCATGGAGCTCCAGCATCAGAACAAAGCCGAGTAGAGCTGGAACAGAAAATAGATGAAGCTAAAGAAAATATTCGTAAAGCAGAGGTGAGGTGATAGCTCATTTTGCCCAGCCTCGTCAATGTCTCAGGTGTGATATGTACCTTTAGAATTCAGTTTCTAGACACTGATTATTCTGAAGATGATTCACCGTCTTCACCGTATTCACCTCTTCATATGAGGTGGTACACACAACAAAAGGACACTAAACCTGCTAAGAAAAGTTTACAGTCATGAAACATTAAATAAAAAATAGAATGAAGTCACAATCAAGATACTAATTTTAAAGTTTCACAGTGTACATAATAAATCAGTCAAATTCACAGTATAGAAACTTAATATATATGTTCAGAGCCTAGAAGAGCCTCCCCTATATGGAAGTCCTCTGGAATCATGGGTCTAGGGCAGCCGTGGGCAAACTACGGCCCTCGGGCTGGATCCGGCCTGTTTGAAATGAATAAAACTAAAAAAAAAAAAAAAAGACCGTACCCTTTTATGTAATGATGTTTACTTTGAATTTATATTAGTTCACACAAACACTCCATCCATGCTTTTGTTCCGGCCCTCCGGTCCAGTTTAAGAACCCATTGTGGCCCTCGAGTCAAAAAGTTTGCCCACCCCTGGTCTAGGGGCATAAGCTACGCTTTTAAGAAGAGAAAAGCCAACAAGACAAAAAAGTTACAACAGCTTTGGCCGGTGTGGCTCTGTTGGTTGGAACATCATCCTGTACACCAAAAGGTTGTGGGTTTGATTCCTGGTCAGGGCACATACCCAGATTGCAGGTTCTATCCCCAGTCGGGGCGCCTACAGGGGGCAACCAATCGACGTTTCTCTCTCACATTGATATTTCTCCCTCTCTCCCTTCCACCCTCTCTAAAATCAATAAACATATCCTCGGGTGGGAATTTTTTAAAAAGTTATAACAGTGGATTTTCATTGGGGGGAGGGGTTGTCAGGGGACCCTTTAAGCATTGTATGAAAATGTGAAACCCCCCCTCCCACCAAAAAAAAAGGAACATTTTTATGAACAGTTTCCAGAAGTTCATGTACCCTAGGCTAATATTCCCTGAGTTCAAGGGGGAAAGGTTAAGATGGAAAGAAAGAACCTATTTGAAAAGGAGGAAGACATAGGCGATAGTTTGGCAGTTAGATTTGATTAGAGTTTTATAAGGAAATGTGGTAGACAGTAAATAAATTAATCATGGTGAGGACCAATTCATGGAGAACCAGTGCACCATGGATGGGATGTAGATATTCAAGAAAAACTGAGGATGTCCAGTCTTGTCAGGAAGGCGTAAGGAATGCCAGAGATAGCTCAGACTGTAAGGCACAGTGCCGAGGAGTGGTCCACTGCAGCATACCTGACACTTAAGAAACGCAGAAGAAACAGGTCGCTGGGAGGAGTTGTTAGGGCAGGTAATACAGAAGAAGTAGGACTTAAGGTGAGTATTAACAGATTAGTAATAGTTGATTAGTCAGGGGAAAGGGGATAGCACAGATTTATGCCGTGCAACCTCAAAAGGCAGAACTTGAACCAAAACAAGAAGACAGGAAGGAGGCAGATCTGAGCTTGGTATTGGGAAATACCTTCTAACAGTCCGATCTTCCCAATGACAAAATAAGCTCCTCTGGGACATAGCTCAGCTTTACGATTCTGGGCAAACATCTCCTGGGACTCCATACTCAGAATTCTTCATTGGTTGAGGGTTCATTTAAACCAGTGTTTTCATACACCCCCTCAGGATCTCGAGGCTTTGAGGACATGTTCCAGTGGTGGGGGCGGAGGGTGTGGCGGAGAGTAGCATAGGCAAACATAGAAACTATGAGCATGTTTCTGGCACAAGCCCATGGAAGTGACCTGAACCAGAAACAGCTTGCCATCTGCGTGGTCTAGAGAAGCC
Source organism: Myotis lucifugus (assembly GCF_000147115.1). NCBI lineage: Eukaryota > Metazoa > Chordata > Mammalia > Chiroptera > Vespertilionidae > Myotis > Myotis lucifugus. The sequence goes on from NW_005871186.1 coordinate 351,232, forward strand.
CTAGTAACCACAACTCGCCTTTTTTCCTGGCAAACGATCTACAGCCTCCGTAGTGAAGAGGGCAGAGCATACAATAAATAGCCATTTTCCTCTCTGAATTCAGGGGCAGGACTCAACCGCTACCCGAGTGGGCTGGCCAAGTACTATTGGCAGGTCCTTTCCTAGTTTGAGAAACATTGGCTTGTGTAGAAGAGCTTTTCTTGTTTGTTTCTTCAAACTCGGTGAAGCCAGTTTCTGAGCTTTGATAGAACAAGTCTCAGAAGTTTTCTGAAGGGTGTGTTTTCTCTTGTATTTTCCATTCCCAGACTCCATCCATGGTGTCACCGTCTGCTATCCTAGCTCCACCAAACCTCCCAGTAGAGTGGTAGTAGGTATCAGTCACACAGACTCTACATTTAGCCTGAATGATCTTTTATTTCCATGAACATGCTAAACTACCCTGTGTTTGTTAGCTTAAAGGTAAAAATATGAAGTGAGATTCCCACAACAAAATGTCTCGTCTCTGCCAATACCAGTTTTTAAGTCTGCATTCTCAAAAATAATTTTCTTACCAAAATATGGAACATGCAAAAAACCATGAGGCCAGGTTCATTATCTCAGTTTTGAATGTCTGTGAGATGTAGTTAATCTTGCTATCTTAACTTGATCTCACTTGATTTCCACTTATCAGATACAGAGAATAACTCAGCTAAAATTAGATGGCAACTCTGAGGGTAGTGCTGGAGTAGTACTCAGAGGATTGTCCTAACAAAATTTTTGGATATATCCCCCTTCTTTTTTCTGCCTATATAACATTTGTATTAGATTTTCCCTTTTCATTCAGTAGTTATTTACTTTATTTATTATAAATACCTGCACCAAAGGGAGAAAGCTGGTTAAAATTCCATTATATCCTTCATGGTTGTTTTTTTTGTCCAAGTTTTACATATGTCTCCTTTTTCCCCAATTGACCCCCTCCCTCCCAGCCATTCCCACCCCAGGCAAGCCCCCACCGCCCCAGTGTCTGTGTCCATTGGTTATGCTAATATGCATGCATACAAGTCCATTAGTTGCTCTCTAACTCCGCCTCTCCTACCATTTGTCTCTAGAACGATCTATTCTTATTCATCAAATTATGTTGATCATTATATCCCACATATGAGTGAGATCATGTGATATTTATCTTTCTCCAACTGGCTTATTTCACTTAGCATAATGCTCTCCAGTTCCATCCATGTTGTTGCAAATGGTAAAAGTTCCTTCTCTTTTATAGCGGCATAGTTTTTCATTGTGTAGATGTACCACAGTTTTTTAATCCGTTCATCTGCTGATGGGCACTTAGGCTGTTTCCAAATCTTAGCTATGGTAAATTGTGCCGCTATGAACATCCTTTCTGATTGGTGTTTCTCATTTGATCCAGTAACCCCACTTCTAGGACTATATTCATGTTTGTTTTTAACTCCTACTAGCATGTGTGTTATCCTCCCTTGTTGGCTCATCTGCTTCATCCAGTGTTTTCTACATTGTGTTTCCATTCAGTGTTGCTAATTAGAATAAAAACCTCTGTGTGGTGCTCAGTAATAGATTAAAGAAACTTTTTCCATTCATAAGAAATTGAAAATATAAATGGTTTGTGCTTTTCAAAAGAATAGGAGTTATGTAGTGAATAATTAATTACTGGCTGATCAATTGGGGAGCAGATTCACTAATTGATTAGTTTGACAAATACTTAATGAGTTCCTGCTCTGTGCCAGATACTGATGAGTATTTTATTTATTTTATTTTTTTTTAGACATATCTTTATTGATTTCAGATAGGCAGGGAGAGGGGAGAGAGAGATAGAAACATCAGTGATGAGAGGGAATCATTGATCGGCTGCCTCCTGCACATCCCATACTGGGGGTCAAGCCCGCAACCCGGGCACGTGCCCTTGACCAGAATCAAACCCAGGACCCTTCAGTCCGCAGCCAATGCTCTATCCACTGAGCCAAACCAGCCAGGGCCTGATGAGTATTTTAGACATACAGTGATGAACAAACTGTTGTCATTGTTATGATCTCTCTGACGGTCACAAGAATATTGGTACTAGAAATGCTACTGTTGATGGCCCCAGATTAATTCAAGAATTGAAATGAGGCGATAGCTGGTTAAATTACACTTTAATAACAGTTTTCCTAACCTGGTATTGAGGTATTTGAATTTTTGAAATTCCTTTGTCATACAGACATACACACATTCTTCATCTGACATATCATACCTATTTTAAAAGTAGCTTGCCAAGAAGCCAAGAGTTTTAAAAGCCATCTTTTTGGAAGCTGTACATAACTTACGTTGTTCCAGAACACAATTATTTTTATATTTAAATTGTGCCTTTTATTTCGCTTGCGGGCAGTTCTCTCTCCTTATGACAGTGAAATGTTTAACACAAAGAGGAGAAAGTTGATATAAGAAGTTAAAGATATCCAGAAATTGTTAGTAACTCACATTTAGTGTAAGGTCTGCAGGAGGAACTACAGGCTATATGATTCTTTCTCCAAGATGTTAACTATAGTCTATGATCTGAATTGTAGGTACATTTGAAAACCAAAGTACTTGGTATCAAATGAATTAACAAAACAAAAATATCAATTATTGTCTATATGAACACATTTTCAAAGACAACCATTTTTTCTTAAATTATTTCATAAGGTTCTGTTGCACACTATGAATTCAATTCAAAATTACTGAGTCATCGAGGCCTGCGCAGGTCCCAACCTGACGGTGGTTTGGGGTTGCTGTCTGCCTCATAAAGCAAAGCAGAGGGTTTGTCTCCAGAGAAGACAGTCATCTTCTTCTCTGAGAAAGCCTCCTACATAGCTGGCTTTGGCATCTTCCACGAATTGAAGAGCAGGGATTGAGGCCTCATGAGTCTGGGTTTTCAGCTAAGGTAGAGACAAGACAGTGGTTATGACCAGTAAGTCCAGAGTAGGGTGTAGTTACCTCTAGAACAGCAGTTCTCAACCTGTGGGTCGCGACCCCTTTGGCAGCCGAAAGACCCTTTCACAGGGGTCGCCTAAGACCATCCTGTATATCATATTTACATTACGATTCATAGCAGTAGCAACAGTACAGTTATGAAGTAGCAACGAAAATAATTTTATGGTTGGGTCACAACATGAGGAACTGTATTTAAAGGGCCAGAAGGTTGAGAACCACTGCTCTAGAGCATGCTACTGTTTGCCCAGCCAGGACTTCATGACAGTCATAGAAGTGTATTCTTTAATAATGAAATCATAATAATATAGTTCTCCCTCCAAAGAAAATTATGTCATCCTTATACCTCCGTAACTCAAAATGGTAAGACCCTTGCCATAATGCTCTAAGAGAAATCTAAAAAGTTTTGTTGTATAAAATGTGAGGCTTCATTATGGCAAGGTTAATGAAATGCTAAGGTGAGCCTGCTGTTAAAACAAAATTTCTACTGACATTATATCCAAAGTCTCATTACCTCAGGGCCTGTCATTGTGGGATTTCACTGTACTCTTATAATATGGTGTGTTAGCAGACTCTAAGCTAATCACTTTCTTCAGTTTTTATTGTAAAATTTTTCAAACATAGCAAAAGATCAAGCCCTAGCCGGTTTGGCTCAGTGGATAGAGTGTCGGCCTGCGGACTAAAGGGTCCCAGGTTCGATTCCTGTCAAGGGCACATGCCTGAGTTGTGGGCTTCATCCCCAGTAGGGGGCGTGCAGGAGGCAGCCGATCAGTGATTCTCTCTCATCATTGATGTTTCTATCTCTCCCTTCCTCTCTGAAATCAATAAAGTATTTTTAAATAAATAAATAAAAACTGGAGAGGAGCCGGGCAGGTGTGGTTCAGTGGTTGAGCAACGACCTATGAACCAGAAAGTTATAGTTCAGTTCCCAGTCAGAGCACATGCCTGGTTTTGCAGACTCGCTCCCCATGAGAGGGTGTGCAGGAGGCAGCCAATCGGATTCTCTCTCATCATTGATGTTTCTATCCCTCTCTCTTCCTCTCTCTGAAATCTATTTTTAAAAAAGCTGGAGAGAAATTGATTCTTAACAGAATGGGGCTATATTAGACATTTACATTATACAGCTCTTTTTGAAGGCTGCACACTAGAATTCTAGCAGAGAGTCTTATTGATTTGAGGATGAATGTCAGGGAGGTCTCAAATTTGCATATAAGTAACTGCCCAGATCCTTAGCCCAACGCATGTAGAGCAGAAACTCCCAGGTGCTTGGTAAGAAGCAAGAGCTGTCCCTAGCCGGTTTGGCTCAATGGATAGAGCGTTGGCTTGTGGACTTAAGAGTCCCAGGTTCAATTTCTGTCAAGGGCACATGCCTAGGTTGCGGGCTGATCCCCAGTAGGGGGCAGCAGGAGGCAGCTGATCAATGATTCTCTCTCATCATTGATGTTTCTCTCTCTCCCTCTCTCTTTCTCTCTGAAATCAATAAACATATATTTAAAACAAACATCTTAAAAAAAAAGGGGGGGGAGGAGTGTTTAAAAAAAAAAGAAGCAAGAACTGGAAAACAAAAAACTGAGCAGAAATTTCAGCTGTTATTCTAATTATTAGAAAATTGGAGTGATTATATTAATATCAGACAAAATGGACTACAGAACAAGAAATATTAAGAGTGATAATTCATAATGATTAAAAATAATATCAGTTCATTAAGAAGACATAATCCTAGATGTGTATGTAACTGATAATAGAGCTATAAAATATATGAAGCAAAAATGGACAGAACTGAAAGAATAGACGATTCTACAACATCCCCTTCAGTAATTGATAGAACAAGGAGCTAGAAAATTCGTAAAGATATAGAAGACTTGAACATTACTGTCAATCAAATTTACCTAATTGCTATTTATAGAACACTCCACCACACTTTTAAAGTATATATGGAATATTCAACAAAATCAAATACTACACCATAAACCACTGTCAGTAAGTTTAAAAGAATTGTTATCAGGCAAAATATGTTCTCTGACCCATCAGAATTAAATTAAAAATCAATAACAAAAAAGATACCTGGAAAATCCCCAGATATTTGGAAATTAAACTATTCAAGCACCATAATCTGTTGCTACCTTAAAAAAAACCACACACACACAACTTTATGACCAAAACAACAATGATTTATTATCTCTCACCATTCTGGCTGTTGATTGTGCATTTATTTTTTATTTATTTATTTTTTGCAGGTTTTGATTGAGATTCCTCATTGAGCTGCATTCAGCTAGAGCAGTGATGGCAAACCTATGACACGCGTGTCAGAGGTGACACGCGAACTCATTTTTTGGTTGATTTTTCTTTGTTAAATAGCATTTAAATATATAAAATAAATATCAAAAATATAAATCTTTGTTTTACTATGGTTTCAAATATCAAAAAATTTCTATATGTGACACGGCACCATAGTTAAGTTAGGGTTTTTCAAAATGCTGACACGCCGAGCTCAAAAGGTTCGCCATCACTGAGCTAGAGGGTCTGCTAGAGAACTAGGTGTTTGTTTTCCAAATGGTCTTTCATCCTCAGGCTAAAACTGGGCTTCCTCACATGATGGAAGCACATTCCAAGAAAATGAAGTCCTCAGAGCACTCATCAAACCTCTGTTTGCATTAAATTTGCATTTGTTCCATTAGCCAAAGCATATTAGATGGACAAGCCCAGAATTAATGTGGAGGGGACTACATGGACACTAGGAGGCATGATTCATTAAGGATAACAATTTACCACAATTAATATGACCTTGATTAAATCATTTTTCTCATCTATAAACTAGAGGTTATAATATTCATCCCCAGAATTGTTGTGTGGATTAAATGAAATGAGATATACAGACTTTATAACTATCAAAGTTTTATAAACTCAACTATGGCTTAATACTTAGATATACTTATATTATAGTTTATATTAAAATCAGACAATGTTCATACACCATGATATTGTATCTTAAAGGATCTGGCTTTATAAAACATCATTTTAAAAAGTGTTGTCTCTTTACAAGTTCTAAAAATGAGTTGGTCACGTTGTATTTAGAGTGCCATCAAGTTACAGACAGCTATACTCTGCAAAATTGTAATCCATTGGCAAATCATCAAAATTCATTTGAAAACACTGGAAAATTCTGCTTTTAAGCAGTTGTTAAAATATAAACAGTTGAAACTCTAAAGGAAAGATAGTAATGTTTATTCTGGAACTGTAGTCAGTTATTTGGTAAAGTACTGGCAAAAATAAATCTTATGAAAACTAGATTTCTTGTTATTGAAAAAATAGAATAAACTAATCTCTCTCTCTCATTTTCTCTTTCTTTTTTTAGCAGCTAAATGGCTTACATTTATGATTTCCAAGAAAGGGTTTACTCTTTTTTTTAAATATGTTTTTATTGATTTTTAGGGAGAGAGAGAGAGAGAGAAACATTGATCGACTGCCTCCCACAAGCACCCCACCTAGGATGGAGCCCACAACCTGGCCATGTGCTCTGACCAGGAATCAAACCAACAACCTAACTGGCCACCTTTTGTTGCACAGGACAATGCTCAACCAACTAAGCCACACCAGGCAGGCTACTCTGTTTTTTTGTTTTATTTTGTTTTAAACATTTCAGTGCCTATATTAGTTTAAAATACATACTGGAATGGTGCTGAAACAACAGAATATACACATGCAAAAAGAATGAAGTTGGACCCCTACCTTACACCATATACCAAAATTAACCCCAAATTATCAAATACCTAAGTGTAACAGCTAAAACTAGAAAACTCTTATAAGAAACCATAGGAATAAATCTTTGTGATAAAAATATATGCTAAGTATAATAAAAATTAGTGTATTAGATATGGCACCAAAAGCCAAAGCAATATAACTTGGACCTAATCAAAACTGAAAACTTTTTTTGTGCTTCAAAAGACACTATTAAGAAAGTAAAAAACAAACCCACAGGATGGGGAAAATATTTGGAAAGTATGTATCTGATAAGAGACTTTTATTTAGAACACATTAAAACTCTTACAATTAAAAGACAGAGACAAAATAAAAAGACAACCCAGCCTGGCCAGTGTGGTTTAGTGGTTGAGCATCGACCTATGAACCAGGAGGTCATGGTTCAATTCCTGGTCAGGGCACATGCCCAGCTTGTGGGCTCGATTCCCAGTAGGGGGTGTGCAGGAGGCAGCCAATCAATGGTTCTCTCTCATCATTGATGTTTCTCTCCCTCTCCCTTTCTGAAATCAATAAAAATATATTAAAAGCCATAAATAAATAGGCAACCTAATTTTAAAATGGGCAAAGGATCTAATTAGATGTTTTTTTAAAGAAGATATAGGAGTGATCTCAATTCTTTAAAATACATGTGCCTAAAAATCTTCAGAATAAAAAAATAAATTCAGCAATGAGAACTCAATGACCTAAGTCAGAGCTCAGATCCTTTTTGATACCAACTCCTGCATCAAATTTCATGCCAGAAGGGCTCAGTGAGAACACTTGTTTGCCCAAGAGTCCCACAGAAGGCCATCAAGTAAAGGTCCTTAAAATTACCTTAGTGGAGCCTTCAACGGTTGGAGGAAGAGACTACTACTCTAATTTCTGGAGCAATGAAGCTAAATATACTACTTACTAAAGCAAAAGAGAATGATACTTACAAAATACAATCTCTCTGAACAAAGTAGAACTGTCATATAGGGTTTTGAGAAGTGTGGATTTCAGAGATTGGCATATTTTCAAAACAGGGAGTGTTTTACAGATTGGCTCACTTTTAGCTGTGGTGGATAGAGAGATTGGCGAAGTGATGATGACTGGAGTGAGGCTCTGGTTGATTGGCTGCCTGTCACTGATTGACTGCTCTCAGAGGCATGCCTATTGGAGCAAAGAATTTGCTATTTTAGAGACAGGTTTAAACTGGTTCAATGATTACTTGCTTACCTCTTGGAACAAGAGCCAAAACAGGCAGTCTTTCCCTTTAATTTAGAGAATAGGAACGTTTTATTCTCAATTTCTACTATTTTTGACAGCTGCCTAATAATTTAAAATCTTTACTCATAGGCAGTCAGGAGTCATGAAAGTTTTTAGGCAGGGAGTGACATGATGAGATCATTTGCAGACTTGTAAAAAATAATGAGAGAGGAGAAGAAAAAGTCCAAGAGGTGGGTAGAAGGCTGTCGAAGATGCTAGATTTTAGGATGTTCTGAGGCATAGCCTAATTAAGAAGAAAAGGATGCAGACTTTATAGCACATCAGTATCTTCCTATTCATAAGTTATATTTGATGTTTCTTGTTGATGCAGGTGTGTCCTTTGCTGTTATCAGCAGCCAGATTCCTGTTCTTGTGTTCCCTCCCCTGCACACCACCTCTGTACCTTTCCCTCTCTCCGTCTCTCCAGTTGAAAAATTAACAATTATGCCAAGGCAGAATTGCTGGTGAATGCCAATATTGTACTAGTTAATGTCAGAAATAACAAAAACTATCAATTTGAGAGAGAAAATGCCTTGATTTCTGACCATTTTCTTGGTTTTCTTAGATAATTAAGTTAAAAGCTGAAGCCCGGCTGGACCTGCTAAAGCAGATCGGCATTTCTGTGGACACGTGGCTGAAGAGTGCAATGAACCAAGTGATGGAAGAACTGGAGAACGAGAGGTGGGCCCGCCTGCCCGCAGTGACCAATAACGGCACTTTACACTCGGTATGGCTTCTCTTCTTGGAGATGATGGGCTAACTTTCGCTGAAGGAGGATATTCTTGGACTATGTAGCCAACCCTGATAATGGCCAAAATTTTAAAGAAAAGAAGTAATGGTTTAGCTAGTGGTTTGGCTTTTGTTTGTTTGTTGTTTTGTTCTTTTCTTTAACCTATCACTGATTGAGTTAAACTTTGGTGTAAGAAAGAAAGGGGTTGGAGGGGAATAGTGTTCTTAAAAAATGTTCAGTGAAGAATATATTCTGCCTAGTTGGTTTATCAGTGCCGATTTGCCACAGTCATTATCCCATTCATGAAATATATATGCTTGTCTGGAAATAGCAAAGTAAAAATTTTGATCTAGGGTTTCTGAAGTTCTCGGAAGTCTTTTCTAGTGTAAATGAAATAGACATCCAGAAAGGGAGAGGAACACTCTTAATCTGTGCCTTAGTCTGTTCAGTTCACAAGGACTTTCACCCTCTGCACAAGGACTTTCACCCTCTGCTCACAGAGCCTTTCACGGGGGGACGGTATCTTACAAACAAGACTTTCAAGTCCAGGGCTCTCTCCACTCCGATGTCATCCAGTTAAAGTTAAACCTTAGTTAAAGTTAAACCTTAGTTTTTCATGTTGGAGATCTGAATCCCAGAAGAGTTCACTGATTCACCTGATACTATATAGGTAGGCATAATGATACCTGGCTGGCCAAACTAAAGTCATCCCTGTTGATACCTCTTTATTTCCTTGTGGCATTTATTACAATCTACTAGAGGCCCGGTGCATGAAATTCGTGCACTCAGGAGGGGGCTCCCTCTCAGAGTCTGGGAGCCCTCGGGAGATATCCATCAGTCGGACATCCTTAGTGCTGTTGTGGAGGCAGGAGAGGCTCCCACCACCACCACTGCACTCGCCAGCTGTGAGCCCAGCTTCTAGCTAAGCAGCACTCTCCCTGTGGGAGCCCACTGACCACCAAGGTGCAGCTCCTGCATTGTCTGCCCCCTGGTGGTCATTGCACGTCATAGCGACCAGTTATTCCGCCATTGGGCCGAAACCGGCTCTCCGACATCCCCCAAGGGGTTCCAGATTGTGAGAGGGCATAGGCCAGGCCAAGGGACCCCACCAGTGCATGATCTGGGCCGGGGAGGGACGCAGGAGGTTGACCAGCCAGGTAGGGACTGCAGGAGGGCTCCAGGGCACGTCAGGCCCGTCTCGCTCAGTCCCAATCAGCCGGACCCCAGCAGCAAGCTCACGTGCCGGTTGGAGCATCCGCCCCCTGGTGGTCAGTGCCGTCATAGCAACTGGTCAACAGTCAACTCTCTGCCCCCTGGTGGTCAGTGCACATCATAGCGAGTGGTTGAGCAGCCTTAGCATATCATTAGCACATTACACTTTGATTGGTTGAACAGATGACTGGACACTAAGCATATTAGACTTTTAATATATAGGATATTTATCTTCTTTATTTGTTTTCTTTTATTATCTGTCTTTCTCTCTAGAATGTAATCTCCATGCCTGCCTGATTCATGCTGTACACAGCAAAGTGCCTGGCACATAGTAGCTACTCAATAAACATCTGTTGAAGGAAGAAATGAATGAGTGGATGGATGGAAGGATGGATAGAGGGGATAGTGGTAAACTAAAAAATAAAATTCTAATCTTCCAACTTCCCACTATAGCCATAGTGCCCCTTCAGTCCTTGTGCCCTTCATATTTAAAAAGGCATCCTTGCTAGAGAAATTGGCCAAAGTTTAAGAACATTCCTAGCATTTTTCTCAATTTTTTTACATACCATTCTGCTTGCACATTCAAAAAGGATTGTGTGTACATGTGCATTTTAAGGAAAAATAATCTGTTGAAGGTTTATTTTTATTTCACTGTTATTGGTAACCCAGCTGGGGAAGATAAGCACACACGGTCCACTTGACTTTGGGGTTAGAAGAGCTTGCATCTTTTCAAAGTCAAACTCCCATCTGCTCAGGTTATTCTGTTGTACAGGAGCTGTGACGACAGCAAACTCCAGGCACAGGTTTGCTTTTGGCTTCAGCAGCAGCACTGTTGGCAACCAGTCAAGCCCCTGCTTTTCCTGGGACTAGCACCTTTTCTAACTGCATCAACTGGGCTGGCACTTACCGCCTAACTGTGTGCTTGCTTCCTGAGCAAATCGAAAATGAACCAGACTTGGTCTCTCTCCTCAAAGAGCAGACAGGCTTTTATGGATCTAGTGTGTGACTGGGCTACCGTCTGGCAAACTCAGAATTGCTTACTCCTGAGGGAAGGTGGAGGTGGGGGGGTGAGGGGAAAGAGATTAGTCAAAGAACTTGTATGCATATATGCATAACCGATGGACACAGACAATTGGGTGGTGAAGGCTTAGGGAGGCTGCGGGGGTGGGCTAGAAGGAGTTAATGGGGGTGGAAAGGGGGGCCTATGTAATGCTTTCAACAATAAAGTTTTTTTTTTAGTTGCTTACTCCTAACTCATCTGCACACCTTGGAAAAAGTCACTTCTCTCTGGGTTTCACAAAGAAAGTTAAGTTAAATGATTCTAAGATCTCCTCCAACTCCAAAATCTCGTGATTTTGTAAAGAGTCGTCAGTAAAGCTTAATACCAGCTAGAAAAGTAGGAGAGACTTTTGCCCAAGAAGGAAATGTCATTTGTGATAGTCCATGAAGAACTTTAAAATGAGATTTTTTAAAAAAAAAAAAGGCTTCTGAGTGTGAAGGAAGAAAATAAAGATGTGCCTAGTACAGTGTCTGGCAGTGAGTGGTACAGTCAGGCAGTGAGTGTTGATTAAATTGGGTATTTTTGAGAACTGTCCAACAACATCAGCTCATCTAGAGACATACCATATCTCCTGTGAAAGCATGTTGCAATTCCTTTTCACTCTTCCTTTCCTCTAGTCAGTCTTATGGAGCTTGTGTCTTCACGCTTTCAGCTGCAGGATATATTGTGTGGAAACTCTACTAACAATAAAAATAAGGGAAGGATGTAGGCACAAAATAGCTTAATGAAGCCTCAATGTTTATTTAACCTGCTTTTAAGTGACAGCACTGAAATTATTCACAGGGAGTTATCTCTTCACCCTGACAGCTAGCTGGCTAGGAGCATAAATCACAAATGCACAGTCTGGGGACTAAATTATTTCTTCCATTATAGATGCCAACAGAAACATTAGTCATCAAGTTTAGAATTCCCTTCCATCTGGAAAACATGGTAAATACCGCTGTTAGACATCAGCAGTGTAAAGTGCCTTATAGATGTTAAAGTGGTTACATGCCTATTTACCTTATAAAATAAGGAAGGAACTGTACTTAATTGGGTATTAACTCTTTGCCTTCTGTGTTATCCTGTAGTACAGAATATAGGAAGGGGGAGGAGACAAAGATTCACAGACTATAGCACCATTTTTTAAAAGGAGAGCAGTCTACTGTTATATTCAATTGATGGTTAACCAGAGCCTACACACAGCTTCATATGATTGGATTGCTACCAGTGACCCAGTCAGCGTTCACTCATCCCTCCCTTCTCTTATTTTCCTGCCTTCTCTTACTCATAAACCCAGTTTACAGCCTGATTTTGAAATTATATTAATTTTAGAATAGAAAAAGTTAGATAACTAGACTATAATTAGAAATTACAATAGTGGGAAAAAACTACCTAAAGCTCATCTTTATAACACTACTGTTAGCAACTTAATGTAATTTCTCTCTCTTTCTACTATTCTTTTTTAAAAAACATATTTATCATAATAATGTTAATTTTGCATATTTTTCCATCTAACATTCCAGATTGCTGAATGGTCTTCATAACCATCCTTTTTATGTCTGTATAGTATTCCATCAGGAAAGCGTGCTGTAATTCATTTAACTAACTGTTCCATATAGGTTCAATATTTACATTGCCTCCAGATAGTCTAAATAATACTCTAAAAAAACATTTATATACATATTTCTTTTTTTCATGCTGGGTTTATTTTTTCTGTAATATAGATTCTTACAAGTAGATTTATTGGGTCAGATGTCTATAGTCCTTTGTTTCAGTTTGAGCTTGGGGTTTTTTGGTTGTTGTTGTTCTTTTTATTATTTTTTTCTTTAGATTCTCAAACTGTAGCTAACACTGTTTATGTGACTTTCTTGACTTCAGCCACTTCTCCCAGCTACTGTACAAAGGCATCCTGACATCTACTTGGTTGTGCAGCCTCTCTAAGAATACAAGCATTTTGCACAGTTGCATAGACGTAAATTCTGACTCCACTCATTCTGTAGACTATGCTGAATAATGTTTCTGAAAGGCAAAGAGATGAAATATTTTTAATCTTCAGTATGATAGTTTGGTTCCCATCTGCCTCAATAATGCCTAATAGTCCTTGCAGTTCAGTGGGCTTTGGTTTTGAAATATGAAAATCTGTTGACTTGAGCTAATCCCAAAGAAAATAAATGATGGATTTTTGTAATGTGATAAGTGTAGACTGTAGAAAATTGTAAAATACACCTGAAGAAATCTTCTGTCACTTTTGTTTACATTATTTCCAAATGGGCAGTGGTCTTTTTATTGGACTAAATTAAACTCCATACTTAAACAGCCCACGTTTCTTAGTGAAACTGACATTTCAAATTTCCAGTTGGGATCAGTTTTGTTTAATTCAGTAAGTATGCATTGAGCCTGCAATGCTTATGAAACCCTTTGCTAGCTGCTGGGAATTCGCAAGCTGAGTGTCCACAGATGGAGCGAACCAGTCTCATGACAGTTAAGACCAAACGGTGGACATTGAAAAGATGTAGAGACTTTCACTTCTAAGACAAGTGTCTCCAGCTGTATTGTGTCCTTTGATTTTCTGCCTAGCTGTGAGTGCCTGACACAGATCCTTACACGTAGTGCCTGTTCGAAAATATTCATCTGAACCTGAAGATAAGCAGTTTACTCCACCCAAGTGCACCAACTCAGCTTAAAATACTGCTGAAAGTAGGGAGCTTACCGCATATCATTAAAGTATCTGTTCTGTAACAGGTACTATGCCAGGCACGTTCCTACGTTATTTCAGTTACTGATCACAACAGTTCTGAATGTGTTTGCCAACGAGGAGGTGGACTTAGAAGAGTTAAACATCTCACCCAGGAGCACACAGCTGGGAAGTGGAGAGAGCAGGAATTTGAACCCAGATGTGTCTGCCTCTGAAGCCCTGCTCTTTCCGTACTTTCTGACCCTGTGGCTAACCCTTTATCCCTCTACCTGTTGTCATGAATCGTTTTAATTACTGTGCATTCCTGTTTTTCTTTTTTTAAAGCATTTGTTGAATCATCATCGAACATCCTATTTTCAATATAGCTAGTGGTCTTCTAGCATTTTCAAGTACTATGTGGCCAGTTGTCATTAAAATTTCCAAGCTTTACTGATATTTTTAACAGCTTTGCTGAGGTATAATTGACATAAACAGATTGTAAATATCTAAAGCATACAGTCAGGTACATTGTGACATACGAATGCACCAGTGAGAACTTTGTTTCCTCGCGCTCCTCCCAGCACCTCACTCAACCCACTGATCTTCTTCCTGCCACTGTAGATTAGTTTGAATTTCCTAGGATTTTATATAAACAGTCATACAATGTGTACACTTTGTTGGGGGGTGGGGGTGTTTGGCTTCTTTCACTCAGCATGATTATTTTGAGGATCATCCCATGCTGATGCAGGTATCAGTAGTTCCATCTTTTCATTGCTGGGTAGTGTTCCATTGTATGAATATACCACAGTTTGTTTATCCACTCACCTGATGATGGACATTTGGGTTATCGGGCTATTACAAGAAAAACTGCTTTGAACATATGTTTTGAGTGGGTTATATTATCGGTGGAAGTGGAGTTCTTGGGTGCCCCGAGGAAAAGAATTTCCTGAGGCCCTCACGGGAGGATGGGGTTTTGTGGAAAGCTTTATCGATTATGTAAAATTAAGGGGGTTCCCTCCAAAGTCCCATTTCTTTTTTTTTTTAAATATATTTTATTGATTTTTTACAGAGAGGAAGGGAGAGGGATAGAGAGCCAGAAACATCAATGAGAGAGAAATATCGATCAGCTGCCTCCTGCACACTCCCCACTGGGGATGTGCCCGCAACCAAGGTACATGCCCTTGACCGGAATCGAACCTGGGACCCTTGAGTCCGCAGGCTGTTGCTCTATCCACTGAGCCAAACCGGTTAGGGCCAAAGTCCCATTTCTGTCTGTCTTCTCATGGAAGAAGTCCAATCTTGTTTTCAGCAGGGCCAGAATTAAGAGTATTGCCCATAGTTTCTGCTCCATATTAAAGTCCATCATCTGGCTAGCTTAGTTTGTGTTCCCAGCTCTAGTCCGTTGTATGTGGGGTCTGCATGTGTGGCTGCTTAAGGCCACATGGCTATGGAGAGAGAATAGGCAAGTGCAGGTCACAGAGCAAGAGAGGGCAAGAACGACTGAGAGGCGAGTAAGAGAGAGGGAACACTTTGAGGATTTTAACTTTCCAACATTTCATGCATGTCTGATGGGGTCCACCATCTATCCAATCCATTGTTCCCCGGGCTAGACTGACAGGCAAGCATCTTCCCTACATCACGCCAACCTCACTGCATGTACCCATCTCCCCCTTTGTTCAGCCCTTTCCTCAGAGATCTATAGGGTATGGACAGGTGGTTCCCTGGGGAGCGTGAAGTTGTAGCTTCCTGGTAAAGCTGCCCAGATGGCCATGCTTCTAATGTCTGGCCTCCCCTTTGCTCTCTGCCTATTATTAACTAGCTAATTATGATGATAACATTATAGTGGGCATATATTTAACATTTTAAGAAACTGCCAAACTATTTTCCAGAGTGGTTGTACCATTTTACATTCCCATCAATAGGATGCTGGTGTTTCCAGTGGTTCCACATCCTTGCCAACACTTGGTATGGTCAGTCTTTTTAATTTTAGACATTCTAATAGGCATTCAGTAGTGTATCATTATAGTTTTAATGTGCATTTCATTATTAATGTTGAACACCTTTTCATATGAAGAAGTATTGTCTCCATTATAGAGATTACATTGAGAAGTTAAATAATTTTCCCAAAGTCACACAACAAGTAAATGGCATAGTCAGCATTCAAGCCCATATGTGTTGAACCTAGAGGACCCATTGCTTTCCGGTTCATTATCGGACCTTAAGGCCCCTTCAGAGCTTATTTTGCCAAGTACAAGAAGATGGCTACTGAAACCAACTCAGAAAGGTTCTTATCTGCCCTTGCAATAAGAGTAAGCATTTTACAACATCAAAGAAAGGGAAAATATTAGTACATCGAGAAAGAATAGTGATTGAAGTTGTGTCAGGTGGCAGGAAGGGGAAAGAGTAAGAGAGCAGTTGTTATGAAACAGAGCCATCCAGAAAGCACATGGCAGTGACCCTACTGCTGTCGCTACAGCCTTTCGTTCTCTTTCATGAGAATCAAAAAATGAACCCAGAACATAAAGGGGAAGGACGGAATGTTTAGTATCAAACAGCGTTGCCAAGATAAAATGTTTTGGATTGACTCCCAGTGCCAAAGCACAATACATATTAACATTCCTTATATATTTTTGGAAACTTGTTCTACCCACATTGGCTTTAATTTTAGTTTTTAAAGATGTATGGGTGTTTTTTGTTTTGTTTCGTTTTGTAATGTCAACAGTTATTTTACTAGAATGTGAAAGCAATTTCTAGCATATGATCCTCGTCTTTTATGACACAATGCCTTGTTGGGAAATAGTAGAATCATAAGCCTGAGGTGATTTGAAAGGTCAAGATTTGAGCCTACTTTTTGTCATTGACCTGACTGACCATAGATGAATTATTTGTAAGATGAGGTACACAATTACCTCACTCAGTTGTGGAGATTTTCAATTGTAGTTATAAATGAGGGATTTTGAAATGAAACCCAATAAATGTGACAGAAAATATGCACGATTTAATCTTCTGAAACCCACACATACAAAAAAAAATCTGTAGAATTTTGTTAGAGAAATGCAGTTAAGAGGAGAGTCCGTTTTAAAATGTTAGTGATAATTACTCAAGATAAGTCATTTTAATTTATTAAAAAGTAGAACTTAACAATAAAGGCAGCCTCTACTTTTTGACTCATTAAATCCAGGAAATCTCTGACCTTCTCCAGTGACCTCTTCCATATTCATACTTCCCTACGCACTTAGCATTTAGTTGCGGTAGTTTTCCACTTAGATTGTGAGCTCCTGCAAAGCATGATGGTGCCCTCCATTTCATATCTAAGAGCCTAGCATAGTGTTCAACGTATAGTCAGTATTTGATATTTTAATTGTTCTACTGTGAGGCCCAGTTCTGACTGTTCATTAATAATGTTATATCCTTAATGTACAAACATTGGTGCCTTTGAATGTTTAAATGGGGAAATATAGCCA
Organism: Myotis lucifugus; assembly: GCF_000147115.1. Classification (NCBI taxonomy): domain Eukaryota; kingdom Metazoa; phylum Chordata; class Mammalia; order Chiroptera; family Vespertilionidae; genus Myotis; species Myotis lucifugus. Next base: position 368,292 of record NW_005871186.1, read on the forward strand.
AATAAGTGCTTATATGTAGCTACAAACAAAGAAACCTTTAAGCCTGGTTTTGTTTCATCTTTATTGGATTTTTAGTTTAAAGAGTAAAACATGCTTGTTCTAATAGTTCAGATAGTACAGGGGTATATAAAAAACAAGTCAGTTACCTCTTCTGTTCTCCAGTCATTACTCTTTTTTCTATACCTTCCCCTGTCAGATAGTTATGATTATATAAATACTATTTGTATGTTAATATCATGGACAGCACTCTACGTAAATACATTTTTTATATTTTGTACCATTTTAATTAACATGTGCCTTTTAGCTGTGGTGACTAATACACATTTAAACTTTGTTAAAAATTGTTTCCCTCGTGCTGTATTTCAAAAGGAAAAATGCCCCTTTTGTGGTAAAATATACATAACATAAAATTGACCATTTACACCATTTTTAAGTGTACAGTTTAGTTGCATTAAGTACAGTACCGTTGTTGTGCAGACATAACCATCATCCATCTCCATAACTCTTTTCATCTTGAAAAAGTAAAACTCCTCACCCCCCCCCCAAACCCCAATTTCTGGCAACCAACATTCTAGTTTATGTCTCTGTGAATTTGACTATTCTAAGTACTTCATATAAGTAGAATTGTACTTTTTTATCTTTTTGTGACTGGCTTATTTAACTTAATATTAATGTCCTCAAGGTTCACCCATATTGTAGCATGTGTCATAATTCCCTTCCTTTTTAAGGCTGAATAATATTCCATTGTATGTATTTACAACATTTTGTTCATCCATTCATCTTGGGTTGCTTCCACCTTTTTGGCTACTGTGAATAATGCTGCTATTAACATTGGCATACAAATATCTATTCAAGTCCCTGCTTTCAAATTCTTTGGGTATATACCTAGAAGTGAAATTGCTGGATCATATGGTAATTCTATGTTATATTTTTTGTGGAACTGCCATACCATTTTTTCACAGCAGCTGCACCATTTTACATTCCTAACAGCAGTACACAAGTGCTCCAATTTTTCCACTTATCTCCACTTATTTCCTGTCTTTTTATAATGGCCATCCTAATGGGTGCAAAGTGATATCTTGTTACAACGTTTTTTATTTGCATTTCCCCAGTGGTTAGTGAAGTTGAACATCCTTTCATGTGCTTATTGCCCATTTGGATATCTTCTTTGGAGAAATGTTTTTTTAGGTCCTTTATCCATTTTGAATTGGGTTGTGTGTTTACTGTTGTGTTTTAGGCATTCTTTATATACTATTCTGGATATTAATCTCTTATTAGAGATATGATTTGCAAATATTTTCTCCTATTCTGTAGGTTGCCTTTTTACTCTTGTCCTCTGATACATAAAAGTTTTTTATTTGATCAAGTCCAATCTATCTTTTTTTTCTTTTATTACTTGTGCTTTTGGTGTCATATCCAAGCAATCATTGCCAAATCCAGTGTCATGAAGCTTTTCCCCTGTTTTTTTTTTCCCTAGGAATTCTATAGTTTTAGCTCTTACATTTAGGTCTTTGGTCAATTTGAGTTAATTTTTATAAGTTAAGGGTCTAACTTCACTCTTTTACATGTAGTTATCTCATTTTCCCAGTACCGTTTGTTGAAAAGACTGTCCTTTCCCCATTGAATAGTGTTGGGACCCTTGTAGAAAATCATTAAATCATATATGGGAGGGTTTATTTCTGGTCTTTCTATTCCCTAACTCATTTTTAATTGGTGTTATTGATCTATAATATAGACACCTCACAGTTTATTCAGACATTCCTCTATTGGTGACCATATAGATTGTGTTCAGGCTTTGGCCACTACATGCACTGTTGCAGTAAACATCCTAGATTATATAGTCCCACATCCTGATGCTTTTATTTCTCCATAATGGATTTACAGAAGTGAAATTGCTAGATCAAGTGGTATGTTTAATTTTTATTTCAGTAGGTAGGTTATTTTAAAATATATATATATATCAAATTACATTTTTATCAGCCATAGATGAAAGCCTGTTTCTCCACATCCTTGGTAGCATTTAGAAATCTTTTTAATGTTCCCCAATATGATCAGTTTAAAATGGTAAGAGGTCTTTATTAATTGGTATTTAACAGTGAAAAGTGAAAGGATACTGATAAAAATTTGAAAGACATTTACTCTTGGTTTTAAAAAAACCTGTGTCCTTTCATAACATGAAAAATGCGAGTGAGAATAGACACTTATTTCTCTATGCAGTTGAATAAGTTAATATTTTGAAATAATCAGGTTTTAAGTGTTGCTTTCAACCACTTTCTTGAAATATTTAAGGTAGCCAATGGCTTCTAATTTTTCCTAGCTTAATGCAGATACTGAAAGAGAAGAAGAAGAGTTTGAAGACAACATGGATGTTTTTGATGACAGCAGTTCCAGTCCTTCTGGCACCTTAAGAAATTATCCACTCACCTGCAAAGTTGTTTATTCGTACAAGGTTTGTATTTCTCTAACACATTGCTCATATTAAATTGTAACGGCTCTGAAGATACATAGAACTGTATCTACCCAGCCTCTCTTACTGTGCTTAACATAAACTTGGTGTCCAGTTAATAGTAGAGGCAACGTAACATAATGGTGCATAGTCTGGGCTCTGATGTCATTTGCCTGGGTTAAAATCCTGTCTCAGCCTCCTAAGGAGCTATATGACCACACGAGTCCCTTCGTCTCTGTGAGCCTCAGTTTTCTTATCTGTAGTGTGGGGATAATACTGTAAGGCTAGTTGAAATTAAATAACCCTTTTATAGCAAAGCACTTGGCACAGTGCCTGGCATCTGATAAACTTTCCGTTCATAGAACTCTTACTCTTGTGATCAGTTGCCTGCTTAACACAAGACCCTCTATTAAGGTGATTCTCAAATTAATATTAAAATAAAAAATTTTTACAAAGCAGGTGGTTCATCTTTATCTTTCCTAGTCTTGATATAACCAACTCTTGTTTCTGTATTAAGCAAGGACCTGGATAAATAGATGCCAGAATATCCAAACTTGGTTTAGTGTAATAGTTCTCAATCTCACTCACCCCTGCCCTGCTTGCACATTAAGTTTTTACTCAGTTCCCCTCGTTCTCTCTTTCCCTCACTCCCCTCATCCAGTCCATCAGTCAGTCCTATTGAGTCCACTTTCAAAACGTATCCTGAATCCATTTCCTTTTCACCATCTTGGCCTGCCCTAGGCCATTGCTTTGATTACAGTAAATGGGGAAAAAATAACCACTCGTAATTGGTATCCCTTCTTCATACTTGCCTCCCAACAGTCCATTTTCCACTCTGCAGCCAGAATTATCTTTAACACATAAAGGAGATTATTTTGTTCCCCTGCCTGAAACCCTTTGAAGCTTCCCATCACATTTAGAAAAACAAGCTCTTCACTAGGGTCTGCAGTGTCCAGATCGGTCTGGCCCCTGCCGGTTGCCCTAGCTTCACGCCAGACCCTTCCCCCTCCTAACCCCTCACTCACTATACGTTGGCGACTCTGGCTGCCTTTCAGTCTTCAAAGGCACCAGGCTTCTTCCTGTCTTGATAACTTTGCACTTGCTGTTCCTCTACCTAGAACTCTTTTCCCAAATCTTGTTTAGCTGCCCTCTGCTATTCACTGAGGCTCCGTTCAAATAGTGCCTCCTCGGGTCTCCCCTGACCACGTAAATACATAACTGACTGCTCAGTCACTCCTCTCTATCCCCTTGCCCTTTGCCCTCTTTTATCTACTATATAGCACTTGTCATTAGCTACACTTAAACTTATTTGTTTTTAAACGTCTTTGTCTGATTCCCCACTAAAAGTTCATGGAGGCAGAAACCTGTCTGTGTCTGTATACCTTGTCTATGTGTCTTCAGCATGTAGGACTGTGCCTGGCACATAGTAGGTATGCAGTAAATAATTGTGGAATAAATAAATGATGTAAGAAAGGCATGAACAAATGAACCCTCCTCTGGCTCTCATGCTGATGGAAACCCAGTGCTTAGGGGACAACAACAGAGGAAGTGTCTGGAGAGAATCTTCAGCAATCATATACGGGAGAGTCTCACTCCCACTATCCCCATCCCGGGATAAGCCAAAAGCTGGCACTATTTACTTAAAATCCTCGATATCAGTGATTTCCAGACTTTTTAGTTTAACAACCTTTCACTATATATTTAAATTAAAAATACTTCCTATTTTCTGAAAGAGTTGGAGTGTTGGTTTTTTTTCTTATGTAAACTGTTTAGATAATCTTTGAAAATTTGAAATCATCTTCTGAGATACTTGGAGAGTTGTTATAGAGATTATAAAACCAGCTTTGGGAATGTTTCCCCATCTCACCTCTCAATATTATATTTACTTTGAAGTTTCAGAATTAAAATTTGAGATCCTTAAGTGGAGAAGGGTCCTAGGTGTCTGAGTGATTACAAACATCTCACACTCATCCAACATCCCCTCTGTTGGCATATCCCAGGTATGTCCCTATGGTAAACAGACTATAAAAATCATTAAGCATTCATTGAGCGCCCATTTTGTGATAACTTTTGCAGATGCAAGAATGAATGTGGCATAATCCATGTCCCCCAGAAATGGATAGTCTGGGAAGAATAAATATTAAATTGAAAAAATAGAATATGTCTGAAAACATAGTAGAGGTGAAACTGCTAATTCTCCCTGTGATGGTTGGGAGAAATTTTACAGACAAGGTGGCATTTAAGTTAGATCATGAATTCTTAGATCTTTCGAGATACAGTGAGAAGGAAGGGAAGGGAAGGAGCCTTCTAAGCAAAGAGAACAGTAGATACAGACACGGTGTGGTGAGCCTGTGGGTGTCTGGGAAATTTAGTGGTGCATGAGCAGCAAGTGTGGGGAACAGAGCAGCTGGAAGTAAGGATGTTTGCCCTCAGAGAGCAAAGGGCCTTGTAGACCAGACTGAAGTCTGCCTTTTATCCTGCCTGGGGGAGCCATTGGATGTCCTAAAATCAGACTGGGCTTTTAAGGTAACCCTGATCCTGATATAGATAACTATAGAGGGCAGATTAGAATGGAGATTAAGTGTAAGCCTGATAGTGATTCCTATAGTCCAGAATAGCAAAAAGGCTTGGATTAATCTTGTGAAAAAAAGAAAAGCTGTATTTAAGAACCAGATTCAAAAGCCTTAAAAATGCTCATAGAGAACCGGAAACAGCGTGTGGGTCTCTTCCCTCTTGCGGCCTTCGTAGGAGCGCCAGCGGTCAAAATGAAGTTCAATCCCTTTGTGACTTCTGACCGGAGAAAGAACCGTAAAAGGCATTTCAATGCACCTTCCCACATTCGAAGGAAGATTATGTCTTTTCCTCTTTCCAAAGAGCTGAGAGAGAAATACAGTGTTCGATCCATGCCCATCCGAAAGGATGTTCAGGTGTTCGAGACGTACAAAGGTCAGCAAATTGGCAAAGTAGTCCAGGTTTACAGGAAGAAATTTGTCATCTACATTGAACGAGTGCAACAGGAGAAAGCTAATGGTACAGCTGTTCATGTGGGCATTCACCCCAGCAAGGTGGTTATCACTAGACTAAAGCTGGACAAAGACTGCAAAAAGGTCCTTGAACATAAAGCCAAATCTCACCAAGTAGGAAAGGAAAAGGGAAAATACAAGGAAGAAACAATTGAGAAGATGCAGGACAGGAATAAAGTAATATTATATACAACTTTCATTAAAAACTTAAAATTTAAAAAAAATGCTCATAACTTTTGACCCTACTAGCATAAATCCTAAGGAAATGACCCATAATATGGAAATATGTTTTGGATACAAAATGTTCTTTCATCATTTTATAAAGTGTCTACTTTATAATAGTTCAAAGTTGGCAATCCAATAAGGGATTAGTTCAATATATTAACTACTGATATAATGTAACAATAACAATATTTTGAAAATTACAATAGTGAGTTTTTTGTGTAAGAAGAAATGCTATGTCAAAAGAATTAAGATACCAAATTGTATGTACCTTAACATCTCAATTATGCATATTTTCAGCTTTTTTACAATGACATATATTACTTTTGTCTTCAGAAAAACATTGTTTTAAAAGAAAACAGGAAATTTAGAGAGAGAGTGGGGGTAATTGAGGGCGTGGCTGCTTCTGGAGTTCTGGCTGTCACTGTATATTAGGACTTTAGGTGGCAGTGTGAGACCATGTCTTTACTAATAACTATTTACCGACCGGTTTGCTGTCTTTAATTGGCTTGAGGAGATTACCTTCCCTGCTTTAAGTAAGTCATTCTAGTAGGAAGCCCACAAGGGCGAACAACTAACTATGATGCCATGGTCGTCAGTGTTAGAGGGATGTGCAAAGCCTTATGAGAGCAGGAGGAAGAAGCAACCAGCTCCTTGTGGGTAGTCTCGGAAAACATGAGCTGGGCCTCAAATTATGAGTAATAATAGTGGCTACCATTTATGAAGTACTGTGTGTCTGGCACCATAAATATTTTTTTTCTAATCCCTTCCCAACCCATTAATTCAACAAATATGACTTGAGCACCTTCCATGTACCTAAAAAACTAGGTTCAAGGATCTAGCATTGATCAACACAGACAAAAATCTTCGCTCTCATGGAGCTTACATTCTAATAAGAATAAAAAGAAAACTGAGGCTCAGAGAGGTCTTACGGTCACTTGCCTAAGTTATGAAGATAATTGAAAATTACAGACTGAAGTTAGACTTGAACTCATAGTAATCTGAACCCATTCACTGGATGGGAAAGAGGGAGCAGCGACTGCTGGAAATAAGGAGCAGCCTGGTAAAAGCATAGAGGCAAGGGAACACGGTGTGTTCAGAGAACAGGGACCAGTGTGCTAGGGCCGGAACATCGAGAGCCTTGGGGACCAGACTCTCTAGAGTCCTAGTGCCATGCAGAGGACCTGACCTTGTCCAGTAGAAGAATTGGTCACTTCTTGGAGGTGGTATGAGCAAGAAAGTGTCTGCTTATATAACAATGTTGGACAACTTGCATGGACCTCCATGACTTTTTTACAAGGACAGCAATATATTTAAAGTCTTTTTTTAATTATTATTATTGGTTTTTTTGAGAGAGAGAGAGGGGGGAGAGAGAGAGAGAGAGAGAGAGAAACATTGATGTGGAAGAGACACATCAATCAGGCCTCCTGTACGTGCCTCAAGCCCCAGCCAAACCCACAACCTAGGTATATGCCCTGACCGGGAATAGACCTCCTGGTGCATGGGACAACGCTCCAACCAACTGAGCCACACCAGCCAGGGCCATTGGTTGATTCTTGTATGTGCCCTGACTGAGGCTCATACTCTCAACTTTGGCATCTTGGTCGACGCTCTAACCAACTGAGCTACCCAGCCAGGGTGACAACAATATATTTAAAGGTGTTCTCATGATTGGCTCTTGGTACTTGTTGTTATTGTTATTTTTAATCCTCGCCCAAGGATATTTTTTCTATTTGTTTTTTAGAGGGGGGGGGGGGGAGTGGAGAGAGAAGCATGGATTGGTTTGCCTCCCGCACGTGCACCAACTTGGGTGGGGATAGAACCTGCAACTCAAGTACACATCCTTAACCAGAAATCCAACCTGTGACCCTTCAGTGTACGGGTTGACACTCTAACCACTTAGCCCACCGGCCGGAGCATGTTGGTACTTTTAAAATCTTGCCATGGAATTAGGAAAAATATCTTTGTTATATAGGTGCCTTTTGCTGGTATATTCCACGGTATAATGTGGTTTCAGAGGAGCAAAGAAATTCCTTTGGAAAAGCTATTAAGAACCAGTGAGGCCTGGCTAGAGTGGCTCAGTAGTCCTGTGCACCAAAAGATTGCCAGTTTGATTCCAGGTCAGGCCACATATAGAAGGCAACCAATCTCTCTCTCTCTGTCTCTCTCTCTCTCTCTGTCTCTCTCTCTCTCCTTCTCTCTCCCCCCCTCCCTCTTTCTCCCTTCCTCTCTCTAAGCATGTCTTCAGGTGAGGATTTTTAAAAAATGAACTTTTTCCCCTCATATTTTGAGATCAGAGGTAATTTACTTAACATTCTGGTCCTGGAGTAAATACTTATGTGATTGGTCAGCTATCTTCAATACTATTTTTCCATCTCAAGCAATGTCCAGAATCTGGGTTTGATGAAATGTTTTCATGTACATGAAATAGAAAATGAATCTTAGGGAAGTGACCCATTTTCTTGCCTTGTTTTTGCTTGTGAAATTTGGAGATTTTTCACACTTTGAGACCATGGTCTCAGGTGATAGTTTTAACTAATCTTGGGGCTTGAGGGAAGCTTTTAAGGTTGTTCACTAGAGAGTCAGAAAAGGCCAGCAGCCCCCTCCCGGCGAACAGGTGACAGACAAGTCTCTTTAGGGAACAAAGCCACATAGTCTCTCTCCAGCCCTTCTGCAGAGCCCCTGAGGTTTGTCCTCGGGTTCTACAGCCTCAAGGGCAGATTCTGGGTGGCTGGTGCCTGTGAACTCCTGCTGTCAGGATAACAAAGCCGCACAGGCAGCAGCTCGTGCAGACACACCTGCGTGGATCAGCCCAGTCTCCACAGTTAAGTTGGAGCATCATAAATCCAAATTTTGACAGATCTCAATCACTTCCTTTACTACAACTTTCTTTTCTTGGCCACAGTTTGCCAGTGATTCCAGATGAATTCTAGGTGCTGCTCAAGCTGTCATCCAATCCATGTACATAGCTCCTCACATTTCCCAGCATGCACCTCCATGTAGCCCTCTGCTTTCTAATGCAGTGCTTTCTCCTTGGCCTGTGCGTCCCAAGCCATCGTGGCTCTGTGCTTCTTCATCCCACATTGACTCCCCGAGCCTCCTGAGAATGGCAGGATTGTCATTGAAGAAATGGAGGCATCAAGAAGTTGAATAACTCACCGCAGATGCAGAAGCCGGAGCTGGAACCCTGCTCCCCTGCTTCCCGAGACCGCAGTGTTCATTGAGCTCTTGCCTCTGCAGGACTCCCTTTCTCCAGTTTTGGTTATGGCTTTATTTTGTTTAGTTTAGTTTTGTTTTGTTTTTAAGTAAAACTTCACCTCATTGTGATAGTTTTACACTTAAATTTTTGTGTTTGATATGTTTTCAAAATCATTTCAGTATTTTGACCCCCCGTTTTTGTTATGATCAACACACATCTTCTCTTTATCTAACCTTTTTTGTTTTGTCCATGACCATCCTACATTGCAGGCTTCTCAACCAGATGAGTTGACCATTGAGGAACATGAGGTGTTAGAAGTGATTGAAGATGGAGATATGGAAGACTGGGTAAAGGTATATTCCTTTGCTCATATCGCCCCTTCTTGTGACATTTTTAGGAGTGTGTTTCGGTTCTTGTTACGCTCTGTCCAGATTGTGTGTGCAAACCTGTCTTGTCACATGTCTTTTACTCAGGCTCGAAACAAAGTTGGTCAAGTGGGGTATGTGCCAGAAAAGTACCTCCAGTTCCCCACCTCCAACAGCCTCCTGAGCATGCTGCAGTCCCTGGCTGCCTTGGACAGCCGGTCACACACCTCCAGCAACTCCACGGAGGCCGAGCTCGTGTCAGGCAGCCTCAACGGAGACGCCAGTGGTAAAGACTGAAATAAGGCACTCTTTGTCTGTCTCATTTGGCCTAAACTGTATTTCCCCAGAGTCAACCTTCAGCAGATTAAAAAGCACAACTCCATTTCTATTGTATAACATGTTTTCCTTGATTTGGCCACTTTTATTCTTTATTGTAGACCCCTAAGGTTGATCTTCAGTGGGTAAAAATTACAGCTGTACTCCTACTCTGCACAAGGCTCTCTTAGGCCTCACATGAGCGTAGGGGAGGTCGCGAGTAGCCTGGCTGTCGTCCTTCTCACTGCATTTCTCTTTCTCTTGCCACCTAGTCTGTTTCGTGAAAGCACTTTATGACTACGAGGGTCAGACGGAGGACGAGTTATCTTTTCCTGAGGGAGCAATCATCCGAATCTTGAACAAAGAAAACCAAGATGACGATGGCTTCTGGGAGGGAGAATTCAGTGGGCGGATTGGAGTTTTCCCATCGGTGCTCGTGGAAGAACTTCCAGCCTCAGAAAATGGTGACGCTCCAGGGATGAGAGAGATTCGGGTACGTGAGAAGAGAGAAAGCTGAGTTAAGATAGTTAAAGAAAATGACTCCCGTGGGGTCTGTGGACCCACGCAGAAGTGGGCTGCGGTCTCAGCCTCACCCTCGCCACTCCAGTCCTCAGTTGTCAGGTTTCTGCAAAACCAAATTTGGGAAAGTAGGACCTATTGGTCAGGCTCTTCTGTAAAGGCTGTGTCACACCTCTCCTCTCCCACATTCTATTCTCCGAATCCATTAACCAAAATGCTAAATTGTATGTGACATTGTATGAGGAGAAACGGAAACAAACCAGAGAGGGAATGTATTCTCTCTGTGGTTAGTTTATGTAGTAAAAATATTAGCTTGCTTTTTCTCTCGCTCACTGTCAGCCTCCTGCCAGCCCAGGTTGTGCCGGTCCATTTCAGAGAATTGATGAGCCTGCCAGAGCCCTATTATATTCGTGGCCCTGAGCTTAGCTCATTATAGCAGAACCTGCCTTTACAGGAAACCTCTGATTGGGATCTATCATGGCAGGCCCGGCAGGGCCAGGGCCATAAGGAACATGTCCTGTGTGTATGATATGACCCCTTAGCCCCGTGGTCGGCAAACTGCAGCTCACGAGCCACATGCGGCTCTTTGGCCCCTTGAGTGTGGCTCTTCCACAAAATACTGACTTCTGCGCATGGGCCACGAAGTTTCAATCGCACTGTACGTGCGCGCCCGCACGTGGTATTTTGCCGACCACTGCCTTAGCCTGACATCTACGAGACCTGGGGAAGTCAGAAACTCTGCCAGTTATTTTATTTTTCACACATACAGAAAAATACAACTTGTCCCCTTTTTTGTCCTTCATCGAATTTACTGACTTGATTAATTTGGTATGTTTTTAATGGAACTCTAGAGAATGATTTGACTTGATAACTGTTTTAAGATGAACTAATCAATGGTATAATGCGATCTATGAGAGGAAAAAGATTTAAGCAACACAAAATTAGGGTTTAGGGTGTTTAATCCAGGCTCTTGTGCTTCTAATGAATCTGACCAAAAAAGTCAACAGTCATAACTCAGCTCCAGAGAAAAGTAACTTGTCTGAAGTAGTCAGTCAGAGAAGCTAGTCTGTCCTTCCTGAGTGAGCACTTTGTAACCTCCCTTCCCTTCCCTTCATGGCAGATCTCTCCATCCCCCAAGCCGCCCGGCTCCCTGCCACCACTACCACTGTATGACCAGCCTCCCAGCAGCCCCTACCCCAGCCCAGACAAGAGGAGCTCCCAGTACTTCCCCCGCTCTCCTTCAGCAAACGGTAAGGGTTCTCCTGGACACGGGTCAAAATGGATTTTCACTCAGAAACTCACTTGTTCACTGGAGGGCAAACAGATCTGCATTAATTCTCATTGCGCAAAACCACAAGTAGCCCTAACCGGGTTGGCTCAATGGATAGAGCGTCGGCCTGTGGACTGACGGGTGCTGGGTTTGATTCCATTCAAGGCACATGCCCAGTTATGGGGCTCAATCCCCAGTAGGGGGCATGTAGGAGGCAGCCAATCAGTGATTCTCTATCATCATTGATGTTTCTATCTCACTTTCCCTCTCCCTTCCTCTCTGAAATCAATAAGAAAAAAATAAAAACACAAATAAAATGAGCTTCTTTGGTTCCCTCCCTTAGAAAATAGCGTCCATGCCGAATCGCCGGGCTTCTCACAGCCACCAAGGCAAACTCCTGAGACCTCATATGGCAAGCTGCGACCTGTAAGTCTCTTATCTGGGAGGGCCATCTTCCAAATTGGACATTAGAAATTAGTGTTTCTCCATGGCCCCTGTTTTGTTACTAATTCCCCCATATGAAGGTAAGATGGGTTTGGGAAGGTAAAAAGGTCTTGAAAAAAAAGAGTATAAAAATCAGCACATTGGCCCTAACGGGTTTGGCTCAGTGGATAGAGCATCAGCCTGCGGACTGAAAGGTCCCAGGTTCAATTCCAGTCAAGGGCATGTACTTTGGTTACGGGCACATCCCCAGTAGGAGGTGTGCAGAAGGCAGCTGATCGATGTTTCTCTCTCATTGATGTGTCGACCTCTCTATCCCTCTCCCTTCCTCTCTGTAAAAAATCAATAAAATATATATTTTTTAAAAATTAACACATTGCCCGGCTGGTATGGTTCAGTGGTTGAGTGGTGACCTATGAACCAGGAAGTCGCGGTTCGATTCCCAGTCAGGGCACATGCCTGGGTTGCGGGCTCGATCCCCAGTGTGGGGGGTGCAGAAGGCAAACGATCAATGATTCTCTCTCATCGATGATGTTTTTATCTCTCCCTCCCCTTTCTCTCTGAAATCAATAAAAATATATATTTTTTAAATCAACACATCTTGGAAGGCCCAGTCTACATTGGCACTTTTTTCTGAGCCATGGTGAGATTCAAGGTGATAGCTGTGAAAGTATATTTAAATTGTAACAAGGTCTGTGAGCATCAACATAGTCTAATTGTGAAACAGAAGCACTTTTTTCCCAGCAAGCGTTTATTGAGAACCTAGTTCCCAGGCCTATATTTGCAAGCAGGAGGGGCCGGCAGATACAGACTGGAGAGAAGGGGACCGATGTGTTGCACCACCCTTCCCTGCTTCGCTTTCTGCCTCTCTGGCCCTTCCTTTTCATTGATCTCTGCTGATGCTTCTTAGGATTCTGTCCGTGAATCCTCTTGAAGTCATTAAACTCGCTCTCCTTGTGTAATGTCATCTACTGCCACGGCTTTGACAACTGTTTATTTACTGACAACTCCCAGATTGATACCTGCCAATCCGATCTCTTTCCTGGGCTTCAGGCCTGTGGACATCTCAGAGTGTCTGTACCAAACGTGCTCTGGTCTCCCACAAGTCGTCATCACCAAGTCGTGCCGAGTTTCCCTCGGAGACAGCTGTCAGTCTTTCCACTTCTCTACTCCCCACTGCCGGCGCAGTTCAGGCTGACAGCAGCTCTCATTCCGATGGCTACATCGTACCTTTGCCCTCCTCTACTCTTTTCTCCACACTGTTACCAAACTCACCCTTCCACACTCTGATAATGCTGTTTAAAACCCACCACGGACTCCTCTCTGCCTGCAGAGTAAAGCTCAGATTTCATGACTTAACCCAAGCCTACTTCTTCTGTCTTCTCTCTTGCAACTCTCCTGCCAAGACATGCGGCAGGGTTTTCAGTTCTCCAGGCACAGCGCTCACTTCCAGCTCCAGCCTGTGCTGTGGACAAGCCTTTTAGGGCCTCAGTCACTCTTGTGCCCGTGAGGCTTTCAGCCTAGGCAAGACCCTGATTCGCAGGTTTCACATGAAATCCAGGATAACTCCCCTCAGCGGGAAAGAGTGAAAATTAGATTGAAAGAACATGTTGAGAACATTTCTGAGACCCCCTGGGGGCCCATGTCCTTGGATAAATGACTGGTTGGGGTTTGGATGCTTCATTCCGGCACTGAATCCAGAAGCTGATGGGCAATTTGTGTAATTGTTTCCTGCTCAGGTCCGCGCAGCTCCCCCTCCGCCTACACAGAACCACCGAAGGCCAGCAGAGAAGATCGAGGACGTGGAAATCACACTGGTGTGAGGATGGGTTTGCCCGTCTGTTACTGCTACAATCAAGGTCAGGCTTGGAGTTTGGCCAGTCTTGTTTTTTAGGCACCTTTGCATGATGATGACTCTTGAACAGAGCAAAAACCAGGAGGATGATATGTGACTGGATGGCCTGGTGGACTCCTCCCACATGTTGAATATTTTGTGCCTTTTTTTGTTGTCATTTTCTATGTCATCTCTCCTACCATAGCACAAATCCTAGCGGGCCCTCCAAACAGAGAGGGACAGCCCTCGTGCCTAACAGTGTCCATTTTTATATGAGACTCAAGACCAGGCCTCGTGCAGGCACAGTCACAGAGACGCTGATCATGTGCACTCGTACAGTATATTACTGTGGCCACAGGATGTGGCAAAGATTCTCATCTTCAAGTGGCTTTTGCTCGTCTGGTTAAGTTTAATCAGATCACGGTGGCTACATAAGGAAGCAGGAGGGATTCCGGGGAGGCTGGCTCCTCCCCGCAGTGGGTCCCGACGGAGAAACCAGTGGACTGCCCCGAGTCTAGCGCCAATTGCATTAATGCACATCTCTACCACAACTAACGGGTTTTAAACAATAACAGTGTCGTTTGTATTAATATTTATGCCATTCATTTAGTACTAGTGGAGCTAATATGGAGGGGCTGAACTAGCAGCCAAATCTTGTCCATCACATAGGGTAGTAGAAAGGAGGCTGCAGCTAAGGCAGAAATGGATCTTCCAGATCTGAAATGAGCCGATTTAATGTTCTTTTTGTATTTGGGTATTTTTTCATCTTAATTTTTTGCAGCACATACTCTTCTGACCAGTATCCTTAGAATCTGAACGTCTAGGTAAATTGGGGACACACACTTGCCTTGTTGAGCCTCTCTACTGGAGAGCCGCTGGCATCGTTTTATTCCCAAGTCGTGGACTGGCCCAGCCAGCCAGGTTGTGACTGGCCCAGCCCAGCGGTCACCCCCCGACAGAAAATGCCGCTTCCCAGGTCCCACTGACATGTCCTTGGGAGGAAGAACCTGTGGCTCACGGAGGAAACCAGCTTCCTACGAAAGAGGACTAAAGGATTGCACACCCTGCACAAGTGCAAGTTGGCAAGGAAAAGACAAGTTCTCCGCATCGCGAGGGGAGCCAGGGGGATTCCTCCCCGGGCCAGCAAGCCCCCAGCGCAGGTGTCCCAGAGCCCTCTGCTGGCTCTCCACTTCCTATGGAAGGTAGGGGGGGTGTCACCGAGGGACTAAGGGATATTTGCCAGTTGCTTTTTTTTTTCTTTTTTTTAAGAAATGAAATTTGCAGAATTTAAAAGTTGTATTATGCTTTGAAAACTCCTAACACTCTAGAAACTTGAAATGCTCGCCAAATGTCCCCATGGGAATTTTTAAGGTCATAGCTGAAGAAATTTTCAGTCTGCCATTTGATCATTTCAGTGACAAACCAACTGATGAATTTTCTCCATGATTTGGGGTTTGTTTCTTTTTTTGTTTTTTGTTTTTTTGGTTTTTTTGCATTTCTTAATCTGTTGATCTATTTGAGGTCTTTTTGTGTTATCAAACTTATTCTTAAGTTTAAAAAAATAAATTAAAAGGGTGGGTTTTTTTAAGATTTTAAAGTTTGCCTACATGTTAAATATCTTCAAAGCACTTTAAAAATCTTCACAGTGCTTGAATAAGGCAGTTCTTGCCACCCAGTCTTGTATTCTCTCTCTAGTTAGCCAAATTGTCCTTGAATCTGGGTTTTCCACACTCTCAGAGGGTTATTTGAAATTTTGTTATATTTTAAATATTTTTTGGAAGAGCTGCTAATTTTATTTTAAAAAATCAATGTTGTACAAATAAGCCTCCTTTTTAAGAACTCCTCCCTCCAGGACATATAACCCAGCATCACAGTGCACAGGGCCCGGCTTAGAGGGAGTGCCTCTGTGCAGATGTGCTTTCTTTACGTAAAGTGGCTGTAAAAAGTTTGTATTTATTATGTATAAAATGTTGAATAATAAAAAAGTGGAAGTAAGTTTTCTAAGTTTACTTATAAAGACACACTCGTAGGCCCTTCTTTAACCATGTGACAGATACAGAGAGGTATCTGTTAACCCATCCCTGGGACAAGCAGTTCCTGATGCCGCCAGCTGCCAGGTAGAACATTCTGGATACCTAGAGATGGTAACAAATAAGTTGTGGCCTTGCTTTCAAGGCCCTTTTCAGCGGTGGGGGACAGGTACACACACGACAGTACTGTGTGACGTGCTGGGAGGGAGGGGAGGACAGTGTGCGCGGGGAGCTGAGCATGGAGCTGATTGTGCAGCTGCAGGGACAAAGTCACTGAAGTCCCCTCAGAGGATGTAACTGCTGGCTTCTAGGAAGTGGGAATTCTGAACTCCTCTGTCCTTTCCTCAGCCTCCACCCTAAGGAGTAATGAATCAAGCACAGATTTTACTGGCCCCAGGGGTGGATGGATTCCTGGTTAAAGGCTGAGTCCCTGTGGCTCCCAGCCGGCCACACGGAGGGTCAGGGCTCAGCATGTTTGGGAAGAGGCCTACAGCTCTCCTCTTCCCAGAGCTGCACACATGTGATATGTATTCCCCCAGATATTTTCTGGCCATAAAACTCATAACCCTATGCACATTGCCTTTTTACATATGTGGGATTATATAATATATTTAGGTTTATCTCATTCTTTTTGAAGGCTACATTATAATCCATTATCTGATCATAACTTTAAGAGTAGTTGGATTTTTTTAGAGAGAAACATGGACGTGAGAGTGCAACATTGATCGGCTGCCTCTTGCACGCCCCCTACATGGGGTTGAGCCTGCAACCCAGGCATGTGCCCTTGACCACGAATTGAACCAGCAACCTCCTGGTGCATGGGATGACCCCAAACCAACTAAGCCACACTGCCCAGGGCTGTCTGGTCATAATTTAAACATTCCTATAGTGATGAGTGTTTAGGTTGTATCCATCCATTTGCTATTGAAAAGTTTGAAATTAACATCTTTGTACATAATTCTTTATAAATTTGTTCCAGTAAGAACATTGGGGAAAATTCTAAATATGTAATTTGAGAGTCAAAAAGGTATTGTGTTTTTTAATTTTTTTAGATGTTTTTGTTAATTCTCACTGAAGGATATTTTTTCCATTGATTTTTGAGAGAGCATTGATTTTAGAGAGAATGGGAGAGGAGAGAAACATCAATGTGAGAGAGCCACATCAATTGGTTGCCTCAACCAATGACCCTTCAGTTCGTGGGCTGACGCTCTAACCACTGAACCACCGGCCAGACCTAATTTTTTTAGACTGCCAAATTGGCCTCCAAAAGGATTGCATCCATTGACACGCCCACCAACAGCATTGGAGGTGACAACATGGACTTTGGAGTCAGAAGGTCTGAGTGAAATTCTGGCTTCTCTTTGAGAGCTGTGGGAACTCATCGGACCTCTGAGAGTAATACTGCGGACCCAAGAAGGACGCATGAAGTGAGCAGCACGGCGGTCACAAACATTCCTCGTGAACCTCTTCCACATTCGGCGTCCTCTCCTTCAGAGTCCTTGCTCCTCCAGCCTCGTGATAACACAGGGCTGCCATGAGGCCCAAGGGGAGGCGTGTGTGTGAATGCTTTACCGTAAGTGAGACAAGGTTGTGCACATTAAATGTCATTTCCATCTTCTGCCTTCACCTGCTAATGAAAAGCTGCTCACCTTTGAGACTGCTGTTGGCATCACAGGATTAGTCTGTGACTCAGGAACAGAGTTAAGCTAATTGCCCCACCCTAATGTCATAGCTACATTTTGGCCTCCTTCATCACAGGAACTAACTGTAACGCAGTCAAGTTGGATTCACAGCACATCACCTGGATCCCTTTCTTCTCTGACCACCACGTCCACCAGCCAGACACAGACGCTAGTGAGAGGACGTGATTTGGCCTCAGACCTGCCACCATCCGGCGTGTGACCTTTCCCTCCACGCTGCCACATCCCCAGCTATAAAAGGAGTGAAAACGGGTGATTTCCAAGGACTTATCCAACTCCCAGTGTTCTAGATAAGTTTTCTTTCTTGACGCAGAGTGAGAATGTCGCACAAAAAGGTTGCAGTATCTGAGAACAGACTCACACACAGAGACTTCCCGGATGGCCAGCAATTGGAAAATCCAAGCCCCGGCACTGTCCCCTGAGGCAAAGCAAACCCTCAGCTTCCAGGTGGGGATCGCATCCCAGGCTCCACTGTTCATTGGGTGCCCCAAGAGCCCAGCTGCAGCTTTGCCTGTGGGGCCAGTAACGGCCTAGCCCTCGCAGAGTGGCCTTCTGACAAAATCTGGCTGCTCGGACTCTGCTTTTATGTTGCTCATTATGAAGTTGTTTTTCATGACAAAAATACAGCCACGTTACAGAAATGTTAGCTAAGGGGGAGAATTATCCTTTGTCCCAAAGTCTCACAACTTGACACAACCAGGATGTTTCTCCCTGTGTTTGCTCTGTTACTGCTTGACCTGCCAAGAGCCCTGTGACTGCCAAAGAGCGTCTTGTTCCTGGACCATTCTCCCGGTCCCACTGGCCAAAGAACAAATGTACTTCTGCGGAATGTTTTCCTGAAATCTGATCCTGAAACAGAACAGAAGGGAACCTACATCCCTGCCACACTGCACGCTAAACTCCTGAGCATCCTTTCCGTTCTTATCACCCACGTGCCCCTGTGAGGGGCGAGGAAGATGGGCCAAACGGCCTGTATTCAAGTCCCCGAGCCGCCCGCTGAGCTGTGAACTTGGGCTTGCTTTCCTCACCCACAGAGTGAGAATGAAAAGGTAATACAAACACCCTCAGCTCCAGGAGGATCAAATAAGATGACGTACAGATAAGCTGATACTAATTTTGACTAGTGGATGTGCATCCAGAGAAAGGAAACAGCCTTGCACTGACGTGGCCTGAGTCTCAGGTGGGTCTGTGCCTGGGGCCGCCAGGATTCCTCCAGAGAACATCTATCCAACTGCTGTTTGTCCTGTCAGCAAACTGACTGCTCCAGGCCATGTTCTGGTGACACAGATGTCTCCCCCGTTACCCAGGGGGAGACTCAGGAATGGGAGATGGGAGCCAAGGGTCTCCCAAGACAGGAAGATGACCAGGGGGCAGTTGGAGCCCCAAACTAGGGTTCCTCCCTCTCGGGTCTCAGGCTCATGAGGTCTGAGAGTGGGCAGGGCAGGGCAGGCAGAGGATGCAGTACTCACACCAGCCTAACAGCCCAGGGAGGAGCTGTTGGGTGAGGGTCACCTGTGGTGAGGCCCAGAGTCATGGGGCAGGAGGACTCAGACTGGACACTCCATGCCCTGGAAGTCACTGCTTTGCCCGGGGTCTCCCAGGAGAACAGGCCAGCCCCTCTGCAGAACCTGAGTCCAGTTTCCAGAAAAGAGGGACAGGCCTGAGTTCCTATCCTGCGCAAGTCCCTGCCCCCTCCCTGGGAAGCAGCCTGAACGTCTGAGCACTACCTACACGGTGCTCAGTACTGAAAAGCTGGGTACCAACTACTGAGAGCCTGGGTCAGTGTCCAGCACCAGGGCTCTGCCCCCACCTCCACGAGCAGGGGCTGCAGAGACCAGGTGCAGCCTCCCCAGCCGCACCCCCTTGGAGCATTTGCCCCCCTCGGCCATTGCCAGCCGCTTGTCCTCCAGGCCCACCTCATCCCCGAACGTCTGTGGCTCCTCCCGGAAGCATTCCTTCCACGTAAGTGAAGGTGTGTGCTCCCTCAGGTGAGGCCACTGTACCCCAAGGGTGTGCTGTCAGTTTGGCCCATGGAGAGGAGGCTTAAGGGGAGCGGAGGGGTTGCTGTCCCAGGAGTCGAGTCGGATCATTTCCTGAGCGCCTTTTCTGTTATCGAAGTGGTCTTCGCTGCAGTCCTGTGAGGGGCTTGCCCCAAACGGTATAGCTGATAACAACCTCCTGTTTCCCTCACTCCTGTGGCCCTGCATGTCCCTCACTTCAAAAGACACTAGCCCAGCTGCCCTAACTGGTTTGGCTCAGTGGATAGAGTGTCAGCCTGCGGACTGAAAGGTCCCGGGTTCGATTCCAGTCAAGGGCATGTACCTTAGTTGCAGGCACATCCCCAGTGGGGGGTGTGCAGGAGGCAGCTGATCGATGTTTCTGATTCTCTATCCCTCTCCCTTCCTCTCTGTAAAAAAATCAATAAAATATATTTTTTTAAAAAAAGACACTAGCCCTCCAAGCTCAGGCCCAGGGCCCAGAATCGAAAAGAAGATGCAGGGAGGAATCACCCCCTGGCAGGGGGTACACCACTGGGACACGGGTGGGGGGATGCCATGCAGCTCTGCCTAACTGGAGCCCAAATTCTCTGGTTTGTTTGTGTGTTTTT
Organism: Myotis lucifugus; assembly: GCF_000147115.1. Lineage (NCBI taxonomy): Eukaryota > Metazoa > Chordata > Mammalia > Chiroptera > Vespertilionidae > Myotis > Myotis lucifugus. Next base: position 388,264 of record NW_005871186.1, read on the forward strand.
TTAAGTATAATAGTCACAATCCAGCTGTGCCAGCTGCGTAATCTCACATCACTTAACCTCTCTGAGCCTCGATTTTCTTATCTGTAAAAGAAATACCTATATCACAAGGTGGTTGGGAACAAATAAAATACCACAGGATGCCCTAGCCGGTTGCTCAGTGGATAGAGCGTCAGCCTGTGAACTGAAGGGTCCTGGGTTCGATTCCGGTCAGGGGCATGTACCTGGGTTGCAGGCTCCTCCCCACAGCCCAGGCCCTGGTCGGGGCACGTGCAGGAGGCAACCAATCAATGTGTTTCTCACACATCGATATTTTCTCTGTCTTTCCCTCTCTCTTCCACTCTCAAATCAATGGAAAGATATCCTCGGGTGAGGATTAAAAAATAATAATTTTTAAAAAAGATATCGCAGGAAAAGTGCAAAGCACAGGGCCTGACACAAGCACTGGGTAATGGTGGCTCCTGGAAGCGCTGGTCTTTCTGGCCATGAATCCCAGGAGACAGCATGGCCTCAGCAGACACTAGGCAGCTGGTGACTCCTGGTGGCCACCTGGAGCCAGGGCATGAGGGCTGGGCCTCTGGGAATTTTAGAGTCTAAGAACACTGGACTCCAAGTGTCTTCAACTGTTGGACTTGCAGTCCTTGAGCAGAATTTAGCCACTTAAACATTTCCTGGGGCTTTCTCTGTGCCAGGTCTGACCCCAGGGAATACTTCCCATCCTGGTCTCTTCCAAGAGTTCTCTGCGAAAGATAAAGGGAGGTAGGCACAGACTGGAGCACAAACCGGAGGCGGGCCCCTGGCCAGCCTGGCAAGTGAGGCAAATTTGAATTGGGGACTGGAGGGAAGAACAGTCTGAACAGAGAGAAAATCACATGGAAGACACATTCAGAGTAGCCAGGACATGAAGATGCAGCCGAGGCCAGCAGGGTAGATCCAAGGGCTTTGAAATTCAGGCCGAGTTTCTCTGCAGGCAGCAGGGGACTCCAAATGGTTGAACATGTGACCATGACACCTTAGAACGTCACGATGGCAAGGACAGGGCCGGTGAGGTAACAGGAGATCCAGAAGGTGGCCTGCAGTGGCAGCAGGGTTGGAAAGAGACACGGTGGCCCCAGGCCTTGGTGCAGTGTGAGGGGAAGAGGAGCTTATATGGGTGGGGGGAGGGGGGAGGGGAGACGAGGCCCAGGAGGCAGCTGGGTATCTCACCTAGAGTTCAGGGGACAGCTGGGCGGCCAAGAGCAGTGAGTGATCTGGGAGTCAGCAGATTTGGGTATTTAACCAACACACAGTCTTTGACATGTGCCAGGAGCTCTACAAATACTAGTACTAGCACAATGGGGCCTTACAGCAATCCTTGAGGTGTACACTATCATCCCATTTTACAGAGAAGGAAACTAAGGCACAAAGACGATAACTTGCTCAAAATCATTCAGCTGCTAAATAGCGGAGCTGAGATTCCCACCCAGACAGTCCGGCTAGAGTCCAGGCTCTTAGCTCTCTGCTGTCCATTCTGGAAATGGTTTCCAAAACCCTGGGACTGGCAGAGACTCCAAGGGAAACTGTAAGATGATAAAGGAGGCTTAGGTTCTAGAGTGAAGCCTCTGACTCTCAGCTGGGCAGATCCCCACAGGTCAGCCCTCATCGCTCCGGACAGTGGCCGTCCTGCTGACCCCTCCGCCGTGCCCCAGGAGGATGAAGGAAAGGGGGTCCCCAGGCTCTACCCTGTTGGGTCTGCCTTGCACTTCGGCGGCGTATTGTGAAGAGTAAATCAGATGCTGATGTAAGCGACGGCCCAGGCCCAAACCCAATCAGTCCACTGCTACCCTCCCAGACACACAGGCCATTCCCCACCCACTCGGGTCGAGCAAGAACTTGCCTGGTCTAAGGGCAGGCCTGTGTCCCAAGCACTTGCCATCACTTTCCAATTCGTTGGGACCCTTTCCACCAGGGCCCTTCCCGGCTGCCTCCCCTCCTCCCTCCTCGGACTCCCACGGCCCCTCCTCAGCCTCCGTCTACTCTGAGCAGGCCCAAGGTGTTGGCTCGGCCTCGGGACCAGCGTGGACCAAGGGTGAAGTTCCCATGGCTCCGAGAATCACTGCCCCTTGCTGCCTCTGGCCTTTCTCATGCTGTCTCCTCTCAGACTTGAGTAGCACGGGGGCCAGGCCAGCTCTGCCCAGTTCTGTGCCCAAGGAGGAAAGGGGGCCAAGCCTGGATCTCCTGGAGCCACCAGCCCAAAGGCCTCTCTGTTCCCTGAGTGCTGCAAAGAGGCAAGCTGACACCAGTTTAGATGTAATTTTTTTCCACTTTTGGCAGAGAAAGTGAAGAGACAGAGATAAACAAAATGTACTGTAATCACCCCCAACCCACACTTCGTTTTTAAACAAACAGGCCAGGTCCTGCCAGGCCTCCTTCCCTACTAAATGCCCTGAGACCACCCCACCCTGCCCACACCTCACTGGCCCACTGGCCCTGGAGCTCAGTGAAGGGGGCAGCTGTTCTCTGGCTTCAGGCTTCGGATGAGAGCTCCAGCCCAGGCAGGGGAAGTCACGGCACTAGTGCCAGAGCACAACCTTCCCGGCCTGGTCCACGCTCACCACGTGGTTCCCAGAGCAGCACCAGGCCACGGCGTTGACGGCAGCGCTGAGGAGAGGGAGGGCCAGGCTTCAGGGGGGTGCCAGGTGGACCTGCAGCCTGGCGCTGCCCCTCAGTACTGGGCCTGGGCAGTTTGAGGCTCTCTCTGAGCCCATTTCCTTCCCTATAAAAGGCTCACAGGACTACGGCGAAGATGGACCCAAGGGCATGTGAAAAGGCACCTTGTGAACAGTAAAGGGCTCTGGGAGGTGGAAGATATGGACACAAGGGCTAGGGACTCCAGGGCCCAAGCGTGTCAGAACCTGAACTGGGCTCAGTGGGACTGGAGGCAGGGCGGCAGTGGCCCTGAGGCTAGGGTGGGCAGGTGGGTGGTGGCCATGCTCACCAGTGGGGTCCCCGTAGGCTACTCTCCAATTTCCCAGTGTCTACGTCCCAGATATACAGGGCTCCGTCCCAGGAACCGGCCAGTGCAAAGCTTCTGTCTGGGCTGCGGTGGCCACGGCACAGAAAGAGAGAGGAGGAGGTCAGAGGTGAGGACACATGCACACTGACACACAGACTCAATCGGATGGGGCACACTGGGGCAGGCATGCGCTCTTGCATACACACCTGAACACGGCTTTGGTCCAGTCAGAACCGCACTTGAAGCCATCAGCTCTGAGGACAGACAAGAGTTGGGTCAGAGTGGAGGTGGCCGTCAAGGGATCGGGTACCTCAGCAGGCCCCGGGGAGCCTGTTATAGGGGACAAGAGGCCCAACTCCCCCAGCCAAAGCCACAGGCCAGAGGCCATGAGGCAGGTACCTGAACACCTGGCGGATATTGCTGACACGCAGGTCGATGACCTTGAGTGTGTTGTCACGGGAACAGCTGAGCAGATGCAGCTGATCGTGGCTGAGGCTCAGGGAGGTGACCCGGCCCTGCACAGGGATGACCTGTGTGCAGTGGGGCACCCTAAGGAGCAAGGACAGAGATGGGGATGAGCAGCAGCCCCACCCTGACAGAGGCACCCAGGTCTCAGAGCACTGAGGCCAAGGCTCACAGTGACTGATCTCCCACTGCAGACAGGCCCCTCCAACAGGAACCTGAGCAGCCCCTGAAGCCCTTGGGTCACTGAAATAAGGTCAGAGGGGCCCAGCTGGCATGGCTCAGCGGTTGAATGTCGACCTATGAACCAAGAGGTCATGGTTCAATTCCCAGTCAGGGCACATGCCCTGTTGCGGTATCGATCCCCAGTGTGGGGCGTGCAGGAGGCAGCCAATCAATGATTCCCTCTCATCACTGATTCTCTCTTTCCCTCTCCCTTCCTCTCTGAAATCAATTTATTTTTTTAAAAGGCCAGAGGAAAAGCAAGGAAGTCTGTCTTCACACGCGTGAAAGACAGCAAGGGTGTCCAACGGCAATCCCTGCAGACGAGCAAGGAGCAGCCAGAGGCAGGCCTGGCACTGGCCTTTACCACCATTCGAGCCCAATGTTGGGCTCTTAGGTTTTAAATACAACTGAAACTTGTGTTCCTTTTGATTAAAAAGTGGTGACTATGTGGGAAAGGGGGTTTCTAGATCTTGGCTGTCAAGGCCCAGGCAGAGTTGGAAAGAGAAGCCCTGAGGTGGCAGAGGTCCACCAGCTGAGCCTTCACGGGGCCAAGCCCAGCACAGCCTCCCCTCCCCGAGGTGCCCACCAGGGCTCCACGGCCACAGAAAGGAAAGAGAACATGGGAGCCTGCCCCTGCGCCTCCGCCATGCACAGCCTGTCACCTGCTGTCCCAGAACCGGATCTTCTGGTCATTGTGGCCACTAATGATGACGTGGTCCCCACACACCACGTCGTTGCAGTAGGAAAGGACATTGATGGTCCTCGAGCCTAGGGAACAAGGAGCAGAGCCCCAGCCTCAGGGAAGGGTCGTCAGGAGCCAACCCACAGACATATGAGAAGCTGAAGCCCAGAAGCCTCCCAAAACTAGAACCCAGGTCCCCTGCTTCCCAGCCCAAAGCCCAAGGTCACCAAGAAACTGACAGCACCAATGGGGATAGAGAAGGAGGGCCCTTGGGAGGTTTCACACCAAATGCCTATGAATCTTATAAACACTTCCAGAGAGAAGGTCAAGGTCCCTCACTGACCAGCCTGGGGGGTGAGGAGGGCGTGGGCGGGGGGTTGGGGGGCTGGGCCTCACAGTAGGCACGGTCAAGGTCCCACTCCTTCACTGTCCGGTCTCGGCTCCCAGTCACCGCCTGGTGCCTCGTTAGCTTGAATTTAGCAGCCGTCACTTTGTCTGTGTGTCCAGATAGTGTCTCCTGCCCCCCCCCATCCCAAATATGGATCAAGGGCATAGTCAAGACTCCATAACACCCCCCCTCTAGGCCCAAGGCATGAACCTGACCCCCAGGCGGCCTCCCCAGTCAGACCTCACCTTGGACAGTGCCTCTCCCACCTTCCAGAGCTGAGCAGCCTGACTGTAAGTAGCTGCCAATACCTGGGAGCCCTGGAGAGATGAGAGTAGGAGAGGTCAGAAACCTGGGCCTGGCCAGAGGCAACATCCCTCAGGCCAGAGAGCTGGGATGGGCCGCCTTGAGGCTTCTCTCACAACCCAGGTCCCCCGGGCAGGCAGAGGAGGATTTGAGGGCCCAGTTCTAGGATACCCATGTATTTCTAAGAGCCCCCCAGCTGCCTAGGGTGGAAACTAGGGGGAAGGAAACATCCCATGCTACTGGGGCAAAGGCCTCTCACCGAGGGGTCGAAGTCCACACTGGTGATGCTGCTACCAGCTCCTTCAAGAGTTTGGTTGGCCTCCAGGCGACCTGGGGGAACCAGGGGAAGATATAGTGCAATGAGGTCACTCACCTCACGAAAACGGGGAGCTGGGATGGAGAGTGAGAAAATCAGTCTTTCCCAATTTAGGGATAGAATTGTTGGGTCTGTTCTGGGGGCCTGGGCTGCACCTTCCCAACCTGCCAGCAGGGGGCCCCAGAGGATAGCTGGTCATTTCACAGCATTAAAGAGGACTAGAGAAAAGGGGCTGTCCCTAGGTCACACAGCAAGCCAAGGGCCAGGCCAGCTAGAGATCGGACTCCTCTAGGAAGCCTCCAGGAGCTGGCTCTAACTTCCCAATACCCACCCACTACACCTCTCCTCTCGCCCTCCCCCGCCACATACACACACACACACACACACACACACACACACACACAGCCCAAGGTAGCTAGCTAACATTGGTTTCCTATTGAGTTCTGAGCGTTCAAATGATAACAGAAGTGGCCTAGCACCCAGCTGGCATGTCTCAGTGGTTGAGCATCAACCTATGAACCAGGAGGTCACAGTTTGATTCCTGGCCAGGGCACATGCCCAGGTTGCGGGCTCAGTCCTCAGTGTGGGGTATGCAGGAGGCAGCCGATCAATGATTCTCTCTATTCATTGATGTTTCTCTCTCCCCCTCCTTCCCCCTTCCTCTCTGAAATCAATAAAAAATAAAAGAAGTGGCCTAGGGAACCCCTCATCTCCTAACAGGGACCATGTGAGCTCAGCCCTCCTCATCCTGCAGGCCTGGACCCCAGGAGCTAGAAGACTCTACCCTTCTTCAGAAAAGCAAGCTCAGCACTCTTGCCAAGGAATCATCTGGCCACTGCCCACAAGAATAGTCCACGTGAGGAAACATAAAGAGGTCCAAGACCTTTACCCACCAAGAAACAAGCTGAGGGTGGGGTCTGGAGAGAAAGCATGGGTTGGCCTGCAGGGGAGGGACCCTCACCTCCCACAACATTCCAGAGGTGAATGAGGCGGTCAGCCCCTCCAGTGGCCAGGAGGCTGCTATTGGGGCCAAAACGAACTGCATTGACCTCAGAAAGGTGGGCATCCTGTAGGAAAAAAGGAGAGATTGGTGCCCCTGATCCTTGCCACACAGGCCTCTCTGTGCATGCTCACAGGCTCTCTCACATGCGCTGGTGCACACAGTAGGGTCTCATCATCTCTGCCTAGACCCCTGCAGCAGCCTCCCCTGGCTGATACCCCATACTTCCTGGCTGGCCTCCTGGCCTCCCAGCCTCCTGTCTCTCCCTCTCCGGGCCACGCCCCTATTATAAATGGCTGAGGAGTGCCCACCACAAGCTGTGGCAGAAAAACTCCTCCTGCTGAAGAGCCCAGCCCTGCTTCCCTGGCCTCCTTGGACCACTCCTGGGGCCCACACTCCCCGAGTCAGCACCTGATGCATGTGGCCCAGCTCCTCCTCACCAGCACATCCTGAGCCCAGGTAGGAAGTCGGGCAGCCACGCACACAGGGATCCTCTGATACTGCTGCACGGAGGGTCCCCCAATTGAGTGTCCTCTCCTCTTCTTGAAACTGGGGGGAAAGGAGGGTCAGGAGGGCATTCAGCCAGTTCCTCTGAGGCAGCAACAACAGGAAGCAGACATCGAAGGCAACAGAAGGTGGCCAGGAGGCGTAGGGAGCACAGTCCCCAACCTGGCCTTGGACCCCAGGGGTCAGTGTGGAGAGGGCAGGGGCACAGAGAAATGCAGAGAGAAGGAGCAGAGTGGATGGACGCAGAGAAACCTCAGGGCTGGGGTTTCAGCCCTGGTCTTGTCACTCCTTGGCTCTGTGACCCTGAATGAGGCCCTGAGATTTCTGAACCTCAGCTTCCCAACTGAGTGGTAGCTCCTGTGCAGCCTCGGGCTGGAACTCTTGGTCCCCTGTGAGGAAATTCAGTGAGGGACAGAGCCTGGAAGAGAGCTGAGCAGGAGCTGAAAAGGCCATGCGCCCAGCTCGGCCTGTGGGGCTCAGCAGAGACTCGCACAGACTGCTGGGCACACAGATGGGCAGACTGAGGTACACACGCAGACCAAGTCTGAAAAGCTGCACACGAGGCTCCGAGACGCCCTATCCCTTCACACACGTCGGTGCACACACACACTTACTGCAGAAGCCCCTTCACCACATCCACACAGCGGGACAGCGTCAGGGAGGTGGCGGAGGCAGACCTGGGGCAGAATCGAGAGAGACCTGCTAAGGGGCTGGCCTGTGGGTGTGCAGTCAGCAGTTGTTCGACCCTACTCTGCCAGGGACCCTGGGGCTCACAGCTTCTGGAGCCCAAAATGAGAACTTGGCTCCTCGAAGATCCGGAGAGTGGCATGACCCAGCGCAGATGAAGATGGAGGCAGACAGCGAGTTGGCAATGAAGTCTCCCAAAGTTTTCACCATGATGGTAAGAACTGCCTCAGCACCCAAGTTCCCCAACCAAAGTTTCTGGGAGACTGAGCAGGGCCTATGGCGGGGGGGCGGGGGGGGGGGGGTGAAGGTGTCTCCAGGCTGGAATAGCATAAGGCTGAGGGCAGGGGGATGTGAGGACCTAGATCTGCTGAGACCTCAAAAATGCTCAGGAGAGGGTGTGTCCTGGGAGGACCTGGCTCACCAGGACTGCCAAGGATCGCATGTCCCTCCCCAAGGTTCCTTCACTGCCCTGAGGCCTAGGCACCAGTGACCTGCAAGGAAGAGCTGCAGGAGAGCTTTCAGCCTGGGGAATGGGGCAGGGAAGGGCAGCCTCAATACCAGGCAAATCAAGACAAATGAGGAAACGGAGGGGAGGGGCCCGAGGACTGAAACCCCAATCAGGTCCCACTGTGTGAGCTCACATCTATCTACACATGCTCAGATTCTCACACGCATTCAAGTATGCTCACCCAGGCTTGCACACTCATGTGCTCTCGTGTCCCTGTGTGTGCACACACATGCCTTCAACAGCTGAGCCCTGGGCCTTGCCCACAGGTTCCCTCCTGGTGACACCCTTTCACCAGCCTGACACCCCACCCCCAGAGATCTGGTCCTGGGGAGGAAAGAAAGGAGTGAGGACACGGTCGGGGTCCCTGAGGTGGCCCTGGAGGTCAGACCTGTCCTAGGAGGTCTGAGCTGTATGTACCCCAGTGTCTCTCCAAGATTCCTTCCAACCCAGGAATAGGCTCAAGGTCCCACTGGAAGACTCTGGGGTGGGGCTCAGCTCAGAGTTCTGGGCCAGTCCTCACCTGAAGGGCCTCTTCAACTTCTCACCAGCCTCACTCTCCAGAAACTCAGGCTCGGCAGGCAGAGTGAGAGTCATCTCAGCCTTCTCCCTGGTCCCATTGTCTGAGGTGTCTGGGTTCCTGGGAGAGCAAATGGAGCAAATGGAGCTCAGAAAGGCCAAGGGACCAGGCCAACCCCTCCCTGTCCCAGAGCCCCACAGGGTGAAGATGTGCAGACCCCGTGATAAGGGGTCAGGGTGGGCGCACACAGGACAGGCCCGGTGCTGGCTTCTATGACCACACGTGTCTGCGCGTGTCCTGCGGCCACAGTCTATGTGCCGCAGGCAGGTGTGGGGCAAGGTAGAGGTGGCGGCAGCGGCCCAAGAGCAGGGCACTGCAGGACACACGGGGCCGAGCCAGCATCCGAGGCTCTCTTACTCGCTAATGCTCACTGTCCGCTTGGCAGCCTTCTTCAGCTCCTGGGACACCAGCGCCTGCTTGGCCCTGGGGGTATAAACACTTCCTGGTATACAGGTGCAGGGCGCCGCCCCTTTCCCCAGAGGGCGTGGGTCCTCCTTCCTGGGCAAGGGGCTCCCATACGGGGGACGGGACCCAGCCCTCTGACCTCTCGCGGCGCTCGTTGCGCAGGTTGCGCTCGGCGGCCGCGCGCGCCTTGCGCTGCACCAGCCGCTCCAGCAGGTCGCGCGCCTCCTCCTCGAGCCTGCGCAGGGCCGCCTCCCGCAGCCGGGCCTGCAGGCGCAGCGCCTCGTAGGCTGCCCGCTGCGCCACGTTCCGCGCCCGCCGCACGTCCACCTGCCTCACGTGCTGGGCCCGCTCCTCCTGCAGCTGCGCCACCTGCGCCTCCAGAGCCGCCAGCCTGGAGCCGGGGGCGAGCCAACGTCACTGCCCCGTGGGAACGGGTCCCCGAGCTGGGGCGGACTTGCCCGCGGCCACGCGCCAGCCAAGCAGCTAAGGCAAGTCTCCCACCCAGCCTTACCCGCTCCGAGTCCTGCGGTGCCGGGCGTTTGGGGACGAGGGGAAAGCGGTCGGGCCCTGCTGGAGACACGCGGGGTCACCCGTCCCCCCGTCCCCCACCCGGGCTCGGAGCCCCCCAGACGTGGGCGCGGTTCCCCTGCGCTCGCCCGCCGGCGCCTTACCTGCCCTGCCGCTCCTCCAGCTCGGACTCCAGGGCGCCCAGGGCTGCGGTCTTTTCCACCACCTGGTAGGCCATCTGGGGGCGGTTAAAGGCCAGACTCTGGGCCTCTCTGTAGAGCTTCAGCCAGGGTCTGCTGCTGCACCCACCCGCTCCCTTACTGAAAAGCAAGCTGAGGCACAGGTAGACTTCGGGTCTGGCCCGAATGCACTGCTGTTTCATGGAGCGATGGAAGGGACTTAGGCCCTGAAGCCTAATCCCTGCGTGTCAGTCTTGGCGTGGCCATTTATTTTTCTCTGTGACCCAGGGGTGGTCATTCAACCTCAGCCTTCTGTTATCTCACCTATAAAATGGGAATGATCATGCTGGCCTTATAGGGTAATACGAAATTATTATGAGAAATCGTTTTTCAAATAATGGCAAATTTTTTAATAGAGCACTTATGTGTTCCATGCCTTGTTCTGAGCATTCTACACATATTAACTCTTAATCCCCATAACATCACTCTGAGGTAGGTGATGCCATTCTCCACATTTTACAGAGGACATTGACACAGAGAGGTTAAGTGCCTTGCCCAAAGTCACACAGCTAAGTGGCAGAGCTGATATTGGACCCCAGGCCACCGAACATTATGCTCCAAGTAAAGGGCTGGTCTGCAGGAGGGGTTCGAGGGTTGTGGGTTCTGTTCCCCTGGCGTACTGACCAGATCCCCCAGAGTAAGAAGGAGCCCTGAGCAGAGGCACACAGCCTAAGAACAGGAATGGACTATAAGAGCACCGGGCCCAGAATAAACGCTGGAGCTGCCCCACAGCCCAAGAGTGGGGGTGAGGGTCATCTTATCTGTGCCCCTGCCTCACTGAACAGTCCTTCAGCCAGGAGCTGGGGAAGCCACAGAGATCAAGTTCAACTCCCACCTCTTGGAGCTGAGGTATCAGTGGGAGAGACAGGCCCCAGACAAAGCAGTTCCCACCAGTGTGGCAAGAGGAACCTGAGGAAATACCCTAGGCTGGGGCTCAACTGGTAACCTGTTCCTGTGTTCTCACATGGGCGGGCCTGGGGAGGGATGCATTGAGGAGCAGGGTTGGTGCGGTCCACCTGCACTGACATTACTCACTCTCTGAATGGGCCTGGGGAGGGGCCCAGCACACACAAGGCAGGGAGACCTGCTTTCATACCTGGCCCAGTTTATAACATTTATAATTCCTTTCACCACTAAGCAATCTGACCACCATTTCCACTTCCTCACCTGTCATTTACTTGCATTGATGTCTTGGTACTCAGTTTTGTTTTGTTTTGTTGTCGTGTTTTTTTTTTAATGCTTTTCAATATTCAAATAATAGAGATGGAAAACAGATTAGCTGCTAACAGGAATTAGGGATGGTTGGGGCAGAGGGATAAGTTGTGACTAAAATAGGACAGAGGGAGATCTCTGATGATGAAATAGAGCCGTATCTTAATGTTCACACAAATCTACACATGTGACAGAATCACAGAGAACTACAGACAGTTCACACCAATATCAATTCCCTGACTGTGTGTGCTGTAGTTACAGAAGATGTAACCAATGGGGGCAACTGGGTAAAGGGTACACAGGTCCTCTCTGTACTGTCTTTGCAGTTTCCTGTGAATCTATAATTATTTCAAAATAAAAAGTTCAAATAATAGTAATAATACATGTTGGTTGTGATCATGTGAAACAGTGCAAACAAAGGAAAAGCCCCTCCTCATCCCCTGGTATATCCGATGGGAGCTGCCTGGTGTGTGCCTGAGGAAACGAAGGAGAGGGAGTGCTGAGGGCAGGGGTGGGGGGGGGATCCCATACAAAGGGAACTGTGAGCTCAGAGATAAGAGAGTGGCAGGATATATATACACCAAACTGATCATGGGGAGGGGGGTGAAAGAGGCTCTTACTTGTTTGTATTCTATGGACTTCTGTTCTCTTGAAATGTTCACAACAAGCATATATATTACTTTTTCTCTAATGGAAGTCACTTTTATTATTAAAATATATCACTCTGAGTGCCGTATGAAGAATGGATGGGGGTGCCAAGAGAGGAGTCATCCAGGGTGGAATGAGGTCAGTTTGGACCAGGCCAGACATGGTATAGGAATCAGAAGTTGGTAGATTTCGAGGCAGGATCCATGATCTGGTGACTAGCTCAGAACAGAGGGCTGGGAAGGGTCAGGGGTGCCCCCAGGTTTCCAGCCCTGTGACCACTAATGGAGGGGTGCATGATCCACCTCATTCATCACTTAGCCTACAGATATGCATTAGCATGGACTGTGGAGACAAGCCCCAGGGACACAGTGGAGGCAAACCAAAAGCATTCCAGGCCTTGGGGTGCTCAGAGCCCAGAAAGGGGTTCAGATGTTTGAGACCCACTTCTCAAATGTGAAGTTGTGACTACAAGACGCTGAGGGAGAGGCCCTCACTGCATTCATAGCCCCATTCCCACACTAGTTAGGCAGGTGACTTGGCATGCTGTAACTGGACATGAGTTTACTGGTCCATCATTCTCCTCCAGTGGACTTGAACCTCCATAAGGCCAGGTCTTGTTTATGCTGCATTCCTGTGCCTTGCATGTAGCAATTGTCAATAAATATGTGTTGAAAGAATGGAGAATGCCCGGCCAGCGTGGCTCAGTGGTTGAGCGTCAGCCTATGAACCAGGAGGGCTGAACTCTCACCTCACTTCCTCCAACTGCTGTTGGAGCCCACTTCATCCTGGGCTGCCAGGGCCAAGCTAGAGAGCATCGGACTGTCTGGCCTCAAGGCACTGGACGTGGGGACTGTCCCTCTTTTGCCGGCTCCCTTGGACTGAATCTTCCATCCCCCCAAATCCTAGATCCTGGCCCCACTACTTGTCTCTCAGACCACATTCTCAGACCCTGCCCAGCCTACCTCACCACAGACCAGCCGAAGTCCCTCCTTCTCCTCTTGCCATTTCACCCTCAGAATGTCTGGTGATGGGACTTGGTCTGAGTTAGACTGCGACTCCTCCTCCCTGCCAACCAATCAAGAGAATGGTGCTCATTGTCCCTCCATTCACCCGGGCCATGTGCATGAAAAGCCCAAGACCAGAATCATGAACTTTCTCCTAGAAAGGTGGAAGCCAGAAGAGGAAAGCGCACATTTCCAGCAATTGAAGCTGTCCATGACTCAGCTCTGGGAGTCCCCCAGCCTTGGTTTCCATGGTCAGGACCCTCCTTTAGACGCACCTCCCAACTCTGAGCCCCAACCCATTCTTGATTCTCATCTTCACTCCCTCTTCGGAATAGGTAGCAAGACCCTTTCTATATGCATCAGGTAAAGAATTAGGGATACAGTCCTGGCTGGGAAGGCTCAGTTGGTTAGGGGTTCAATCCCCAGTAGGGGGTGTGCAGGAGGCAGCCAATCAATGATTTGCTATCATCGTTGATGTTTCTCTCCCTCTTCCTTCCTCTCTCTGAAATCAATAAAAACGTACTTTTTAAAAGACGAGAGAGATAGAGACAGGAAAGGGGAAAAGATGCGTGGGGGTGGGAAGGGAAGGAGATGGGACAAATGCAGAGATGGACTGAGATGGGTAGGAGAGAAGGACTTTCAAAGCAGCTGGCCTGGGGGAAGGCTGAAGAGCTTACATACCCCTCCCCCCGGGTAGCAGACAGGGGCCAATGAGGTGCCAGGGAGAGAATGGACCCAGCATAGGCAGTGGGGGCAGGGCCTAGGCACAGGCAGCCCATTGTGACCACAACCACAAGCACGCATACACTCACCAAGGGCCCTGGTGGGGGACCGGAGTGACATCGTTTGGCTCTGGCTGCAGCTTGTCTGAGAACCGAGCCAGCAGTTCAGCCTTCTCTAGGAGACGGTTATCTAGGGGTGCAAGAGGGTGAACCTGGGGCAAAGACACTTACCAGCAAACTCCAGACAAAAAGGTTCCCTGTCTGGCTGGGAAGGCTGCAGGAGCCCAGGAGTGCCAATGGGAGAGCTACTGGCAGATTGGGTTCGACCCCTTCCTTAAGGAGCGTTCATACAGCTCCACCAGGACCTTCAGCCTTGGCACAGCATCCTCACAGCACTAGCCTCCAGACCCTCCCAGGAGAAGACCTGCTCTCCCAGAAGGATGACCACCACTGGGGAAGGGTCCTGAGAAAGGAAGGGGCCAGGGTTGAACCCCCAGCCCCAGGGCAGGGCCTGGCCACAGAGAGTGTTCTGAAACACACAGCTCCACCTGCCTATGGCCTTACTTCCCCTCCAGGGACTTTCTGGATGAAAAACAATCCTGACTTCCCCTGGTAGTTGGAAGATTCCTCTCCCCTCCCATCCCCACCCTCCTCCAGCCCCACCCACCATCCCAGCCAAAACAGAAAGCCCTTGAGCAGTTATCCAGCAGACCTCAAGTTCAGTAGTTTCTGCTGCAGACCCTGAAACACACCTCCTCCACACCCACCGCGGTCACTTCCTCTTTTTTCACCAATTCCAGGATAAGGTGGAGGTGACAAGCCCAGGCCTAGCTCCGCAGCAACTTTCCCTCTCCATGTCTCACCTCCAAACCCCAGCCCAGCCCTCAGGGCACTGCACTGGCCCCCCAGCAAGTCTAAAGATGCCATTTTGCCCAGCGTATGGGTGAGAAATCTGAGGCTGAGGAATATGATCTGCCCAAGACCACAGAGAAGGCTGGGCTTTAGGTGTGTCTGATTTCAGCCCTCTGGAGGCTCCCCAGGCCCACACATTTGCAGCTGGTGGGGGGAGGGTTGGTGAGGGAGGACTGATTAAGCTTCAGCCAAGATTAGGCCCAATGATGGAGCCAGACTCTAGCTGCTAGAGGGATTGGTGACCAGAGAAGTGACCAGAAGCCCTGCACACAGATGCACACCTGTTTATCTCGCTTGATCTCCATACCCCTTCCTGACCAGCTACCCAGAAACAACTCTGTGACCGTCTGATTCCAGGGCTCAGCTAGCTCCCTCCTGCAGCCTGGGGCCTCCGTTTCTCCCTCCGGCCAGCGTTGGCTGGGCACAGAGGCACTCCAAAAACCTGCGCCAGGATCACCTACCTGTGGCAAAGCCTGAGACTCTGAGCTTCCTCCCTAGAGATTCAGTTTCACTCCTTTCCTCAATTAGCTAAAGTCTAAACAGTAGTTGCTCTGGACAGTCCCACCTCCTTTCACTGGGCTATGGGGACCAGATGGACTGACCAGGCTCTACCTTAGGGACCGCCCGGCAGGGGGAAGCACAAGAGACCCTACAACATCAACACCGGCTGACGGTGCCTCCTCGGAAGCACAGCTCACGGAGCAGAGCCGGGCCCAGAGGGGCGAGGAGAGCAGCGGCATGAGGAGGAGCTGCGTCCAGGACGGCGCTCTGAGCAGAGCCTGAGCTGGAAGGGGCAGGGATGTGGCCAGTCGGAGACAGGGCGTCACAGATGGGGGTGCAGCAGGCCCCAGGCCTCGGAGACGAGAAGGCACTGGTGCACTTGCGTCACCGCTGGAGAAACCAGACACATTTTCCCGCAGCCCCCATCCCCTCCGCAGCCCTCATCCCAGCCCCACGGGGCGCACTCACAGGCCGGCACCAGCTCCAGGAAGAGCGCCTTCTGCGTGCGGTCCCGCTGCCGCAGCTGCCGCACGATGTGGCGCTTCCAGCGGGCGGCGGGCGCTCCGGCGCCGCAGGGCCCCGCCATGGCCGCGCTCTCCCGCCTGCCCCGCGTGGGCAACGGTTCCTTGGGAGGCTCGGGTGGGCTGGGGCGGGGCCTCCCCGGGACTCCGTGACGCCAGGGGGAGGGCCGCGGCGGGGAATCCCCGGGTTGTACCAAGAGCGTATTTGCGGGAGAGACGCAATCGTGGGGGGAAGCCGCGCCCGTGTCTACACCAAGGAGACCCCTAAAACTCTCTCACCCAAGTTGGAGCTCCTATGGCTGCCGGGGGCAATAAGCGGGACGCGAGGACGGAGCCTCCGGGCGGCTTCCCCGAGCCGGTGGGCGCGTCCGCAGGCGGGGCCCCAGGGCCAGCGCGCCTTAACCCCACAGTGAAGAATAAAGGAGGAATTCACTGGGCCCAGGCTCATCCCAAGGTCCACTGTGTAAGGCCCCTGCAGGCCCTGCTCTCTCTCCGTGAGTGAATGCAGACCTGTCCATCCCCAGGAAATTAGAGAAACTGAGCAACGCTGAGGATGCAGACAGGCCTTGGAATTGACAGGTTTGTTGAGATGCAGATGATGGGTCACAGGACTTGGAAAGCAGTAAATGCCAGTGACACCCCCCAAAGATTATAACACGTTCTGTCCAGCTGGCGTGGCTCAGTGGTCGAGCCTTGACCTAAGAACCAGGAGGTCACGGTTTGATTCCTGGTCAGGGCACATGCCTGAATTGCGGGCTCGATCCCCAGTGTGGGGCGTGCAGGAGGTAGTTGATGGATTATTCTCTCTCATCATTGGTGTTTCTAGCTCTCTCTCACTCTCCCTTCCTCTCTGAAATCAATAAGAATATGTTAAAATAAATAAAATGAAGTGAAATAAAATAAAATAAAAAACACCTTCTCCTTCGTCAGCCTGGCTCCTGCTCATGGCTCACCTCCTCCAGTAAAACTTCCCTGCCCCTGCCAGGAGTTAAGGCTTCGCTGTCCTCAGCCTCAGCCCAAGCCTAACTTCTCTGTTGAAGGAGTGGTGGTTGGTGGTAACATTCACTAGAAGGCACGCCCAGGAGAAGGGCACGGTACCCCTGGAGGCCAAAGCCAGTTGGCAACAGTGATGAATTCCATTTAGGACTGACTAACTCGAGGTGCCCAGCGACACCATCAAAGGAGCTGGGGCTGTGGGCTTGGAAGGGAATGTTAACAGGGCTCTGCCTAATTGTGAGGTGCAAAGGTGCTATTCTCAGGTGAGGGGGCACATTGGGATCAGGGTTCCTAACCCTTTTTTTGACTCGCAAAACATTCCTGGGAAATTTTAAATGATTTTGTCATTTTTTGATAGTATGCAATAAAGATTTTGATTTAAAATATCTTCTATCTTTGGACTATGAAAGATTGTATTATAAAGTTCACTTAAAATAGGATTTTAAATAACATTCATGATACGTGAAGACAAATTTCTATTTTTCACATTTAGCATGATGTTTATATTTAATTATGTTTGAAAAACATGATTCTATGACCAATAAATATAAAAAGTGATCATATTGTGATTTAGAGACCTAATGTACTTAGGAACATAGTTTGAAACTTGCACTTGGGTTAGACATCAGCAGCAGCCAGAGGGATTGTTTAAAATCCTGAATCACAATGCTAAAATCACTGCCAAACTCATGGCAGCACCCCCCTGGTTGGCCCCTATTCCTGGCGATTTTCCTCCAGAACTTTTAGGGCCTGGCATTACCCCTTCTTTCAGAAGACCTTCCCTGTTCACCCAATCTGAAACAGCCCCATCCCAGTCAATGTCTACAACATCATCTAGTTGCTCTTCCTTTCAAAGCACTTCACACTCCCCAAAAGGATCTTGTTTCTGTGTTTGTTTAGTTGTTTATGATTTGTATCTCCTACCAGACTGGAAGTTTCAGGAGAGCTGGCATCAAGCCAGCCTTGATCACAGCTCTTTCTTCAGCATCTATCGTGGGCCCTGGCACCAGCCGAGTAGATGATCAGTAAATATGGCTGTTGCTGTGACTTCAAAAATATACCAAACCAGTT
Organism: Myotis lucifugus; assembly: GCF_000147115.1. Classification (NCBI taxonomy): domain Eukaryota; kingdom Metazoa; phylum Chordata; class Mammalia; order Chiroptera; family Vespertilionidae; genus Myotis; species Myotis lucifugus. Next base: position 405,649 of record NW_005871186.1, read on the forward strand.
TTCATGGCCCAGTACTTAGAAGTTTTAAGTTCAAAATTGTAGCTGTTTTTGACTGAAAAATAAATCTCATGCACATAGCCGAAAATTCAAATAGCTAAGAGTGAGGCGCTTTGCCACACTTTCATGCTTGTCGGGGTAGGACAGGCTGTTCAGTGGTCTTTTAGTTATCTGTTACTTAATGCGGCCATTTTTTTTACTATCTCTCATGATTCAGAGTGTTGGCAGAGTTCAGCTGGGCATCTCTTATGGGGTTCCAGTCACAACCAGCAGTGGAGTCATCAGAAGACTCAGCTGATTTGGTTGCTAATGACAGCTCTCTCATTTGTCTGGCGAGAGAGGTTGGCAGTTAGCTAGAAGGACAATTAGAGCTGTGCCTCCAGGTGGCTTAGGTTTCTCAGGGCATGGTGGCTACATTCTGAGAGGGAGCATTCAAAGCAAACATTCCATTGATCAAAACGGTCACAGTCCAGCCCAGATTCAAGGACAGGAGACAGAGACCCAGCTTTCAGTGAAAGGAGTGTCAAAAAATGTGTGGCCATCTTTAATCCACCACATATGGTACCAAATAAACCTTCATACTTCAGTGGCTTAACGTAGCAAAGGTTGGTTTCTCAATACATCACCATGTGAGGTAGACAGTGTTGGTGTGCTCTCCTCCTCCAGCAGTACTCAGATCCCAGGGGCTCCCACCCAGTATCTCCACCAAAGTTCTTTGATCCCAACTGCTCAGATGGGAGAGAGGTAGGGAGTTAGGGGAGCGGGGAAAAGATTCACATTGACACTTATTGCCTTGGAGCTGAAGTGACACATTCCTCTGTCCACATTCCCATTGGTGAGATCATATCACCCAGGAAGGTTGGGAAATGTAATCTTCCCATGTTCCCTGGAAAAGAAAAATGGGTGTGAACACATCATTGTTGCTGTCACACACTAATTTCCCAGTCTCCTTCTCTAGAATAATCACCATTAATAATTTAGTGTGTATCCTTCCAGAAATATGTATGCATGTCCAAACATTTAAAAACATAAATGTAGCCCTAGCTGGTTTGGCTCAGTGGATAGAGGGTCGGCCTGAGGACCAAAGGGTCCCGGGTACAATTCCAGTCAAGGGCATGTACCTCGGTTGCAGGCTCCTCCCCGCGTGGGCCTTGGTCAGAGCACATGGAGGAGGCAACCAATCAATGTGTTTCTCTCACACTGATGTTTCTCTCTCTCTCTCTCTCTTCCACTCTCCCTAAAAAAATCAATGGAAAAATATCTTCAGGTGAGGATTAACAACAATAAAAAACATAAATGTAGCATTTACACACTGTTGCTTCTTTACATAACAATATATTTTCAATATATCTTAGAGAACATTGCATATCAGAATAAATAGATCTACTTTATTCCTTTTATGCCTATAAAACATTTCATTTTGTGGATGGACTATAGTTTACCTAATCAGTCCTCTATTGATAAACATTTAGACTATTTCTAATTATTTGCTCTTACTATGTGATAGCATACAGTCTTATTTATACTTAGATCTCTGCTTACCTATGTTAGTGAACATGTAGGAAAGTTTCAATAAATAATATTTAGAATAATATATATATTCAGTGTTAACATATAACTCAGGGATATCCAATTAGAAAAGGTAGTAAAAATGAAGTCATTCACAACAGCAACTAAAATTAATCTATAACAATAAAAGCGTAATATGCTAATTAGACCAGACAGCCGAATGACCTTCTGGACGAAGCCGTGGCAGCAGGGCCGAGGCAGAGGCGTTTAGGAGTGATGAGGGCAGGCAGCAAGCAGTTAGGGGCAGGCAGGCAGAGTGGTTAGGGGCAATCAGGCAGGCAGGTGAGCAGTTAGGGGCGATCAAGCAGGCAGGCAGAGTGGTTAGGACCCAGCGCTCTCAGGATCAGGCCTAAACTGGCAGTCGGACATCCCCCGAGGGGTCCCAGATTGCTAGAGGGTGCAGGACGAGCTGAGGGACCCCCCCCCCCCCCCCGCACGAATTTCATGCACTGGGCCTCTAGTATGCTTAAGAATATACCCAAGGCGGGGGGAGGGAGAGGGAGGGGAGTACAAATGAACAACATAAATTAACTTGAATGTTTGTATCATAATGTGATCAATTAAAATAACTGAAGGACATAAAAGAATACCTAATGAAAGAAAATATATAACATGTTTGGTGTTGGGAAGACTAAAAAGAAAATTATAATTTACACAAATCATGAATTCAATATATCCCAATTGATGAGATATCCTTTTTTGTGGATCTTGACAAGTTGTTTCTAAAATTCATTTCAAAAAGAATACTCAAGAAAAATGTTTTTAAGAATGAGGGAAAAACTTATAATGAAAATGGTATGCTGTTGGGTCAAAAATAAGCAAGACTCATAACAGAATAGAGACCAGAAATATCCTCCTGTGTAGGAATTTAATTTATGATGAAGGTGGCATCTCAAAAGGCTGAATATAGGACTACCATATGCCCCAGCATTTCCACTCCTAGGTATATATCCATAGAATTGAAAACAGGGCCTGGCCTGAGTGGCTCAGTTGGTTGAGCATTGTCCTGTGTACCAAGAGGTTGCTGGTTCGATTCCTGGTCAGGTCACATACCTGGGCATGTATGGAAAGCAACAGATCATTTCTCTCACATCAGTGTTTCTCTCTCCCTCCCTTCCTCTCTCTAAGCATGTCCTTGGGTCAGGATTGAAAAAAAAGAAAGAATTGAAAGCAAGGACTCAGAAAGATACTTGCATACCCATGTTCATCATAACATTATTCACAATAGTCAAAAGACAGAAACAACTCAAATGTCCATCAACAGATGAACAGATAAACAAGATGTGGCATATACATATAATGGAATATTATTCAGCCACAAAAAGGAATGAAATTTAGATACATGCTACAATATATATGAAACTTAAAAACAAATGCTATGTGAAATAGGCCAGACAATAAGACAAATATTATATGGTTTCACCTTATCAAATATATACAATAGGCATATTAATGGAAACAGAAAGTAGATTGAGGTTGTCAGGCGCTGGGAGGAGAGAGAAATGAGAAGTTATTGCTTAATTTTTACATAATTTCTGTTTGGGCTGATGAAAGAGTTTTGGAAATAGTAGTGATGGTTACATAACATTGTGAATGCAATTAACACCACTGAATTGTACACTTAAAAATGGTTAAAATGGCCATTTCTATGCTACATATATTTTACCACCACACAACAAAAACTCATTCAAAAAAAGAGAAAGACACTATATAAAAAGTAAAAAGAGAAGCAATAAATGAGGAGAAAATGCTTGTAACATATACAGTAGTCCCCCATCCACCGTTTTGCTTTTCATGGCTTCAGTTACCCCAAAATATTAAATGAAAAGTTCCAGAAATAAACGACAATTCGTAAGTTTTAAATTACACACCCTCTGAGTAGTATGATAAATCTTGCACCTTCCTGCTCTTTCCCACCAGGATGTGACTCATTCTTTGTCCAGGGTATCCATGCTGTATGTGCTCCCTGCCCATTAATTATTTAGTAGCTATCTTGGTTATCAGACCAACTGTCAAGGTGTCACAGTGCTTGTGTTCAAATAACCTTTATTTTCCTTAATAGTTTCCCCAAAGTATAAGAGTAATGATGGCAGCAGTTTGGTTATGCCAAAGAGAAACCATAAACTTTATCATGGTTGTGTATGTATAGGGAAAAAAACATAGTATATTGTGAATTCAGTACTATCCATAGTTTCAGGCATTCACTGGGGGGTCTTGGATTGTATCCCCTCAGATTAGGGAAAACTACTGTATAGCCAATTAGTAAAATCCAGAAGATATAAAGAACTTCCACAGGTCAACTAAAGAACAGAAACCCCTGTAAAAATGGACAATGACTTTTATCAAAAGAAAGAAAACAATGCCCGCAAAAAATAAAACTATGCATTATTAGTGAAGTGCAAGTTAAAGTATGAATAAGAGGCCATTTTTTCACTCATCAGATTGCCAAAAATTAAGAAATGGAAGGCGAGCTGTCCCTCTCACAAGCACACCCATGCCCTTCTTCCCTTTCAGGCATGCATCTCCTAAACTCTAAGGTTCCCCACAAGACTTGCAACTAGGGGAGCAATGGGCAGCAGCAGCTCATCCCAGGCTAACCCCCACTACCCATCTCCAAGGCCCTCTTTTCTGTGACTTTCCTGCGAGCCAATGCAGCCTACCTCGTCTCTCCTGTTGCCTCTTCTATCCCAAGCCTTTCCACTTCACTGTTCCCAGCTTTAATACACATACTCTCAAAATAAAAAATTAAAAAAGAAATTGACTAATATTCAGAGTTGGTTAGAATTGTGAGGAAGTGGAATCCATCATTCCTGCTAGTGGGAGTATAAATGGGTCTAACTTTTTGGGAGAGCACTTTGACTCTCTCTCTCTCTCTCTCTCTCTCTCTCTCTCTCTCTCACACACACACACACACACACACACACACACACACACACACCCTTGGACCCAGCAGTTGCTCTGGAGTGTGTAACAGGACAAATAGTTACCTATGTCATGGTACATCCACAAGATGGAATTCAATGAAATACAAAGGAGCTAGATCTGTGTGTCCTAACATTGGAAATACATGTCTGAAATACTTTCTAATATTTCTTGAAATCCAACAATGTTGTTGTTTTTGTTTCTTTTTAACACGTTTATTTTTTGTTTCTAATTTGTTATCTAAAAGGTTCAGACTGCTGTTTACAAACAGTTTTCACAAATGACACTTGTGGGAATGAGTTACCTTTTATTCCTGGTACATAAAAAGCCAAATAGGATATGATTATTGCTCTTCTTTTTTTCTTTTTCTTAGCCATGCTTTGCAGTCTTAGTGACATCTGGATATGCTTTGTATCAGTTTTCTTTAAAAAAAAATTTTTTTTAATTTTCATTTTAGTCAGGCCTTACAGATGCTCACTAGATACCTTAACAACAGTTTTTAATTGTCCAGAGAAATTCTAGCTGCTTAAATAAAGCCTAAAGTATTTGGCTTCCTTGGTATTTCTGCCATATTGTTCCCACAGAGCTGCTGTTAGTTTAATAACAGAGTAGCTTTAAAACAATATTATTTTCTTTTTTAAAAGATAATTCTTTATAGTTTAAACTGCAGTGGTTCTCAACCTTCTGGCCCTTTAAATACAGTTCCTCATGTTGTGACCCAACCATAAAATTCTTTTCGTTGCTACTTCATAACTGTAATGTTGCTACTGTTATGAATCGTAATGTAAATATCTGATATGCAGGATGGTCTTAGGCGACCCCTGTGAAAGGGTCGTTCGACCGCCAAAGGGGTTGCGACCCACAGGTTGAGAACCGCTGGTTTAAAGTATTACATATGTACCCTTTAACCCCCCTAAACCCCGCCCCTGCCCCTCCCCCAAGCCCTCACCACCCCATTGTCTGTGTCCATGGGCCATGCATATACCCATACAAGGTCCTGGGTTGATTACCTCCCACCCACCCACCCTCCTGCGCCTTTGTTTGGATAAATGCAAGGATCTGAGGTCACAATCACAGTGAGGCAAATTTACAGGCTTATTTTTTTATGCTTTCTTTAATTAGTTGTTTGTGTCTATAACGCGTGGTCCACCAAAGATTATAAATTAAATTATATAGAACTAAAAATTAGATAGTGTAAAAGTGTGAAATGGTCAAAACACTTAGGGTCTGAGGGAAATGAGTTCATCTGTCATTAATGGGGTCTTGGGACCCCTGATTTCCCTACATGCCACATGCACATACTACTGACTATTTCTTTGAAGGGAAAACAGCTTTGGGATGGGGTGAACTGAAACTGCACCCACCACGGGGAGAAACCTGTGATTTGGGCATCATTCCATATGGGCCAATGTGAAAAATGCTTTGATATGGGCAGGAAAGGCGAAGATGAACCCTTTTATTTCCTAAGCAGTTAGGTCAAAGTTATAAGTGAATAAGAGAAATGCAGTCTCCTCTGGTAGATGAGATGGAGCAGAGTGGAGTGGAATGAAGTAGCAAGAGGGTTCTTCACAAAGAAGTTAAATCCTCAAGATGTAGAAGTGGGCTTGGTTTCAGCCTGGAGAAAACCGGGCACAGCCCAAAGGAAGCTTCCTCCCACAGCACTCACCCACCCTCCCAGCAGCACAGACCACACATCCCCAAACACCCCCTCCCCACAGAGCGCTTCCCCCAGGGGAAAGCCACTAGGCTCTGTGAAGGCAGGTGGCGGTGAAATTCTTAAGGCACTAGAAGGGACTGGAGACTGGATGGGGACAGATACGGACTGGACTGGAAGGGTTTCAAGGGAGGAGGACCATGAGAGATACAGAGAAAGAGAGGAGACGGGTGGAATCTCCTCTGCAGCCTCCTCCTTGAGGCTCTGCCCTTTGGTTGAAGGGCCAAGGAAGGGGCAGAAAAATTCAGGTCCAGTTTCTACCTTTCCTTGCCCACTCCCCCTGCCCCCACCCCAGACTCCTCCCAACTTTCTAAGGTTTTAGGACACTGACCTATGTAAAAAATTTGATTCAGTATGATGCAGTTTGAAGACAGTGGGTGAAGTGGTACCTGGCCCAGGTGAGGAGTGTCCCCACTCATCTCAAGGTCAGAGGTGGTCAGTGCTTAGTTCTTACTTGGAACACAGTAGTGAAGAGTGGTTGCTCTACCCCCTACCCTACCCCGCCCCCAAAAAAGTTCCGTTTTGAACACACTGAGTTTAAGGGACCTGTAAGTCAACCAGAAGGTGTCCCAGAGGCAGCAGAAAGGCCCGAGCTGGAAGTTGGGGAGTCATCGGCATATGGATGAAAGTGAATTAGGTTATCTAAAAAGAGTATGTGGAGTGACTGAACCTGGAGGATACCAGTATTCCAGACTGCTCTAGCCCAATCAGCCAGAGCTGGCCAGGGACACACCCAGAGTCCAACAAAGTCAGGTTTACTGATCCATGGCAATGAGGAAGACAACACACCAGAAGAACCATGTGCTGTCCCACTGAACACAAAGGAAAAGTAAGTTATAGGCTTTAAGAGAGGTGAAGGGTAGGCGACATTTATTACTTATTTATTTGTTTATTTTTATCCTCAAGATTGTATTGTCACATAATAAAACAAAATATGAAGCTTAGCCCACCTGGTGTGCTCAGTGGTTGAGCGTTGAACCAGATTTTCCAGTCAGGGCACCTGCCCAAGTTTTGGGCTTGATCCCCAGTAGGGGGCATGCAGGAGGCAGCCAATTGATTCTCATTGGCATTTCTATCTCTCTCCCTTCCTCTCTCTGAAATCCATTAAAAGATTTGTTTTATTTTATTTTTATTACAAAAATATATTTTTTTAAAAAATAAAAAAATATGAAGCTTAGAACTGGATCACTTGGCCCTTTCTCTTATCTCCCAGTTCAAAATGCTTGGATCTCTTAGTAGCCAGCATTCTCTTAGATCTGCAGTTGGGCTCACTGCATTCAAGCGTCAGCACAATCTTTGTAGTTTTAGCCATTTTGCAGAAAATCGGCTTAGTCTGCCCACCATAGCCACTCTGCTTCCTGTCATGATGCCGCTTTCCCTGGGCATAGGGAGTCCTTGCCCAACTGTGTCACTTTGTGGGCGGATGCTTGCCACACTTCCTGCAGAAAGTCCGGCAGGTTTTAGGAATGTTCCCCATGTTTGCGAGAGCGCTATCAGCACGGAAAAGCTAGGTGACATTTAAATGAAGCAATCTTTTGATGGCTCAAAGCAAATAGCTGTGTATAAAGCAGCCAACATCAGGTCTGGATTGCTGAGTGAACCCAGAGTACTGTTTGCTTGGAAAGAATAAAATTAAGGTAAATGTGGTATATTATGTTCAGAAATCTTATCTGAATCTCTGTTCCTGGGTTGTAAGCCCTGTCTGCTTAGCGATTTAGATCCTCCAGGTTGGAGTTTCAGTCTTACTTATATAATTTCAAACAGCAAAGTTTCTGATAGTCTATGATTTTAGAGAACAAAGTTGCTCAGTGAGTAAGAAAGTAGTTACTCAACAGATGGTGTGTTATGACATTTTATAACTGCAGTATGTCCTTGGGAAAAATTTTACAGCTAAGGAATCTGCAAAGATTAGGAGTAGTGAGTAGGGCCTAGTATATGGCGAGAGAAGATGGTTTGACTTGGGGTGGTGGGCACACAGGCAATACACAGATCTTGTAAATAGAATTATACACTTGAAACCTATATGATCCTGTTAACCAATGTCACCCCAATAAGTTTAACAAAAAATTCAAAATAAAAAAGTAGTGAGTGGGCAGGAAGAAAACTGAAGTGTAAGTCTCACAAAGCAGGAAGATGATGGTTGGTGTTGAATGCTAAGAGGTCTAGTTTACTGCGACACTGTCCAATAGGGTAGGCACTAGCCACAGGTGGCTATTTAAATTAAATGTAAGTGATTAATTAAATTTAAATTGTTTAAAGAATAAAATTAATTAAATAAAAACATGTTTATTTTTCCATGGCACTTAGCCACATGTCAAGTGTTCGGTAGCCACAAACTAGTCCCTGTTGTGTTATTACAGATAGAGAACATTTCGATCACCCCAAACACGTTCTATTCAACCTCAGTACGAGAGCCCTTGGCGATGTGGATGCCTGTTGAGAGGAGTCTCCAAGGAGTTATGGGGGTGAAAGCCCTGTAGGAAGTGCATACTGGTAATGAGTAGTATTCTTTCCAAACTCAGCTCTAACAACACTACTCTCCTCCTATGACAGCTACTATGTATTACCTACCTCGAACACGCAAGGCGAACACCAGAGCAAGCAGTTCAACTGCTCTAACTCGTTTCTCTGCCAGCACAAACCCACTACGGTCCCCAAACTCCATCTCCCGCCATGCCCCGAGCCCTTTGCGTCTCTGTCTCTTGGGCTTCTGGGAAATGTAGTCTTTACCGCGTTCCAACTCCAGAAAGGTTCTAGCCCTGAACTAAGGCTCCCACGAGGCAGTGCATGGGCCACTCTGGTCTAATTCACTGCGGCCGCCATGTCTGCCGTGAGGGGGCGCCAGAACCGGCACTCGTGGTTTACTGAACCGGTAACGGAGATGCTGGAGTCCCAGGAGAGGAGGAGGATGGAGACCGAGCGGTTGCTTCTTCCTGCCATTTCTCAGATCGCCGCTGCTGCGGGGCTTTGGAGACGCCTCGGAGCTGACAGGGGCCCCAGGGAGCTCACTGCAGTACTTGGGGCCGCGTCCGACAACGTGCAGCTTGAGGACATTGGGCAGCCCCGGCTGGAAGCGCAGGCGCAAATGCAGGACCTGGCGGCCGCTGTAAACACCAAAGAGCGCCTGCGCAAGCTGAGCGACCCGGGATGGACACCTGGGGGCGCCTTAGCCAAGATAACAGAATTAGTAACTGTCCGTCTTTTTTTTGTTGTCCTTTCTCTATGGTTTGCAAAGCACAGCTTCCTTCGTTGCCTTGGTTTGATCCTCACAGCAGCCCTGTTGCAGATTGGACAACGGGTCAGAGAAAGTCACACAGCCAGAGTCCTGGTATAATAGAGTTCGAGGGACGAGAGATGGACGGTTCAGGATTCACAGACTCTAGCCCAGGCTCTGCCTGCGACTTACTGTGTGACCTTGGGCAAGTCTGGTCCCTTGGGAACCTAAGCCTTCTCATTTGTAAATGGAAGTAGGTTGTTGGGAGGATCAAATCTGATGCAGGAGTGAAACTAAACTCCCAAGCAGTCTATAAGGGCAAAGTATTATTAGTCAGGTGACTGCGGATTGAGGGGCCCATTTCCTCTTTCTACAGATTGCAAAACTGAGGGCCTCAAAGGGGCAGGAGCTTGCTCTACGGGTCTCAGCAGTCTGTGAACAAGGGCTAAAGCCCAGCCCTCCTGCCTTTGGTCCTGGAGCCTTTCCCTGCACCAAGGATTAGTGTTTTTGTTGAATACTGTCTTAGAGACACAGACTACTCTGAGGGCATGGAGGAGACTCTAGTTCCAATCCTTCTACCCAACCTAGGCCTAATGGAAGAGGGCCCTGCTCTGTTGAGATGGCTACAAGAAGCAGGAAACTAAGAAAGATCTGGAGAATCCTGGAGAAAGAGAACAGTGTAGCTGGATCTGTACAGACCCTGCCTTTCAGGATAGTGGCCCAGGTAAGGGGAGGAGTCCAGGTGGGACAGATGTGGGCGTAGTTCTAAGGGATCAGACTCTGAATGGAAAGGAATAGGAGGGTATTGGGCTCTGTTTCTGAACGTGGGAGGAACTGGGCACTCAGGTGACTCCAGGTGGGGCCAGCAGCGGCTGAAGTTGATACCCTGGCTGGCTTGAGTAATGATGAGAGAAAGGGATGCACATTGAACTGAGGTTGTAGGAGCCTCTCTCCCAGTCAGGTGGAATAGCCAGGTGGCACCATGGACACACCATACAGCCCCCAGGATCAGGCAGATGCCCAGCTGGGAAGTGAACTTTTCTGTCTCTGAAATGATGGAGCTGGGCTGTACCTAGGTGTTCCTCTCTGGAGTGCACTTAGAGGTTCTGGGGGTAGGCGGGGGGAGGGCCTGGGAGACTCTGAGGTCTGGTTGTAGATGGGTCTCCCTCCTCCCGCAAGTCATGAAAGGCAAGTGTTTGTAGAAATGGAAATCCAAGGTCCTCCCCACATCCAAGTATCTATTTCTCTGGATCTTCAATAATCTCTGTTTTCATTGGGGGAAACTGAGGCTAAAGGAGGAAAGGACGCTGTTAAGTTTTACCCCAACACACAGGAGTTGGGGTACAACTGAACTAGGATAGGGATCTTTCCATTACATGGCAGCAATCAAACATCTTCATCAAACATTTATTGAGTCTCTATACTCGGGGCAGAGCCACCTGGGGGTAGCAAGCAGAAGCCAAGATTGTAGTCAAACCTGGCTCTTAACCAGCCTTCCCAGTGACTTAACGCTGTGGCCTCGTGTCGTTCACTACCTTCTCTGAGCATTGAATTGTCTGTAAAGTGTCGTGGGTGGGTGGGGGGGATGTTAGGGAGGAGTAGGAAACCTTATCCAGGGCTGTCTCTAGGTATAACTATGAATGAAAGAAGTTAAGACTTGTTAAGTGCATAGAACAGCACCAGGCACATGTTCCAAGCTCGGTAAACATTAGCCACTGTTGTTACTGATGAACACAGGGCTGAGGCTCGCTGCAGACAGGGTTCTTCTAGAGCCAAGCAGGGGCAGAGATGCTGCAGCCCCAGGTATGCTCATCTCTCAGACACCTACGCTCTGTGCCCTGAGAGCCTATGTTTCTGGAGTCAAGGGGGAAACCCCCATCCCCATTTCATCCTCTAGCACTGGTAACCTGGCAGGGAACAGGCACCTCAAGTGTTTACACTGTTTACACCTCCTCATGCAACATGATTCCCTTCCCCACAACCTGAGGTCTAGAGTTAAGCTGTACATTACAGCCCCGGTCAGTCAGACCAAGACCAGACCCTATGCTCTTCCCAGCCCTTTCAGGGTATGGGTCATGCACAACCCTTTCTCCAGGCAGGGCAGAAGTAAAAAAAAAAAAGGCTGCCAATATAAACTGATGAACAAAAATAGATCCAGAGACAGAAGCATGGAACAGACCATCAAACCTCAGAAGGAAGGCAGGGGAAGCTGGGGGGAGGGGTGAGAGATCAACCACAGGACTTGTATGCATGCATATAAGCATAACCAATGGACACAGACAATAGGGGGGTTCGGGCCTGTGCTGCGGGGCGGGGGCGGGCTGGGAGAGTTCAATGGGGGAAAAAGGAGACATATGTAATACTTTCAACAATAAAGAATTTTTTTAAAAAAGATTGCTGGCAGGGGCTTGGCCTATGTCCCCAGAGCAAAAGGGGAGGAGGGCTAGAGGGGAGCCTAGACAGGATACAGGGCCTAATGTCAGATATCCTGCCCCTGGCCCACCCTGTTTGAAGGTGGAGATCTGGCTCAGTGCTCATTTCAACTGCGGTTCAAACCCCTTATTTATGGAGGAAAAGAGAAACCTAGAGAGGCCAGGAACTCACCAGGAGCCTCCAGGTGGGAGTGAGACTCCACCTGGCTACTAATTTGGAGGGGCAGGTCTTGGCTCCCTCTCTCCTTCCCCACTGCCACCACAGTCCTGCTTGGAGTCAGCCCCCACTCCCCCATATGGCCCCCTGTGTAGGTTCTGGTTGGGGAGTGGCAGGGTGGAGGTGAGTGTTTGGAAAGGTAAGGGGAGGCAGACAGACATGGTCAGAGAGAAGCCCAGAGCTGACCTGAGGGATGGGGGCGTGGACTGGGGTGTGGTGGCTGCTGCAGGATTTCTAGGGCCTTATTAATCAGTCTGAGGCAGCAGAGGTTGGAAATACCGTGGGAGCACAATCCCAGAGGAGGGAGCAAAGCAGATTCAAGAATGAGTCACAGAGCCCAGCCCTAAATTTAGAAGGTGCTGAAGGAGGCAGCCTCCCCTGGGGAACCCTGTGGAGATGCTGCTGACCCAGAGCCTCAGGGCAGGGGCCAGTGGTTGGCAGGCGGTGCCTGCACATCAGTGCCTTGGGAGGAGAAAACAGTCATTTGGTGTTGCCGCCTAGGCATTTCACAGTATGTCAACCCTGCTCACACCCAGTCTGGACGTTTAAATAAGGGCCTGGAGCTTAGGATCCTGCCACAAGTCCCTGCCTTGCTTTTCCCAGGCACATTTTTAAATGACGACTCAGAGTTGAGCCTGTGAAAAAAATTAGTGCCTTTGCTCCAACCACCTCATAGATAATGGGTGCTTCTTGCTATCCGGTTCTTTATCTCTTGCTCTCTTGTGACCTGGGACAGAGAAGTGCGCTTCCTCCCTCCCCCTCACTGTGCTCCCTCACTTCTGGGATCTGCAAGTAATAAATCTTGTGACTACTTCCTTTGTGTTAATGTATTGAAACTGGGCCTTCAATCAAAAGGGCCCCTGGGTTTTCACTTCTCCAAAGTGGGAGCTCTGATGCCAGTGTGGGTGGCTTGTGTTCCCTCATTCAGCAGGTCATAATCTGCATATTCTTAGTACACCAGCTCTGAGGTTTCCAACGCGTGCCCTATAAAGTGGAGCCTGGCTTAGGCCCATTCCAGGTGTGGGTTTTGCCCCGGAATGAACCCTGACCCAGGGCGGAGCTTTTAGCCCCATTCTCAGAGCCCCTATGGAGCCTGGCTCACACCAGCTGTGAACCAGCCTCTGGAGCAGCGGTTCTCAACCTGTGGGTCGCGACCCCTTTGGGGGTCGAACGACCCTTTCACAGGGGTCGCCTAAGACCATTGGAAAACACATACGTAATTACATATTGTTTTTGTGATTAATCACTATGCTTTAATTATGTTCAATTTGTAGCAATGAAATGGGGAGTCACCACAACATGAGGAACTGTATTAAAGGGTCGCGGCATTAGGAAGGTTGAGAACCACTGCGTCTGGAGTATGGACATTTCACTCCTGTCTAGCCCACTGCCTGGTCATGGCCAAGCTCCCTGTGTCCCTGTGTCCTGCTGCTGTCCTAGCAACCAGTTGTCAGACATTGAGGAGGATGCTCTGGGTATGCAAGGAGCCATTGAGTGTAGAATTCTTAAAGGGGACTCAGGCCTTTGACAACTGTTTGGAATCAGGGGTAAGGGAGGGGGACAACATGTCATAGTGCCCTCCTCTGCTTTTTGTTCAACCCCCAGGCTCCAGGTGAACCAAGGCTGTTTTGTTTTTATTTTTTTATTATATATATATTTTAATATATTTTATTGCCGAAACCGGTTTGGCTCAGTGGATAGAGTGTCAGCCTGCGGACTGAAGGGTCCCAGGTTCGATTCCAGTCAAGGGCATGTACCTTGGTAGTGCGCACATCCCCAGTAGGAGGTGTGCAGGAGGCAGCTGATCGATGTTTCTCTCTCATCGATGTTTCTAACTCTCTATCTCTCTCCCTTCCTCTCTGTAAAAAATCAATAAAATATATTTTAAAAATATATATATATATATTTTATTGATTTTTCACAGACAGGAAGGGAGAGGGATAGAGAGCTAGAAACATCGATGAGAGAGAAACATCAATCAGCTGCCTCCTGCACACCCCCCACTGGGGATGCGCCCACAGCCAAGGCACATGCCCTGACCAGAATCGAAGCTGGGACCCTTCAGTCCGCAGGCCGACACTCCATCCACTGAGCCAAACTGGCCAGGGCTTTTTTTTTAAAAAAATATATTTTATTGATCTTCTACAGAGAGGAAGGGAGAGAGATAGAGAGCTAGAAACATCGACGAGAGAGAAACATTGATCAGCTGCCTCCTGCACACCTTCTACTGGGGATGTGCCCGCAACCAAGGTACATGCCCTTGACCGGAATCAAATCTGGGACCTTTCAGTCTGCAGGCCGACGCTCTATCCACTGAGCCAAACCGGTTACTGCTTGTTTTTATTTTTTTTTAAAATATATTTTTATTGATTTCAGAGAGAGGAAGGGAGAAAAACATCAATGATGAGAGAGAATCATTGATCAGCTGCCTCCTGCACGCCCCCTACTGGGGATTGAGTCTGAAACCCGGGCATGTGCCCTGACCAATCACTCTGGCAACCTTTCAGGGCACAGGACTATGCCCAACCGACTGAGCCACACTGGCCACGGTGAGCCCAGGCTGTTTTGTTTCCTCCAGTTCAGGAGAAGAGGGAGGCACTGCCTTCAGGTCGAGCATCAAAGACATAGGACAGAGGCCATGCCTTGGACACAGATGTTGTCACCAATCCCTGTGGGTCAAGGACTTGAAATCATGATCATTCTGTCCATTGTTGCTCAGGCCAATAGAACAAAACCGTGTTCAGTAAAGCAGATCAGAAACTTTATTCTTTGGCCCAGGAATGGAGAAGGATGATCTTGTGCTAAAGATGCCTTCTTCCTGATTCTGGGGACTTAGGAAAGTCTTAAAGGGTTTGAGGGGGAGTTAGGAAGTCTCAGGGGCAGAGATTTCTGAGAAAATGGAGTTCCCAGATTTCGAAGGGAGCATGCGCTGTCCCCAAACATGCTTGGAACATGCCTAGCCATACACCACGTCTCATTTTAATGTTAAATCTACCCCCTGGGTGTGATTTTTTAGTATGCTAATGAAATTTCCTCAAAGGGTCCTTTGGAAAGGGGTTTCAGAATCCATCTTGGATCTTTCTGGAGCAAACCGGTTTCTTAGTTGTGGTCCTTGGGTTTCTTATCTGGTTCCTGGTGGCAGGCTTAGCTAGCCTCCTTGGAATTGCTGTCTTCTCTTGACAAGTTCAACCTGCTTATGTCAGAGGATATGTTGGGGAGAATACACGAAAATTAATGGAAGTTTAAAATTACTAATATGGTGGCACAACCCAACGACAATGCCAGACAGGAATAAGGGGGCTCAGGAGACAAGAGCTGATAGCAGGCTCTGGCCAGGTAGCTTAGTTGGTTAGAGCATAGTTCTGATGTGCAAAGGTTTCGGGTTTGACCACTGATAAGGGTACATACAAGAATCAACTTATGAGCCCTAGCTGGTTTAGCTCAGTGGATAGAGTGTCAGCCTGCGGACTAAAGGGTCACAGGTTTGGTTCTGGTCAAGGGCACAAGCCCGGGTTGTGGGCTCAATCCCTAGCGTGGGGCGTGCAGGAGGCAGCTGATCATTATGAGATGTCTCTCTCTCTCTCTCTCTCTCTCTCTCTCACTCTCCCTTCCTCTCTGAAATCAATAAAAATAAATATTTTTTTTAAAAAGAATCAACTAATGAACGCATAAATAAGTGGAACAACAAATCGATGTCTCTCTCTCTTAAGTCAATAAATAAATATTTTTTAAAAAGAAAACACATTGCCGAAACCGGTTTGGCTCAGTGGATAGAGCGTCGGCCTGCGGACTGAAAGGTCCCAGGTTCGATTCCGGTCAAGGGCATGTACCTGGGTTGCGGGCACATCTCCCAGTAGGAGATGTGCAGGAGGCAGCTGATCGATGTTTCTCTCTCATCGATGTTTCTAACTCTCTATCTCTCTCCCTTCCTCTCTGTAAAAAATCAATAAAATATATTTAAAAAAAAAAAAAAGAAAACACATTTAAAAAAGAAAAGAGCTGGTAACAGCTGTGGCATTTACTGAGCACTCAATGTGTGCCAGTCATGGTGCTGAACCTCCATGTGCATGAACTCACTTCATCCCCGTTGCAATGAAGTAAATCCACACTAGTCTACCCATTTTAGAAATGGGAAAACTGAGACACAGAGAGATTCAGTAAATTGTTCTAGGTCACACAATATGAGGTTCTACCCAGACAGTTTGGCTCCCTGGCCAAGCTCTTAGCCATGATGCTAGACTGCTGAGAAGGGATTTCGCCACATCTGTCTCATCCTTCCCCCACCCTCTGCCCCCCAGTCCCTAATGCTAGAGCCCTGGGAGCTGCCCTCTGGGCCTGCAGGGTCCTACTGCCCAGGCAACCTGGGCCTAGGGCAGTGATGGCGAACCTATGACACGCGTGTCAGAGGTGACACGGGAACTCATTTTTTTTTGTTGATTTTTCTTTGTTAAATGGCATTTAAATATATAAAATAAATATCAAAAATATAAGTCTTTGTTTTACTATGGTTGCAAATATCAAAAAATTTCTATATGTGACACGGCCCCAAAGTTAAGTTAGGGTTTTTCAAAATGCTGACACGCCGAGCTCAAAAGGTTCGCTATCACTGGCTTAGGGGGAAGGAGGAATCTAATAACCCCGCCACGCCACCACCGTGCAGGACTTTACAATTAAAGAGACCTCCCACCTGCCTCAGCCCAGTGGGGAGGCATCTTGAGCATCACCATTTGACAGAAAAACAGGCTTACGTTGGCAAGGCCCAGAGCAGAACCATGGAGACTCCCCCTTTGGGAGGTCCTCAGGCCCAGATGGACCCTCACACCCCTTCCCGCTGGGTCTCCCTGCTGCTGATGTTTATTGGGTACCGATACCTACAGGATCCCAGTTCGATTGCTGGGTCAATGCAACCTTCTGAAAGCCGTAGAGTTTCCTGTCACATGTCCCTGATCCACCTGCCTGACTCCAGGCCCTCCCCTCAGAAGGATGAGGTTCCTGGCCCTTCTACCAGGGCCAGGACTGCAGCCCTGGGACAGACAGGCCTCTTTTCTGGCAGCCCACACAACTTCCTTCTTATGGTTTCTTATTTTTTTAATCTCAAGGCTGGCCCTCAGCACCCTGACTCAGGACAGTTTCCACCCTGAGGGAGTAGAAGGGTCTTGGGGGAGCATTTAGGATCACCCTTTGGATAGTAGGAGGGGTGGGGTCCACCTCCAAAGCCCGTAGGCCATTATTGTTCCTGAGGGAGAAGTTCCTCTGAGAGCCCTCCTGAAGGAGCTGGGACCTTCCCAAGTGTCAATGTAAGAAATGTCCAAACCTATAGGGAATTTTTATGAGTTTATTTGAGCCAAAACTGATGACGATTGCCGGAAAGCAAGATCTCAGATCTGGAGAAGGACAGTTTTGCAGTTTCTTTTGTGCCTTTGAAATTAAGGAGGGAAGTAAGGAAGATGATGTGAAGATGGGAGAAAGCAAGGTGGGGATAGGATTGCAGGCCAGTTAATTATGTGCTCTCTTGAGGGTTAATACCCCCTCAGAGGGGGGTTACTTCTGGCATTTCAACGGTGTGTTAACCTAGATGCACAAGAACAATGGACAGGGCTTGCTTAAAACCTTTCACGAAAGAAGTTATAGGCCTGGGCATGACTACCCACCATGACCTGCCCAGTTAGGAATTTATGATCAGATCACCCTGTGAGGTTACTTTCCATAGCACCCTGCTCCCCGCCTTTTTTAAATTGATTTCAGAGAGGAAGGGAGGGGGGAGGGAGAGAGAGATAGAAACATCAATAATGAAAGAGAATTATTGATTGACTACCTCCTGCACGCCCACTACTGGCAATCGAGCCTGCAACCTGGGCATGTGCCCTTGACTGGAATCGAACCCGGGACACTCAGTCCACAGGCCAACACTCTATCCACCTAGCAAAACAGACTAGGGCCCTCCCCCCCACACACACTTTTTTTTTCACTTTTTTTTTCTATCCACTAGGCTGGCCCTCAGCACCCTGACTCAGAACAGTTTTCACCCTAAGGGAGTAGAAGGGTCATGCCGATGAGGGGACTGGTGAGCAACTGTGCAGCACTTCAAGGCTTTGTGATGTGGGTGTGGCAGTGCCTCAGGCATCAGGTTGCCTGATTTAGCAAATATTCGGGACATACTTATATTAAAAATGATTCTTTGCTTATCTGAAAACCAAATTTCACTAGGTGTCCGATGCTTTATCTGATGATCTACTTGAGTGCTCTGGGTAACCTAGCATGCTTAAGCAAGCCTGAGATGGTGTGTGGCTGTGGGGGACTGTGACAGGACATCAGAGATGGTCTGTGGCTGTGACAGTCACCAGGAGTGAGGATGTGGGTAACTGACTGTGTATCTCTCTGTGACTCTCTCCGGCTCTAGCAGTGCTCCCTCAAGGCAGGGTTAGGGCTGTGGGCTGTTTGCTGAGGGAGGCCCAGCAGGGGTAGGAGGCCCGCCCTGGGCAAACACTTAGATCCGGCTCCAGAAGGGACTGGATGCAGAGCCTGTGGCCACCAGATTGTAAAGGACATGTCCTCCTCAAGGCCAAGCCAGCCCTGGGGGCCTCAGAGTACTCTGCCCTGGGCCTTTCAGAGAGGCCTCTGGAACCACCTCTCTACTCTGCTACTTCCTGGTGACATCACACAGGTCATTGCACAATCTTCTAGAACAGTGCCCCCAGAATACTGCCTTGTTGCCCTAGGCAACCTGGAAAATTTCTCCACCCAAACTGGCAGGCCCAGTTACCCTGAGGAGGTGGTGAGGGTGGGGAGGAGTCAGGGGGGGCCTTCTCCTCAGGTCCCAGAGGGAGATCCAGGCAGCCATCCATATGTCTGACTAGATGGTGAGTAGGAGGGGGTACCCAGGAGCAAGTCAAGGCTGGGTGGGGGCCCAGGGTGGGGGCTGAATCTTGAGGCAGAGAGGGAGTGGGGACTGTGCCAAGGTCACCCCCAGGGTAGTGAAAGGGGTGTCATATAATGGGGGACAGGAACAGAGTCTTGGGTTAAGAGCTGGGAGACCAAGATTATTATTTTTTAGTGTATCTTTTTATTGTTGACTAGAGGCCCGGTGGGGCAGTTCCTCAGCTAAGCTTGCACCCTCTCGCAGTCTGGGACCCCTTGGGGGTTGTCTGCCTGCAGCGGGGAGTGGGCCTAAGCTGGCAGGTGGACATCCCCCGAGGGGTCCTTAGCGCTGCCACAGAGGCTGGAGAGGCTGCCACCACCGCTGCTGCGCTTGCCAGCCGTGCCAGGCTTCTGGCTGAACAGCGCTTTCCCTGTGGGAGCGCACTGACCACCAGGGGGCAGCTCCTGCATTGAGCGTCTGCCCCCTGATGGTAAATGTGCGTCATAGCAACCGGTTGTTCCACCATTTGGTCGATTTGCACATTAGGGTTTATTATATAGGATAGTAGAGACCAGGATTCTTATATCTACTTTGTCCCTCCTGGCTGGGCTGGGCCTTTATTTCTCTGTCTGTACAGTGAGGGGCTGGGGCCAAATGACAGTAGTCTAAGGTATTAGTTCAACCCAGTGGGGGAGATGAAGGAAATGTTAGGGACCAGGTCTTGGGTGACTCCAGGCAAGGGCCCTGCCCCTGCTCCACTGCCTTTCAGGGACCAGTAAGCAAAGTCTGATGTGAATTTCTCCAAATGACCCCGGGCCCCATTCACAGACCTGAGGTCCCCATATGGGCTCTGACTTGCCGTGTGATTTGGGAACGTCCCTGTGCCTCTAGGGGCCTCAGTTTCTTTCTGTGCGAGGGGCACATGTAAGACCCAGATTCCTCACTGCCAGACTGTGGGAAGCAGGGGTGGCTGAGTCCTAGGACTTCTTTTCAGACTCCTCTCCCCCGTGCCCCCTCCCAGCCTTTCTGGGTTCACTCCTCTGCCCTCGAGCAGACAGGACCCTTTTCTCTGCTGCTTGGGGGTGCTTGAGACAGCATATGAATATCCTCAGGTGAGGATTAAATAATAATAATAATACATATTTTTAAAATCTCAAAGTCCTAAGCATGTCAGGACTATATTTGTGAACCCACAGAGACAATTCCTCATCTTTCTCTAGTGACTTTAGGAGAAGCTGTTCCATCCCAGAGCTCTAGGATGCTGAGGCTAGGAGGTTATACATTCTGATTCCCTCGTTTTACAGATAGGAAACTACGGCCCAGAGAGGATAGGAAGCCAGAGCAGAGAAAGGAACCCTGGGATGCGAGGAGGTTGAGACCTGGGTTTTGGACAGGATGCCCATGTACTCACTGTGTGACACTGGGCAAGTCGTGGGCACTTGTGGATCCTGTTAGCTGCCCACCCAGGGGAGCTCACCACAGGCCCTCCCTCCTACGCTGTGGTCAAGGGCCAGTCCCTGGGGTCAGTGAATGTTCAGCCTTGGGCCCTCTGCCACACATACTGGCCTGGCCTCAGGGGAGTTGAACTATTGGCCTCAGTGCACACAGAGCAACTGGAGGCAGAGCTGGCACCAGGACCCAGAGGGAAGGTGGCAGCCTCTGGGGCTGGAAGGGGTGGTTGGGGTGCTGGTGGACATACCTCCCCCTGGCCATGGAGCATGGCCAGCTCTGCTTAGGACGGGACAGGGAGGCCCAGTGCTCTGGAGCCAGAAGCTTTCGAGAGCCACGTCTAGTCCATGGAGATGTGTGGACACACACATGGGTGCTCAGAGTGGGTGGTGATGGACCAGAGCCAGAGTCTGGGGTTGGGGGTGGGGGTGGGGGGGAGGGGGGGGCGGGGCGGGAGGGAGCATTGTTACAGCGCCCAGCTGGGAGCGGAGATTTTGCCCAAATCTGGCCAGCCTGTGAACCCTGCGGCTAGTGGCTGGTCAGGGATGCCAGCTGCGGGCAACCCTGAGTTGCCCTTGATTGTGGTGGGGTGTGTGTGCCCATCTTCGGGTCTCCGGGGTGTCGTTCGTGCGTAAGTAGGTGGTTGCAGAGGTGCGTACCTGTGAGTGTGGGAGGGGGCGGAGAGAAGGGGTTCAGCTAACTTCCAGAATGACTGT